>NC_060126.1:207059894-207371712 GCF_021461395.2 Schistocerca americana | reverse complement strand
TCAGTGGCCAGCAAGTATTGAATAGAATCATCATTCAGTATTATTCAGATTATTACGAAGTCATTATTAAAAATCAGTTAATTACAGTCAAATCATTAATAATCACAGGCATTATAAGTGGTATCATTACAATAAACAGTGGCAGTTATTAGCTAGTGACAAAGCATCATTTTGAATATAGTCTCATTAAGAGGTCATTAATCAAGTGACATGCTATTCAGAGTTGATCAGTATTATTCAGAATTATCATAAACTAGTGACATTATGTGGGACTGGTAATACATGTTTTTTGTTAGCAATGCATTGCGTTGGGATCGATAATTAATTGCTGAGGCATAATACTTTTTGCTTTTGACCTATTGCTGCAAATGAGGATAGGTAACGTCATTCGTCATGAGTCAGCTGTAGCAAGATTATGTAACAAGGCAGTACATGTGATCACATTTATAAATGATAAACACAAATGGGTAAAAAATATAAAAATGCAAGTACTAGAACAGGTATAATAAGTAACAGGTTTAGTAAGTGTCATGAAAAACTTCTCCTGGAAAAAATACAAAAACGGATTATTGACCTGAAAGAAGAAACGCACACTATGCTGAAAAGTAGTGAACTTCGAATTAACAAGTAGTGAAATGTGTATAAAATGTGTTCCATAGCTGTCCTTTCCAAAACTTTCCGTCATCCTACTATGCAATGTAACACCTGCTGTCAAAGCAAACTGCAACAAATACTTAAATAACTACGTAGCATAAATACATAACTTCAACATTATCCTCATCTGTCACCTGTAAAGAAAAACTTCATTATTCATAACATCATATCCTTCATCATTATTCATCAGTATTCATTATCATCTGCAAAAAATCACTTCATTACTCATTATACAACTATTCCTTATCTCTAGCATATTTCATCGCTAAAACTAAGATGTGTAGTTCTCTCTGACAGCCTGCATCAATCACCTTGTATTCTGAAAGAAAAAATTAGTTAAGACTGCTATTCTGTGATGAGTATTGTATATTCTTGTTAATGCTTGTTAATCCTGATCCATTTACTCTTCCTCATAAAGTCATTACATCTCCTTTCGTTTATTCCGTAGGTGAAATTCCCATTTTTGTTAAATTTATTTCTTAGAATCATCATTCCTTTCTGAAATTGATGAACAAAGATTAATGTCTTGCATTTAAATCATATACCCACTAGATAATGACTGGTTTATGGTGACATAATTAACCATACAGCATAACATGACAGAAAACGTAATATGTTAAAGACGTTGACAGTGTTCAGATGCAAAAATGTACACAGAATAATACAATGCAGCAGCAAAAAAAATGTGAAACAGTCACGATGTTGAGATGTCATAAGGCAAAAAAAAAATGTCAAAGTCGACTGGTGTGTGTTATATCTTAACTATTTCATAGTGCATACAAACAAACTGGAGTACAATCATATACACAAAAAAGTAGAAAATGTGCACGGTCTGATGTGTAACGACAAGAAAAGCGACCTGCTAACCTTACCTTGCCGGGCACTTGCCAAGAAAAAATACGATAATCATCAGTAATTAGTCAGGTGAATTAATTGCATTAGTAAATGGCATCATAGTGTGTTGAATCATACAGTGGTTTCACTCAATAAACGGTTTAATGTTTGAGATATGGTGATTGCCTTTCGATTTTCTGGTTCTCAAAGTTTCGACGTGTACAACATTGGTGTGAGGGATACTGCGAATCCGATATGGACCTGCGTATAGAAGTTCAAATTTACTGCACTTACCTTTTAATTTGCTGGATAAATAGTGTGTACGTACTAGTATCTTCTGTCCAACGTGAAAGACGCGGCGTGTACAAACCTGTTTTTGCTGTCTTCTCCGGCGCTCTGCGGCACGTTTGATGTTCTTCAGCGCAATGTCAATTATTTCGTGGTGTCGTAGGCGACGACTTTTGGGAAATTCTATTAATTCTTTAATTTTGTTCGGTGGTTCAACGTTTTTCAGTATAACAGTCGGAGATAGCATAGTGGATTCATTTGGAATGGAATTAATTACATCTTAGAATGAGAGTATGTGTGTATCCCAATCAATATGTCTTTTGTGGCAGTATATTCTACACAGTTTACCAATTTCCTTCATTAATCTTTCACAGGGGTTCGAAGAAGCGTGGTACTTGGATATATAAATCGGAGAAATGTTTCTGGCTCGTAACATGCGTGTCCATACGCTACTACGAAATTGAGATCCATTGTCAGAAATTACTTTCATTACATGCCCTACATGAGATAGAAAATGTTTTACAAATGCATTTGAAACAGTTTTAGCAGTAGCTTTGCGTAACGGAGTGAAAGTAACAAATTTTGAAGTGAGCTCAACAGCGACAAAAATGTAGCAAAAACCTCTGTTAGTTCTGGGAATCGGACCAAAAATATCTACTGCGGCCATATGTCTTAATTTAACAGGTATAATGGGATATAAAGGAGGAATATGTGAAGTGGTGTCTGATTTAGCTTTCTGGCAAATTTTACAAGACGCTAAAACTCGTCGTATACGTTTTTCCATGTTAGTAAAATAACAGTTCTGTCTCAGTATAAGAAAACATTTTCGTGCTCCGTAATGTGCGTAGCTTAAATGAGTGTACCAAATTAATTTGTTGACCAATTCGTCAGGAATGCATAATAACCAATTGTTGCTGTCAGGATGAGAGCGGCGAAACAGAACGTCATTGCGTACAGTGTAGTGGTTCCTAATCGTAACATTATTCTTATCTTGCCAAAGCTATTTAATTTCTTTCCACACGTTGTCTTTGTTTTGTTCTTGTGCTATGTCCTGTAATGACGATGAAATAAAATTTTCAAATGCAACTTGCTGAATGTACATGACACTGAAATTTGTTTTGCAGAAGTTGGTTGCTACGTCTTGCTGATTGTTGCCGAGAGAACGCGATAGTGCGTCTGCTATAACATTTTGTGTGCCGGGAATGTGAACAATCGTAAAATTAAATTCTTGCAAATAAAGTTTCCATCTGCTTAATCTGTCGTGAGTGAATTTAGCCGAGAGTAAAAATTGTATCGCTCTGTGGTCTGTGTAAACGGTGGTACGTCTGCCATAAATAAAGTGCCGAAATCTCGTAAAAGCCCATACAACACATAATGTTTCAAGTTCTGTAACGGAGTAATTTCATTCAGCAGGTGACAAAATGCGGCTTGCAAATGCGACGTTTTTAATTACTGTAGAGCCATCTTCTTCGATTTCCTGGAAAATGTGTACGCCTAAAGCGGTGTTGGAACTGTCGGTAGCAATGGAAAAATTTCTGGTGAGATCTGGGTGCGATAAAAGTGGAGCATTCAACAGAGCATGTTTCAGGTTCATGAATTCAGAGTGTGCTTGCTTATCCCAAGACCAAATACTGTTTTTACCCGTTAATTGGCATAGTCTTGGCGTGTCTAAAGCAGAATGGTGAATAAATTTACGAAAAAAGTTAATTAATCCCAAAAAACTGTGTAATTGCTTCTTTGTCGTCGGAACAGTAATATCACGTAGAGCTTGAAGTTTTTCTGGATCAGGTGCAATGCCTTCTGCTGAAATTACGTGTCCAAGAAATTTTATAGAAGTTTTGCCAAAGTGCGATTTACTAAGATTAACTGTAAGTCCTTGTGCATGGAAAGTTTGTAACAGACGTTCTAAAATCACATTGTGTTCAGACCAGTTAGCATCTGCAATAAGAATATCGTCTACATACGTCGTAATTCTGTCCTTAATGCAAACGTGTGTCGGATGGCGTCAAAATTAATAACATTTTCGTGAACAAAATTCTGCGTGTCTAAATTATTGCTTACGTTACTGGAATATGCAGTCTGTGCTGTATCTGGTTAAAATCTATCGTACGTGTTATTATTTACTGGAGAATGTTGTGGCATATCCACTATATGAACTGTTCTGTTATTTCTTACTGACGTGTTACGCTATAGATGACACCTATTGTCTGTTTCATTCATGATTATTCGTTGTTGCTGATGTTGTTGCTGCTGAAAAGATCGACTGTTATTAAATGTACGCTGAAAATTGTGCTCATCATTTTTACGTCTGTCATGATAGTAATTTCTATACAGCGCATTGCGATAGGAATTGAAATGGTGTGTTATCTGTACGTAGTTATTTCTTTGCTGCCGTACGTTACTATTTGTTGGACCGGGGACTATACGTGCACGCGGCGAAACATTAAAGCCTGGTTGACCTTGTAGACTTCATTGTTGGTTAGGTATGCTAAGCGGTTGGCTTTCATGCTGTTGTGGTGGAAAACGTCTATTGTTACCAAAAAAATGCATTTGCTGTTAATTTTACACATACTGATGATTACGATTTTATCTGTTATTAAAAATTACGGCGGTAATTGTCATTACGGGAGTGCCTACTGAAAATTGTCACATTCGGTAAAATATTTCTCATATCCGGTTTTCGTTACTTGTTTCTTAATACTAGGTAGAGCAATAGTTAAAGAGCAGTTTGGATAGATATAAAGGATAGTAGAAGAGAAGGCAGTAGTGCAGAAAACTAAAGATGAAACAGCACTACTACAGCTCGGGGCCCTATGCTCGCTACGGCACATATTCATTAAAGCGTAATGAATCCCCTGAGGTCATTTATGCGCTGCAAATAAATTTTGGCTTTTGCGTTACAGGCAATGGCGGTAAAATTGCAAAAGTAAATCGCTGTATTCTTGCTAATTCCAGTTTCTGCATAATACGTAATGCTGATGAAAATACAAAAATAAATTGTCGCATCTGGTTCAAAGCTAGTTTCTCCATTACAGATAATAGCGGTGAATGTACAAAGATAAATTGTCGTATACAGTGCAAATCGTGTATCTGTGTTCTGTCATTATTAAATTCTTTACATTTGCTTACAAATGCAAATTGCTCGAAATCTACGTTCTCGTCACTCAGTTTGATAACACGTTCAGGTTTGTGTGTGAATCTGTTCGTCTGTGTCATTTCGGATTTCAAGTTGCGTAGCTTTTCAGATTTTAAGTCGCGTGGCTTTTCGGATTTTGAGTCGCGTAGTTGCTGTAAATTGCTCACATTATACGCGCTGCGTGACTCTGACACATGTTCATAAAGTGGCGTCTGTTGTGGCATGTTATTAACTGAAATGTTTTTCATCTCTGTTACTTCTTGTTGTATATTTGACAACTTCCTACGTAACGTATTGTGAGATGAATCGATCTCATTAATTGTCTGCTGTAAATTTTGAAATTCAGGTGTTTGGATAAATGAAACCGGTGCAGTATCGTCTGATTTATTGTCATTAGTATTTTCGATAACATCAATACGACTGGCCAATTCATCACATTTTTCAGTCAGTATTTTAACCTGATCATCGGTTTTAGAATCAGACGCATTAATCTGTTTTTGCAACTTGCGCGTAGTTTCGCTCAGTTTTTTAACATCAGCTTTGATGACATCGCAATCCTGTGTTATATCTAGTTGTTCGAATCTATCTGTCACTGTTTGAATATTTACTGTGTGTGTATCTGTTTTTGCTTTAAGATCAGAAATTTCATCCCGTAATTCCGCGTTCAATTGTTCTATGGTATTAATTTTGTCGGACACTGTAGTAATATTATTGTCTACATACGTTTTTGCTTTCGCGAATATTTTACGTTTGTCCTCTTGTCTTTGTGCAGTGATTGTTTCCATGACTTGTCGTTTTACTTTGTTTTGATCTTGAATAAATTTGCGGAAACGCGTATCACTGTTCTGTATGTGCTGATTAAAGCGCTCGTTAATCTGAGTGTTCTGCTGTTCGAATTTCGCGTCTATCTTTGCGTCCATAGTGCGCGAAAGTTCTATCGTCATTGCTTTAAACTCATCCCGTAATTGTGTAGCTTTCTCAGAGCATTGTTTAGCGACTCCGCTAATTTCGTCTCTGAGTGTTTCTGTTCCGGCTGTTTGCATTTCCCTTAATTCCTGTGCAACAGACTTAATTTCTTCGCTATTTTTTTTGTGAACAAGCCTCAATTTCCACGCGCAACTGTTCCTTAGTGTCATGGCACTGCGCGGCAACGGCTCTAATTTGTTCACTAAGCTGTCTCGAATTGTCGTCTAATTTTTCATTTAAGTGTTGTTTGAGATTTTCATTATCTTGTTTGTTCTGTTCCCTAAGTTGTTTAAAATCTTCACTCTGTTGTCTGAAATTGTTGTCTGTTTTCTCACTCTGTTGTTTGACTTGTTCATTAAGTTGTTTGAGATCTTTACTACTGTTGTCTTGGTTTTCCATCATTTGGTTAATTCGTTGCAGCAATAGTGTCATAATTTGATCCGAACCAAAATTAGCATTTCTATTCTCAGTACTGTTTAATGATGTACCTGCAGTTGTCGCACTTTGTGTGACCATTTGGTCATTTTGCAACTTACAAAAAGGATTATCAGTCCGATGTACACTGTCACTCACTATTTCGGAATTAAATAAATCCGTCTTACTTTGTGTATCCTGTTCATTTTCATTAGACAAATTCGTCTGTTCGTCACTTAAATTTTCCAAATCGGGTGTGTTAAGCTCGGCAGCGCTCATTACAATAGAGCGTTCCGCGTCATCAATTGTCGTCAAATGAACAGAAGAGACAATTGAGTTCGCTTGTTCATCATTAAGATAAAAGTCATCATTAATGGTTGTATTGCACTGATTGTTAGTGAACGCAGGATTGTCATCATTACACTGCGTGTCACAAGTACTATTGGTCACGTTGTTTAAGTCGGTAATTTCGTTCATAATACCTCGCGATACACTATTCACAGTCTTTCGCGGCATTTTAACAATAGTCAAAAATATTCACAAAACAATAAGCACAAATGCAAAAGCAACACACAAATACAATAGAGCAACGAATTGCCGTTGACCTGTAGAGAGAAAGTCACAATATTATTAAAAGCGTGGCGCTAAATCCTAATTATATCTAAGCAAACAAGAGCAGATATCTGACTGTTGTTCAAAAGACTCTCAACGAAATACGATCCTGGACTGGGTGTCGCCAAGTGTAACCTCCCCACAAAAATTTGAAAGAATGGCCAATATTATTTAGGGATGCTAATGGACATTGCTCTAAGCGTAACCTGCCCACAATGAAATGTACTGACAATGGCAACAAAAATGTGAAATTCGCAATCTGACTCAAATATAAATCCTTTAAAAAATTAAAGTCCATTCAGTGACAAGAAAATTCAATTAAACCGAAATATCCGTCTTTGGCCCTGTGCAAAACAATCAGAATTAAAGTCTTACCTCAGAATAAATGGATGTCACATATCTGCTCTTGTTGTTGCGCACCGCTTGGAGGAACTGCATTGCAAATAATAATATTCTCTCTTTTTGTGATTTTAGTGGAATTTTTCTTCAAAAGAAGTGGAATGAAATGGGAAGTGCAACGAAATCTTTAGTTCAATAAAAAATTAAATTTTTTGAGAAAATGCTTTTGAAATAAATTATTATTGGGGGGACTTGTTGGAGAATAATTACAATGAATAAATTTTTACATTATTTAATGATTATATTAATTAATAGTATACCTTATTCACCATCTTGACCAGTGTTGCCGACCGCCTACATCAGACAACCGCACTGGGCTGCTACTACTGACCGACCGCTCTGCATGATGACTATTAGCGTACAGCACTGCACGACTACTAACAGAGTACTGCTCTCAACTAGACAGAGCTACAGACTCGCAACGACTACTGTACTGCACTGGCCTACAGCTACTAACAGACTGAGCACCGCTCGCAACACTCGCGCGGTCAAGCGCATACTCTCTGGTCACAGATGCTACAATGCCTCGCCATCGCTGCTGCGTTACATACGTGTTTCAAGTTCTACGTCTAGGGGACTGATGACATCAGATGTTAAGCCCCATAGTACTTACAGCCATTTGAACCGTTTGAAGCTCGTAATGTGACATGGGTGGTATTTGTCGATTTATCAGCGGCCTATGATACTGTCAACCACCATACGCCAAACACGTACACGTAGCTATCAACGATACCAGCTGAATTATAACAAGTTGTTTGAAATCTACTCCTGTCGAATGGATTTACCACCCTGCAGGAATAGCACCACCTCCCATTCTAAGAGAAACTGCAGCTAATAAGGAACGAAAGAAAAGTGGAACAAGAACAGACGCATCTCCTGTATGGGCATCGAATTCGCAGCGATTGAAGTCAAGGAAGAGTTTCCTTACAACATCAAAGGTATTTACTACCACTGCTGAAAATGCCAAAGTGCAGCTTTAGAGGGATAAGACATCCCTTCCCTTTGGTTGGAAAAGAGTCTTTGAAACTCTGCCTCCAGGGCATGGCGGGGAATGGATGACTGGAAGTCTTTGAATACGCTGACCTCGGGAGTGGCTGGATCAAAGATTAATCTGGCAAGATGGAGCTGTAGTACAGAAAACAATATTAAGTGTGATCGTGGAGAGGTCCAGACTATCCAGCTCACGCTTCACTGTCGACTGTGTTGAGCCTCCCATACTGCAGAAGATCTCCATCAAGCGACAGAAAATGGGCTGGAAGTGGCCAAATTTTGATTAAGGACTATATGGCGTGATAACTGTGCACCAGTGAATGTTTCTGTCACTTAACGCTACTCGTGTCGAAGACACAAGCAGACAAAATAACAGACGAAAGCTTTGTGTGTTGCTAGAGCCGAGGTAGAGGAGAAGCGAATTTCGTTTAGTGGTTCGGTGAAAGATCGACAGCGACTGGACCATGAGCGAAGACAAGTGGATACGAACCGAAGATTAACGAATACAGTTTGCTCGCGCTCGTCTTCCGCTTACACCAGAGAGAAATTTCGTTCGTCGATAATCGTTCGCTTGTGTTCACTTTGGTGTACGTGCATCATAGCAGAGGAGAGCTAAAGGTAGGAAGAATTGCTAACAAGGAAGCCCTTGAGTGCGAAGTCGCAATGGGCCAGTCATATTTACGGCATTGGCTGCCCCACATAGTCTACCATGTAACCACAATATTGGCTGCTAATGGCAACAGGGGGCGGGTATGGAGAGTACAGCATTGAGGTTATGGAGCTTAGTTGAATTACTTGGTCGACGAGTAACTCACAACAGTGCTACAGTGTTAGTAGTGGTGATACAAAGCAGGGAATTGGTAAGAATAAACAAAGCAAACCTTGAATTATATCTACAGCAACAGTTGCCGAAGTTGGTATTTCGTCAGAAAGGAACCGAAGGAATTTTGCAGAGTGAGAAAGAAGTGGCAGATGAAATATTAGTGTTTCTACAAGATGAGCCAGTGGAATGTGTAGTATCAACTATGCGGACAATGAACATAAGGAGTACAACGATGACGATACGTGCTTAATAAGTGAAAGTTATACTGAAACAGGTGTCTAGCCACGTAGTTCGTCATCCTTATGGAAGAGGGAGCCACAAACCCCGTCTCCAGTGAAACACAGTAAAGGACAATCTGTGTCCAAGCAGCGGGCACTAAACATAATTACGTACGTGGAAGATCATAGGCAACATAGTAAAAAACAATTATGAACGGATTTGGTATACGTCCATAGCAATATGACTGTGTAGGGCATAAGAAAAACTACGAATATTCAAGGGAGGACAAGGCGCACTTATATAAAAACTGATATTTGCGCGTTTCAACGATGCTCGATATAATTTACAGGATGTGCGTTCTACGTTACGCACAACAAGTTGCCCACGATATAGATTACAATGATTTCAACGGAAGCAGTGGATGGTTGCATATCTTCAAAGAGTGCTGCAGAATTCGAAGACATAAGATATCGAAATTTCAAACAAAGCATCAACTTTACGATGCACAGCAAACTGCAGAATCGGCCCTAAGATTAGTTAAAAATGGCTCTAAGTACTATGGGACTTAACATCTGAGGTCATCAGTCCCCTAGACTTAGAACTACTTAAGCCTAACTAACCTTAGGACATTACACACATCCATGCCCGAGGCAGGATTCGAACCTGCAACCGTAGCAGCAGCGCTGTTCCGGACTGAAGAGCCTAGAACCGCTCGGCCACAGCGGCCGGCTCCGAAGATCAGTAGATGAGATAAACAAACTTATCGTTCAGTAAGAAATTTGTTTTCAGCTCCAACTAATCTGGATTTGAAGAAGAAATCCATATCAAAAAAACCGTGGAAATTACAAGTACCAAGAGAGCTGTATCAGGATTAACTAACGTCAGGCCCTTAAAGCATTCTTATACAGTTATGCCGATTGTTAATCTGGATGGCAAAATGGTTGGAACATTATTTATTGTGCTGCGAGAAGTTGCAGGTGCTCTGTCTCCCAACGATTCTTTCTCCCGTGGATAACCTTGCAAGGACAGTATTTAATATTTACGTCACAGCAAGCAAGAGTGGGAAAATGGGCGTAGGATAACTAGAACTATGGTGTGAGCTCTGCTTTTGGCGAATAGCTGGTCAAAATAACTTGCTTTTGCTTTCTGGGTCTGCGTATAAAAATCATACTACTTTGGAACAAACTATCCCTCCTCAAAAGTGTGTGACGTTACAGTTCATACCACTTGGAAATACTAGACAAATTCAGCCTCTGAATGGTTTATTTTTCTGTGCCTATGAAACATATTATCACACTATCTGCAGCTACGTTTTAAAGGATACACAGTTTCACAATAAGCCCACGACAAACTATGTGAAATTCGGCGGCGTGTCATCACATTCGATAAGTTCTCATTACCTTGTTGCAGTCTTTAAGAGTGGATACCTAACTGAAAGTACTGCGCGGCTTTTAAGTTCCAAGAAGTTCGCCTTCGATTTTGATGGTGGTGGTGGTGGTTAGTGTTTAACGTCCCGTCGACAGCGAGGTCATTAGAGACGGAGCTCATGCTCGGGTTAGGGAAGGATTGGGAAGGAAATCGGCCGTGCCCTTTCAAAGGAACCATCCCGGCATTTGCCTGAAGCGATTTAGGGAAATCACGGAAAACCTAAATCAGGATGGCTGGAGACGGGATTGAACCGTCGTCCTTCCGAATGCGAGTCCAGTGTGCTAACCACTGCGCCACCTCGCTCGGTGATTTTGATGGTGCGAATCTTTGAGATCACTGTGGCGCAGCGTTCACGGTGCGGGTTAATGGTTTGTTTTGAACATTTCTTGAATTTCGACGATGCCTGTTTTGAGAAGTGTAATACATACATCCCACAGAAGATTGATCTCTGCACCTTCCGGACACTCATTTTCTGCCGTCCTCCTGATGCACATGGTAAGTCATTAGCAGCTAATACAGGGTGTTTATAAATGAATATCGGGATTTTAACGCTTTATAATAGTTATTATATTAAACATACAGCTATAAAAGATATTTCAAATGAAAGAGAAACTCAAACAGTTTTACCGAACCTAATAAATGTGCAATGTGAGCACCATTTGTCACACATCACACATCAAGTCTATAGCCGAGTTCTTCCCAAACGTTGATAAGTGTGTCTTCAGTGATTGTAGCAACAGCTGCTTCAATCCGGTTTCTTAATTCAATGAGGTCTGCTGGTAGTGGAGGCACGTACACACGATCCTTGATGAAGCCCCAAAGGAAAAAATCGCATGGCGTTAGGTCGGGTGCACGTGGAGGCCATGAAAGGAAGACCTGTCCTTGGGCCCCTTGCAGCCTATCCAGCGATTGGGTACAGTGAAGTTCAACCAATCATGACAGTGAGGTGGCGCACCATCTTGCTGGAAAATGAAGTTCTCTGGCTCATCTTCTTATAACTGAGGCAAGAGCCATTGCTCTAGTGTATCAAGGTAAGAAGTTACAGTTACAGTAGGTTGACCAAAAAAGAAAGGCCCATAAACTTTCCGCCGGGATACGGCACAAAAAACAGTCACTTTAGGGGAACCTCGTTGCATTTGTACCACCTTGTGAGGATGTTCTGAGCCTCAGATGCGCACATTGTGAGTGTTAACATGTCCACTAAGGTGAAAGGTCGATTCATCACTGAAGACAACATGATCCAGAAAATCTTCATCGTCATGAAACAACATTTCGTTTGCGAAGTTGGCGCGTAATCCATGCCGGCTTTAGAGCCTATAATAACTGTAAACGGTAAGGTTCTACGCGTTTTCTTAAAACTTTCCAAACAGTCGACAAAGGAACTTGTAATTCAAGACTAGCCTTCCGGACTGATTTCTTTGGGCTACGAGTGAACGATTCTCTCATTCGCTCAACATTCACTAACTCTTGTTCGTCCTGTGCCCTTCCCTTTTCAAATTGGTGATACCATCAACGAACTTTATTATCACTTGGAGGATCAGAACCGAACTTCAGCCGGAACGCATGTTGCACAGTGACTACAGATTCGGTCTTTGCAAACTGCAAAACACAAAACGCTTTCTGCTCACTAGTCGCCATCTTCGCTACTACCGCTGTCTAGCGGATTGCGGCAAAAACATTGCGCGCTGCGCATGCACACTGGTGCCAAACACAACTGTTTGAGTTGCTCTTTCATTTGACGTATCATTTATAACTGTAACTTTAATGTAATAAATATTATAAAGCGTTAAAACCCCGATATTCATTTATAAACACCCTGTATTTTACCTGACGTACTTGTTAACACAAGCCGGACGCTGTGGCCGAACGGTTCTAAGCACTTCAGTCCGTCACCGCGCTGCTGCTACGGTCGCAGGTTCGAATCCTGCCTCGGGCATGGACGTGTCTGATGTCCTTAGGCTAGTTAGAAAAATGTGTTTGAAATCTTATGGGACTTAACTGCTAAGGTCACCAGTCCCTAAGCTTAGACGCTACTTAACCTAAATCATCCGAAGGACAAACACGCCCACCCATGTCCGAGGGAGGACTCGAACCTCCGCCGAGACCAGCCGCACAGCCCGTGACTGCAGGGCCTTAGACCGTTCGGCTAATCCCGATCGGGAGGCTAGTTAGGTTTAAGTAGTTGTAAATCTAGGGGACTGATGACCTCAGATGTTGTCCCGTAGTGCTTAGAGCTATTTGAACCATTTGTTAACACAACACTTCCAAATGTGTCTTACTAAAGACTGAAGTTGCCACCTCGCACCGCAGGGGTTCCTTGTACAAGGCTGGCGTGTAGCGTGGCGTACCAGCCGAAGCCACAGGGCAAACAAGCTGCAGACGCAGCCTCCGCTGTTGGGGGCTGTGGCGGCTCTAATCCGGTCCCCCCGTCTATATGGAGCGTGAAATCCCATCCGGCGAGCAGCGCGGCTTCCCAGCCCGGCTTTCCCGCGCGCTCTCAAATCTAATTTTGTACTTTGCGCGTAATCCGCGCGCACCGCGGCCGCCGCTGGGGCGCGTTATGATTATGTTACACGGGCCGCGTGTCGCGTCGCGCACGGTGAGTGACACGTACCGGTTATGGTTATGGTAAATAAGAGCGGGGGGACGGCGCGTCCGCCGTGGTGCCCCTAACTAAGCTCTCGTGTCGGCCGCTGTCACTCCAGTCATGACGCGCTTTCATACCCAGGATTACAAACCAGGGCACAAAAAGAACTGTCTCGCCAGCTTGTTCTACAACATAATCAGTTGCAGCACACTCCACGTAGTCGTCGAAGGAGGCACTGCAGTCTCGACATTGTCCAGTCGACGAGTGACGCAAGCGTCATTATTGGCCTCTGTCCATGAAGGAACCCTTTTATCAGTGGACTCGGATCAATATTGTCATTGTTTGCCGCTGGGCAGAACAGGTAATAGGAGTGTGGAAAGGGCCAAATAGGTTAAGGTCAGTTTCACCTTCTAATTGTGATTTATTGTAATTTAATAACTTTTACAACCAAAGCGGCACATAGCCGCACCTTTACCGAATGCAAGTCTTTCACGGCCGAAGGCCTCCAAACAAGAAATCTTAACAAATCAACAAGATAGAATCCAATTAAGATAGCAATAAAATAAGTTTAAAAAAATCACAGCACAGTAGATAGAACAAACATATGCAAGGTGCAATACAAATGGCTGAGAGCCAGAATTAAATTTCAGAATTTTAGAATATATTACCATAGACTTTTAAAGGCAGAAGGCCAGAATGTTTAAAAACAAAAAATCTTAAAAATCAACAAGATTAAAATGCAATTAAAGAGGCAAATCAAATAAATATAATAACATATCATGGCTACGTGGAAAGCCTTAAGGCTCAGCAAATAGAACAGACATATGCAAGGTGCAATACCAATGGCTGAAGGCCACAATTAAGTTTCAAAATTTTAAAATATATTACCATAATCTTTTAAAGGCAGAAGGCCGCAGTGTTTAAGCTTGAAAGATAAATTTAAAAATTAATTTTGCAAAATTTTTAAGAAAAAAGAAAAAATAACCATAAGTCTTAAATTTAAAGTAGCTGAAAACAGATAATTAAACACCGGTGGCACTCAGAAGCCTCCAGGGAAGTCGGCCTGCCCTCGTTCACTTAGGCGAGACAGGTGGTGAGCCCAACTACACTTTATCCGTCGCAACAACCAGGGGACAGCGACAACGACTTGCTTCCCGTCAATCAGTACGTGAGAACTCAAACAGAAAAGGTTACAAACGTGATAATCCACAATGGAGTATGTATTAGTTGTCAAAATTACACTTCATGTTGGACAGCGACAACAGGTGAGGAACGGACGCTGCCTGAAATTATGTTTGTGGCCAGGGCAGGTAACCGGAACACTAACGGCCACAAGGCAGAAAATTCCGCTGGTGCACTCGAATTGTAGTCAGCCAGAATAGTTAATTGCACCTCATCGCGGCTAAATTTCAGCAGTAGGAAACCTCCCGAACAGGAAACCACAGAAACGAATGCACGTGGCTTGGGTAGCTGAAACTACTACTCAACTTTGACGTCCTTGGTCGTTAAACCACGAATCTCGTAGCGATCGGACAGCTCCACACACGCTCCGACACTGCGCAGGGGCTTCCAGCGGGTCCAACCGAATGCACCGCGCGAAGATAACTTCCCACGTCCGCATCAACCGACCGACTGACCGCTGCTCCGCCCGCGACTGCTGCTCCGTCGCACCTGCACTGCTGGTGCGTCTCCCACTCACTTCCACACGACGGCGGAAATACTGGCTCGGACCCAACCATGCAGAGCAGACACGCCCACTGGCTACCCGACACCCCTGCCCCAGGAAGAGACCGACCCAAGTTCCACAAGATGGTAACTGAAGAGGCCCAGAAGCGCTCGGAGAACCAGTTACACGTCCCCCGATGAGACGACCGACCTGTCAGATGCAGTATGACAACGACATTTAAAATAACTTGCCAATCAAAATCACAGAAACTACACCACAACCTGACAAACACTTGCACGAAGACCTGACCTAAGCACGCACGAAGACAAGTCGGGAGTCGATGTACACACACACACACACACACAGATGACTCATGAACGATCGGCGAGTCAAAAAGCGTCGTCCGGTTGGACGACCGACCGACGATGCACCAAGATCGTGGCCCGGCTCAACTGATGCGTGGCGGCAATGGTCGGGCTAGCCATGTCGACGCAGACCTCACTGCTTGTCCAACCCGACTGCACTAGTGCCTCATTGCAACTCAGCGACTGGCAGGTCTGGACTGCGCTCCACACGCATTCCAACTGACTGGCAGACACGAACGCGCAACGCTGAACTCCCTTACGACAGACAACGACCGGGAAGTAATAGCAATCGGGCAAAGATACTACGAGAGGGAATACACCGATACGCGCTGCTAGCGCCGCTGATGGTCAGCCGAAGCAGCAACTCAGTGACAGTAGTAATTTAAACTAACGTAGTGAGGTGGTTCAAATGGCTCTGAGCACTATGGGACTTAACATCTGAGGTCATCAGTCCCCTAGAACTTAGAACTACTTAAACCTAACTAACATAAGGACATCACACACATCCATGCCCGAGGCAGGATTCGAACCTGCGACCGTAGCGGTCGCGCGGTCCCAGACTGAAGCGCCTAGACCCGCTCGGCCACTCCGGCCGGCCTAGTGAGGTGGAAGTACGTTGAAAACTGGGTGTAAAATACATGATGGCGGGAACACTACCTTTATCGGTTACGTTCCATGTTTTGGGGCATAATGTAATATCTTTTTGGATCTCAACTCGGCAGACGAGTAATGCGGAATTTTTGATTTATGAGGACCGTACTACAAAGATCTGTTGAAGTGACTGGGGATACTAACTACTTGTTCCCAATAAATTTTTAATGGTATTCATGAAATTAGTAGGAGATGTAATTATCTTCATAGAGATTTAAAGACATTTAATTTTTCCCAGAGAGGAGTCAAATAATTGCCCATCAGCTGCGAAATTTCAGTGCTAACAACTTTCAATTTAAGAGACTGTACTACTGGCCAACTCCTCCAATCCTATTCATTATTTTTTTAGTAGAAGCCTATTAATAATATCAAATAATGTGAGTGTTACATAAACTCTGGATGCTACACATATTCAGTGCAGTAATTTGATCAATGTATTAAGCTTTGTGAACTGATTTTTTAATGTATGGCAACAGTTGCCAAATACAGTGTGACCACCTGCTTAATACCGTTTTGGTTCACTTCTTGAATGACCTTGCGTGGCATGGACTCGACAAGTCCTTCGCAAGTTTCCGAAGGTATGTCGCAGCCGAAGTTTACGTTCAAAAATGAAAGTGTGTGAATTCGTAAAGGACCAAACCGCTGAGGTCATCGGTCCCTAGGTTTACACACTACTTAAAGTAACTTATGCTATGAGCAACACACATACTCCATGCCCGAGGGAGAACTCCAACCTCCGGCAGACGGGCCGTGCAATCAACGGCATGGCGCCTCAAACTGCGCGACTACCTCACGCGGCAGTCTGCCCAGAGATCAAGCAATTCCAGTAAGCTGAGGCCCGGTGCTTCGTGGGAGCGGAGCTGGGGCGCGAAAGGCCCAAGACGAGGGTATGCTTCGTTGAAGTGCGATAGAACCGCACTCATTATGTATGTACATACAGGGTGTTTCAAAAATGACCGGTATATTTGAAACGGCAATAAAAACTAAACGAGCAGCGATAGAAATACACCGTTTGTTGCAGTATGCGTGGGACAACAGTACATTTTCAGGCAGACAAACTTTCGAAATTACAGTAGTTACAATTTTCAACAACAGATGGCGCTGCGGTCTGGGAAACTCTATAGTACGATATTTTCCACATATCCACCATGCGTAGCAATAATATGGCGTAGTATCTGAATGAAATTACCCGAAACCTTTGACAACGTGTCTGGCGGAATGGCTTCACATGTAGATGAGATGTACTGCTTCAGCTGTTCAATTGTTTCTGGATTTTGGCGGTACACCTGGTCTTTCAAGTGTCCCCACAGAAAGAAGTCACAGGGGTTCATGTCTGGCGAATAGGGAGGCCAATCCACGCCGCCTCCTGTATGTTTCGGATAGCCCAAAGCAATCACACGATCATCGAAATATTCATTCAGGAAATTAAAGACGTCGGCCGTGCGATGTGGCCGGGCACCATCTTGCATAAACCACGAGGTGTTCGCAGTGTCGTCTAAGGCAGTTTGTACCTCCACAAATTCACGAAGAATGTCCAGATAGCGTGATGCAGTAATCGTTTCGGATCTGAAAAATGGGCCAATGATTCCTTTGGAAGAAATGGCGGCCCAGACCAGTACTTTTTGAGGATGCAGGGACGATGGGACTGCAACATGCGGCTTTTCGGTTCCCCATATGCGCCAGTTCTGTTTATTGACGAAGCCGTCAGCTTCGTCAGTAAACCAAATGCTGCCCACTTGCATATCACCGTCATCAATCCTGTGCACTATATCGTTAGCGAATGTCTCTCGTGCAGCAATGGTAGCGGCGCTGAGGGGTTGCCGCGTTTGAATTTTGTATGGATAGAGGTGTAAACTCTGGCGCATGAGACGATACGTGGACGTTGGCGTCATTTGGACCGCAGCTGCAACACGGCGAACGGAAACCCGAGGCCGCTGTTGGATCACCTGCTGCACTAGCTGCGCGTTGCCCTCTGTGGTTGCCGTACGCGGTCGCCCTACCTTTCCAGCACGTTCATCCGTCACGTTCCCAGTCCGTTGAAATGTTTCAAACAGATCGTTTATTGTATCGCTTTTCGGTCCTTTGGTTACATTAAACCTCCGTTGAAAACTTCGTCTTGTTGCAACAACACTGTGTTCTAGGCGGTGGAATTCCAACACCAGAAAAATCCTCTGTTCTAAGGAATAAACCGTGTTGTCCACAGCACACTTGCACGTTGTGAACAGCACACGCTTACAGCAGAAAGACGACGTACAGAATGGCGCACCCACAGACTGCGTTGTCTTCTATATCTTTCACATCACTTGCAGCGCCATCTGTTGTTGAAAATTGTAACTACTGTAATTTCGAAAGTTTGTCCGCCTGAAAATGTACTGTTATCCCAAGCATATTGCAACAAACAGTGTATTTCTATCGCTGCTCGTTTAGTTTTTATTGCTGTGTCAAATATACCGGTCATTTTTGAAACACCCTGTAAGTAATCTGACGGACAGGGTGAGCAGCAGTCTATGGCTGTTTGCTGGTGATGCTGTGGTGTACGAGCAGGTGTTGTCGTTGAGTGACTTCACAAGGATACAAGATGACTGAAACCTGGTTGGTAGGTACTCAGAGAGCGCACAGGCTAAGGTTACGATTGCTGATGGGGCCGTAAACAGTTACTGTGAGTTGCACAATCAAACACACAACTTTATTTTTCTAAGAACCACTTATTTACACATTGCTTTAAAAGATCACAATTAGACAATACGGCTGAAGACCTACTTAAAGAAAACTTGAGATGCTTTCTGGACTGAAGGCCCAAAATCACACCAAGAACAAGAATGGCTGAAGGCCTGGCTTAGAAATCAAAAGCAATTAAAAACAGGAGGTAAAAATAAAAAAAACATGCAATTCAAAACAATTAGCGACTGAAGGCCTACACTACATGTCTGAAGGACAACTATAATTAAAACACATTAATAAGCAATTTTTTCTAACCAAGAAACTTCTTTTTAAACTTACAACAGAACCGGCAAAAGCCTAATTAAAGAAATATTAACTTATTGAACAGCTGAAGGCTTCAAAAAATTTGAAACAACAGATGAAGACCTGAACAACAAGTCAGACAAACAATTTAAAACAAACCCCTTCCTTCTTATAAAAAATTTTCCTTTAAAGAAGACACACAGCTGAAGGCCTTATTAAAAGGGGTTCAAGTAAATCTTTTGGCTGAAGGCCACACATAAGTCATCGAACAATTAACAGCTTAGGGGCTAGTTTACAAACAAATTCAGATAGAACAAATTTTAAGGAAATTTCTTTTTAAATAAATTCAATCTTCAAAATTTTAATTTAACTTGGCTTAAGGCCTTTATGTGAAATTTAAAAAGAACTGAATTAATACACTGCTGAAGGCCTCGTACAATACTTCAAACCAAAATGTAAATCACAATCTAAAACAAAGAGAACAAGGGGTGCTCAGAAGTGTTCCAAGCGTCGTCCTGAGAAGGTAGATCAAACGTAAGGTGAGATGAGACAGGCAGCCAAGAGCTGAAGTTAAATAATCGGATGGCAACCCAAACGAGGATCGGCACAAGGTCCGACAAACAATTTAACCAATTCCGTCTGACCAATGACCCATCGATGGAAAATAATGGCCAAGGACGAGGATAGCCGGCCGAAGTGGCCGCTACAGTCTGGAACTGCGTGACCGCTACGGTCGCAGGTTCGAATCCTGCTTCGGGCATGATGTGTGTGATGTCCTTAGGTTAGTTAGGTTTAAGTAGTTCTGAGTTCTAGGGGACATGACCTCAGCAGTTGACTCCCATAGTGCTCAGAGCCATTTGAACCATTTGAAGGACGATACGAACAGCACAATGTCTTCAGAAATTGGCGTCTAAAACTTCCAAGGGATCAATAACCACTGTAAGAAAAATACGAACCAAACAACTTAAAAGGCTATCGAACTTCATGCTGTGCTGGACAGCATCAACACGACGAGGAAAAGCACACTGCTGGAAAACTACGCTAACGACCAGGGCAGGTAACTGGGGCGTTAACAGCCACAGGGCAGAAAAAACCGCTGGTGCACTTCACTGGTAAGTAACAGTCAATTTAATAATTAATCTCAATGTAGGAACATGGCTGCAAGATTTCACTGACCCCAACACATCATGTATTGCTGCTAGCACTGGTAAGTAACAGTCAATTTAATAATTAATCTCAATGTAGGAACATGGCTGCAAGATTTCACTGACCCCAACACATCATGTATTGCTGCTAGCCCGTACGGCCCAGGGAGCAACAACCCACAAATGAACGAAGAGATGTCACAGTAGTTGAGGCTTCATAACAGGTTAACTGATCACTCAACTTCAGCGTCCAGGTTTGGTGGGCAACGATCTTTGTCGCTCTCGCGGCTAGCACCTCACGATCCGACAGCGCATGCATGCCGCCAGCATGCACCATGGAGACTTCCTCACTGCTCCGTCCCAACCGACTGACCACCACACACACGACCACCACCCAGAAATGCTAGCAGTCACACCAAAGATAGTACAATAGTACCAGTATCGATAAGCGCTGCTGCGGCCTCTCAAGGAAGCAAGCCAGCAACTTCGTTATGCCAGTAAGTAAGGAAGAAACACGACGCCACTCGATGTGACAAGATGCCAAAGAAGAAACGGCATGAACATGAGCCGCGCACGGCTCAACTTCCCCCCCTCAAACACCAACCCGGGGGTAACTCAAAAATTGGGCTAACCAAATTTGGCTAAGGTGGACCCGGTACTGCTTACAGGTGCTGTTATCCTTAACCGGAAGGTTAACCGGGCCTAAAATAAGCACAATGGTACAAGGGCCCAAAAAAACAGGAGTGCATTTAGAAAGTTTTCTCCTCACGCAGCTGTCTCCCGGGAAAATTACGGACATAGACCTGATCTCCTGGCTTTCCCTTAAAGGCGCGCCCAAGTTGCATATTATGGGCCTTGAGAATATTACGTCTGGCACGGTTCCAGTTCTCCTTGACGACCTGAGGGGTAATATCTGCCGGAATTAGGTCTTGGCTGGCCGCTGTGACCGAGCGGTTCTAAGCGCTTCAGTCCGGAACCGCGCTGCTGCTACGGTCGCAGGTTCGAATCCTGCCTCGGGCACGGATGTGTGTGTGATGTCCTTAGGTTAGTTAGGTTTAAATACTTCTAAGACTAGGGGACTGATGACCTCAGATGTTACGTCCCATAGTGCTTAGAGCCATTTGAACCATTTGAATTAGATCTTGAATTTCCCTTAAGTTCGAAAGGGGAGAATTAACAGGATAGGCAAGGATCAAGGAGGCCGGGGTAGATGACCTAAAAAGGACACCTGCTGCCTGGCTAACGTCAATTTACTGGGTTTAGCAGTTGACCCGGTACCCTACAATCTCGTAAAAACTTGCTGTATATGATCCAAATGCTCCCGAAACGAACGGATATAAGTCACCAAGTCGTCCAAATAATTATAAACACAGACTAATTTCAAGCCGCCAAGGATATTATCTAGCAAAGGAGTAAGAACGGCTGCACCAGTAGCCAAATCAAACTGAACTCTGTTAAATTCAAACAGATTCCAATCAGTACAAAATGCTGTAACATGTTTGCATTCTTCAGCTAAGGGAATCTGATAATAGGCTTGTTTGAAATCAAGTACAATAAACCAATTAGCACCGGCAAACCAAGAAAGGAGTTATGAAGATCAGGTAGAGGAACAGATTGAAGGACAACCTTGGTGTTCATGCGTCGACAGTCAACACCAGGCCTAACTCCCGCCCGTGATCCTTAGGGACAAGGAATATGAGGGAAGCATAGGCAGATGTAGAAGGCCAAGTAATCCCTTGCTCAAGCATTTTGGATATTTTAGCTCTTAGTATCTTCATCTTAGGGGGCGAGAGACGATATGAGGACTGCCTGACAGGAATATCGTCAGATGGATGGATATAGTAAGAACATTAGTAATGTCCAACCTGTCACAAAGAAGCTCAGGGAACCTCTGCAACAAATGCTGTAATTGAGAAGCCTGATGTGGAGAGAGATGGGTAAGATCGAACTCATTGGGCACAGCCTTAACAGCCAGGGTTCCGGCATTTCGATGCACAGTACGTTTAGCACACTCGCAGAAACCAAACTTCTCCGCAGGAGCAAACTTAAAGAAGAAGGTGTGCCTGGAATAATCCAATACTAAATCAGTTTTTTTGATGAAATCACACCCCAAAATTAAATCGATTGGCAGCTCCTTGACCAAGGCTAATGACAAGGGCCAGGAGAAATCGCCAACCGATACACTACCTCGGACCCAACCATGCAGAGGCAACACCTGGCTAGAGAAGGGACCGACGAAAGTTTCGTGAGATGACCAAATTCAAAAAACCATTCCAAGCTCAATAGCATAAAGGAGCTAGCAGAATCCAAAGCAGCACAAAAAGTTCACCACCTGCTCGAGAACAAATATACGGCAAGGGCGGTGATGAGGGAGCGACAACACGGGTACGCCAAGATCTAAAGGCTCGATCCCGAGGTCACTGACCAGCTAAGAGTCATTTATTGGCTCTGGGTGCGCGAGGCTGAACTCAAGAGCGCACCAAATGAGCCGTCTACCGCACCTGAAGGAACGCCGTGGTTCCCTTTTAACGGCCTCAGCCGATGCAGACAATTCGAAATTTCCCTTGACAACGCCCGTGGGCTGACCCTTAACTTCACGACATACATCGTCCGCAAGCGGCAACGCAGATATCGCTACAACAGCGGCACAAAGCTCTTCCCAGTTTGAAGGACGATCACGAAAAACAGAGGGCGACTCATCCGCCGCTCGCATCCCCTTGAGAACAATAGACACCAACCCCCTTTCTGGCAAACCGATCAACAAGGCCAAGCAGGCCATCTGAACTCTGTCCACCTACTGATGTAACTTCTCTTTATCCTGCTGCATCTTCCAAAGGTAACGACACTCAATCTGTTTCTGAACTCCCTAAATTGCTGGAAGGAAAACCCTTCTGTCATGGCTGGGATACGAGGTTCCTCAACTCACCTATAGCTAACGGGTACAATAGTGACAAAACTACTTGGTGCAGAACGCGAAAGGCAGCAGCATGTTGCTCAAGACGAACCAACAACCATAATAAGTTTTCAACCTGCTCAAGTCGATCAACAACTAATTCAGTTATATCCCGCCAGAGGATTAAACAATTTGGCAAGATTAAAGCTTAAACCGCAATGCATTAACCAAAAACCCCAATTCGTTGGTTAATTTTTTTATGATGATCCTCCAAGCCTAACATGCCTAAACCTGCTATCCGATTGGGTCGATGCACTAACTGTGCCAAAGAAGAAACGGCATCAACGCGAGCCGCGCACGGCTCAATGACTCAGACAAAATTTCAACTTGGTCTGATGTATCGCAATTTCCTCTAAAATTAGAAAAATGTATGTTGATACAAATGAGTAGGAAAAGCAAACCTGTAGTGTTCGACTACACAGCATTAGTGGGGTGCTACTTGAACAGCCGCGTCGATTTAATACAGCGATGCGAGCGGTTCTAGGCGCTTCAGTCCGGAACCGCTCGACTGGTACGGTCGCAGGTTCGAATCCTGCCTCGGGTATGGATGTGTGTGATGTCCTTAGGTTAGTTAGGTGTAAGTAGTTCTAAGTTCTAGGGGACTGATGACCTAAGAAGTTAAGTCCCATAGTGCTCAGAGCCATTTTGCCACTGAGGAAGCCATCAAGCGTAAGAAGTTACATGTGCTCTCTAATAATATTCACATAGTCAAAATGGTTCAGATGGCTCTAAGCACTCTGGGACTTAACTTCTGAGGTCATCAGTCCCCTAGACTTAAACCTAATTAACCGAAGAACATCACACACGTCCATGCCCGAGACAGGATTCGAACCTGCGATCGGAGCAGCAGCGCGGTTGCGGACTGAAGCGCCTAGAACCGCTCGGACACAGCGGCCGGCTTTCACATTGTCCAAAACCGTCATGGTGCCTTCCGTTACCACTGCAGATCTTATGGAAGCCCAGCTGAACGTCCCCCATAACAATGCTGCTGCCACCGGCCTGTGTCCGTGGCGTGCTACATACTTCGAACAGCCGTTATCCTGGATAACGGTGTACCTGGACACGACCATCGACCTGGTTTAACAATAAACGGGATTCATCCGACGAGGGGACACGATTCCACTGATCCACTGTCCAATCTCGATGATCCTGCGCCCACTGTAATCGTAACTAACGAAGTTGTTGGGTCAACATGAAAACACATAGGGGTCCTCCGCTGCGGAACACCCTGTTCAAAGCTGTGCGCTGAACGATGTGTTCAAAACACTTGTTCCTGCGCCAGCAGTGTACTATGTCGCCAGATCTGCTAGATATCGCCACCTATCATGTTGCAGAGAGTGGGCAAGCCCTCGATCCCTATGTCCTGTGATGAGGTATGAACGTCCAATTTCCTGTCGCCTCCTCGTGGTTTCAGCATCCTTCGACCACTTTCCACAGATACTCACGACAGTAGCACGCGAACAGCCGACCAGCTTGGCATTTCCTAGATGCTCGCTACCAGGCACTGTGCCCCAACAGTCTTCCTTTTGTCAAAGTCACTTAAGTCGGAGGATTTCAGCATTTGTGCCACTTATCGTCGCTAGAATGATTCCCCATTCGTCTCTGCTCATATACTTCTCTTATCACGTCATGTGCCCTCAGCACAGTGGGCTGTGGTCATTTTGTTTTGGCTCATCAGTGCATCTAAAGTTGCAAAGCGATGTGAAATGGAATGAGCATCGACGGTCGATTCATTTTAGGAGAGTGTCGTTCACCTGTAACGGAGACCCCATATAGAACAGTAGCGGGACACATTCTTGGGTTTGCGATCCCCACCAGGTTACGTGAAAGGAAGACATAGAAGCAATTCAGAAGCATGCTGAAAGACTTGTAAACTATAGTTTCGATAATCACGTAAGTGTTACGGAGATGCTTCGTGAATTCAAATGGGAATCAGTGGAGTGAAGACGACGCTTTTTTCGCTGAAGGATACTGAGAAAATTTAGAGAACCAACATTTCAGGCTCACCACAGAACGTTTCTACTGCCGCCGACGTACATTTCGCCTAAGGTCAGCGACGATAAGAAAAGTCAGGGGTCATACCGAGACAAATAAAAGGTCGTTTTCCCCTCGCTCTGCGAGTGGAACAGCAAAGCAAACGGCTCGTAGTCATACAAGGTACTCTCTACCATGCGCCGCCTGGTGGTTTTCGGAGTACGTGTGTGAAGGTGTTCCATCGAGTACAGTCAGGCGAATTTAGTGTCCAAGACACGAACGTGAGTTCACTCATTCTCTTCAAACCACTGTAGCACGATTTTGGCCATGTAACATCGTACAGTAGAGCGCTTTCGCCGTTGGGGAAGGTATCAAGCATGGAGAGATGCAGGTCACCACAGTAAAGTTCCTGCAGTCCACAGCTACCACGGTACTTCCGTAACTACCATAGGTCTCATAGAAGCCTACACGAATTTTCTCCACAGTACGCTACTGCCCCCACCGGCCTGCGTCAGTGGTGCCATGGAATTTGGAGCAGCCGTTTGCCTGGGCGGGGTATCCGGGCACGATTATGGACCTGGTTTAACAACAAAAAGGCAGTCATGCGACGAGGTGACTCGTTTCCATAGAATCCCTGTCCGGAGATACTGGGCTCACTGCAACCGTAACTGAAGCGCTCGTTAAGTCAACTTGGGGACGTGTACAGACCACTTACTGAGAAGACTGATATTAAAAAAAAAAAAAAAAAAAGAAAAAAAAAGAAAAAGAAAAAGGAAAGAAAAGAAATGAAAAGACACGTTTCACATCATTATGATTTAACGAGAAAATGATCCATGGTACATGAAACTCACTGACTAACGGAAAAAGAAAGATTTTTAAGTGTGTGCCTCGATCGCAGTTAGCTGCTCGTCATCATTGCCAAGAAACGCATGTTGCCAGACCGCAGGGGCCATCGACGATGTCAGGACACTGGGCAGCATACACCGCTTGTGAATAAATACAATGGCCAGCGTACACAAGCTGCTATTACAACACATTTACGAGACAGACTGCGGAAAGTTCTATGGAAACGTGAATCACCATCTGTGGTTGCTGCGTCACTCAAGGCGGCACTACAGTCAAGGAACTATTCTATTTGCACTGGAATTTATATGTGACAGTTCAACATTGGTTGCTTGGTTGATTTGGTGGAGGAGATTAAACAGCTGGGTCATTGGTCCCATCGGATTATGGAAGGGTGGGGAAGGAAATCGGCCGTGCCCTTAAAAAGGAACCATCCCGGCATTTGCTTGAAACGATTTAGGGATATCGGGGAAAACATAAATCAGGATGGCCGGAAGCGGGTTTGAAACATCGTCCTCCCTATGCGAGTCCAGTGTGCTAACTACTGCGCCATCTCGCTTTGAAATTTACCATTGCAACCAGATGAGCCTGTGATCTATATGCACGGCGTAAAAATTGTGTGATCGTCCAGCTTCTTAGATTCAGTGATATGTGCCCTGTTGGACTGAATTGGCAAATGAACTTTCATAGCCCACTGTAGAGCCTTCTTCAAGAACTTTTCTTCCTTTTGCGAATTCAGATTGGTGCGGACTTTCCCCCACGGTAAATGTTGTTTAACATTTTCTTGTGTGTTCAGTGGTATAATAAAAGTGTGGGTTGTGCCTTGTTTCCTAGGAATATGAATTAAGAAGCGTTTTTTAGCTCCGGTCACAAAACAACTAACGAAGTATGACTTAACCTACCCACAAAGAAACTGTTACGTTTTCAGTCGAATTGCCAAGTAGTGGAAAAAGATTTACCACGACATCACAAAACGAACTCTTCTTAAATGAATGCAGCTAGTCACATTTGCTACACTTTGCTTAAACTATTAACCTGTAATGACTCACCAACAAATTTGTAACAGCATGATGTGGAACAGCAACCTGCGACCACTTTGCAGGGCAGAACGAAAACCAGAAGTAGAAATAGAACTAACTTACAATAGTGGAACACAGTATTTCATAATAATCGCATTACTTTGCATTTTCCATATTATTTTCAGGTTATAAAAGAATAGATTTTATTATTTTTTCGTCAACACTAAATACTTATTATAAACTATTTAAAACAATGTTGTAAGGAATGTAGTACACACGCTGGTAAAATAAGGATCTTTGAAATGTATGAGTGTATAGCAGTCTCTAACCAAAAATACTGTCACACAGTATTAACATTGTTGGCACGCGATCTCTGCCGTAGCGGAGAGAAGCAAATTAACAGAATATAAGATAAGACGTGAGTAAGAGAGAAAGCGCACACAGAATATGTGTGTGAACTTTGTGGTGACAAAACTTTAAGCAAGGCACTGTGAACATAACAAGCAATTGATGGTATGGCCCACATTACTGAACCCAATGAAAGGGCTATAATTGATAAATCACAGGTAGCAGATGTAGTTAATAATAATTTATTAAATATAGTAGAAAGTATAGAAAAACACAGTTCAAGAGAAAAATTACACCAGTATGTTGAAAAAGATACTCTCTTCAAATTCAGACATTTGAATATATCACCAACTTTTCCTTCTGAAATTAAGAAACTTATGTATGCTTTCTAAAATAAAAGCTCCTCCGGTTTTCCAACAGGATAATAAAGATTTGTTCTCATATAATATGCCTGGTCTTGTAGGAAATATGTAATGCATCACTAACTCAAGGCATTTTTCCAGAGAAAATGAAATATGTCCTCGTCAAATCTCTACTTAAGAAAGGTGGTAGTAGAGATGACAGTAATTACCGACCTGTTTCACTATTGACATCATTTTTCCAAACTTTTTGAGAATGTAATGTATTCTAGAACAGTATGTCACCTGGGCAACAATAATATCGTCAGTAAACTCCAATCTGGATTTCTGATGAGTTGCTGTACTGAGAATGCCATTTGCATGTTGAATAATAAAACAACGCTGGCTTGTATTTTCTGCGATCTATCTAAGGCACTTGACTGTGTGTGTGTGTCACAGCAGTTCTAGTATGATAAAAAAAAATTATTATTGCTATTAAATATATTTCAATTCTTTCAATTTAGATCGGTATTTCATACTAGAATGTCGTGTTCCCAGTTTGGCACAGCTTTGCCACAGGAAACACGAAAGCGGTCGAAGACGTCCGTCTTCTGGTCGGCTCCTGATCGTTGTCAGAAGGAGGCTAGTTTTTGAATACGCAAAGACTTCTATTACTTGGAAAAGAACAACCCGGATTTCTTTACGTAATCAGTATGATTTTTAAATTACCTAAGGGACCTTTAACAATGAACAGTAAGAAAAAATGCATTTGCAAATGAAATCATTCATAAATGGGGCAGCTATGAGTTGTATAGATGACAAGGAGCGGCCTTCTGTCTACGACCAGGATGCCGCAGTATTCTCTGCTGTAGTAAAGGCTGTTTGACATTTACAAAAATAATATGGCGTGGAGGATAAAAAAATATAAAGGAAAAAGAACAGAATAAGAAGTCTGGTAAACACTAAATATATTCAAACAATTCTCACTACCAAATTAGGGCTTATTTATAAATAATACAACTTACATAATTACTTTTCTAACAGTATGGTGCGATTAGATTTCAGCCTGTCCTCTGCTGTTTCCCATGTTCGCGTTTTTTGTCACAAATTACAGTCACTTTTCTCCTTCGTTGAAGACAATTCTTGCACTGTCCAACACCCCCGATAACAATAGCTTGCCGAGTTACAATTTCGAACATAAATTACTTGAATGTTATTAATTAATAATGTTGTCTGCACGCTGGCAAGACCGCTCACTCTTTTAGCTTAAAGTCGACCTCCTTTACGCTTTCACACCACAAGCAGAAGTACATTAAAATCTGAAGATCTACAAAAGTTTTCTACCGTCATCTTTTATTTAGATCGAAGCGGAACGACAGTTCAGCTTCTGTTAAAATGTTTCTTTGACTGCGCAATCGATGTATTAGCGTCCGCGCTAGATGCGCATCTTTACAGTTATGTAAATTATACAAAACAAATGTCTTTCAAAGGGTACTCAAAGCTTTCGTAGGACGGAAATACCAATAATATTACATCGCTTCCCGCGTGAGGAGTAATGAGTCTGAAAGATCGTTTCGACTCATGCGCAGTCGTAATATTATTGGATTCACGTGCTTAGTGAATGAAGTATTTAAGGATCTCTCCTTGTAGGGAGCAAAACAGACATAACATAAGGCACATAGAATTATATACGTTTCATACTAAGTCGTCAAAGCTACTCACAGTTGCTTGATCATTAACAAACTTGGTTGTGGCATGATGTCATCATAAGTGTTCAAGAATTTAACATAGGTTCTCAAGAATTACTCTCATTCAGTCAATTGAAACATTGAAATACTAACATAGATACAAGTACAAATTAAATACACATACAGATACAAATATACATAAATATTGACAATAAGAAAAAAATTCTATTACTGTATTGGTGCATTTCCGCCAATTGTGAACTGAACATAAAACTTTTATCAGTCTTTCTCGTAGCGACATCACTCTTCACTTTGTAGTTGGTAGTATTTCCCATGAACTCGGATGATTTTCACAGGGGAATTCTTTCATTACCTGTCACTTTTCACTGCACTAAAACTGGGGATCACCTTTTCACATTCTGGTGGAAAAACACTGGGGATTTCACTATGTGAAGGGGGAAGTGATATTTCTTGACTCGACGATCCATCGGGTCATGTCGGGAATCAGGAAAGTTGATGACTGGTTCAATGACGAATAAGTCAGTTTGGTGGCTGTCTTAATCTCATTCCAATTCATGTTTCAGCCCATGAAAATACAGAAAAAAAATCTGTATTAGGACTTGCTCATTAACTAACATCTTAATCTACGGGAATATAGAGTAAGAATTTAAGACAATAAAAATTACTACATAGACTATGTACATATACATTATATATTATTCATATTTTGTGTCTAGGTTTTATGTTCTTTCGTTAGCAAATATTAGCAAAACACGTTTCATCTGGTACAGGTCTTTCTTAAGCAATCTATTTAGCAATATCGCCGTAGCAATTTTTTATAGTTAAGGAAAAGTCATCATTAGTGTCCTTTAAATGTAAATATAGTAAAATCGTGCGTAGTTTATCAACGTTTTATTATTTTTATGTCCATTTTCATCTCAAATCTGGAGCACGCTTGCGCCCGTTATGGAGAGGAATGCTTATTGTTGAGTACGGGCCGGCGAGCAGTCATTGAATGTTGCCACAGTGCTTCACAGTCACGTGGTAACGAACTGGCGGTTTAACAGCGTTGGCAGTCCGCGTCCTGCACGAGGCAGATAGTTCTGTGGCTGCCAACCTTTCTTTTAACTTGTGCATTTTGTTGAATCGTGGGTACTGGAGCAGCTCGTCAAGGCGACATGGTCAACCTGGACGGTAAATTGACTGCACCAGCGACGAAGAACAGTCATCGATGAAAATTACTACTGTCTCCTATTGCAGTAAGTACAATAGCTTGTCTATCCTTTGACTGATAGTCACTGTATCGTCGTTGCAACGTGAGAATACTTGTAATGCTACTTCACACGCGGCACATCACTCGTGTCCATAAGTTTATTACAGTTCTGATTCACACAAGAGATAACTAGTTTCTCGTGCCCATACATCTGTCAAATTACTATTTTACACACGTGTCCATCATTTTGTCACAGAGTCACACGCAGCAATCCATACGTGTCCATATAGGTCTCTCTATACCACAGAGTAGCACAGGTAATGCTAAAATTACTTATCAGAAAGGATCATTTACAAAATATACATAGTTTTTTTTTAATTACTGTCCAAGACCTAACGAAAAACGTGTTTGCTATTCTGAATGGTGCTTCTGAAGCACGTTAGATTTTATATATATTTTAAATCTGATTCTTTTCCTTTTCTTATTGTTCTATAACAGCCCCTTTTTTTTTCATTTATTCGGTTACATCAATAATCAGTAAATATACCCACTTTGGCGTGCCGAACAGTTCACGTTCAAAACTTCATCTAGCAGAAATCGGGAAAATTATTCCTATTTCCTGGGATGCTTTTGCTCACAGCAAATCAGATTTACTTCACGTTCCGATAAGTAACCGCAGATACGCATTAACCAACGAGCCACGATCGTCAATACACACAATATACACACGTCAAGTCTTTTGAACCAATTTCCAAATTTCTTCCCCTACCGAGTAGGGTAGAAAGGTAAAAATGCTAAAGAAGAAAAATACAATAGGATAGTGCAAGGAAATGAAAGATACGAAGATAGATAATAGGTGAAATAAACAGTTAAGCAAATTCATTCTTCGGCTCCACCGTTTTTAGTGTCATCCACGTGGCATAACTTGACTTCAGTATTAAAATTTCGCACAAATCCGTTTCCAAAGCATCTTCAAATATATCTCAACATCACGGCATGCGGACATAGCAGAAGAATATAAGCAGATTATCTCAGTCCTCAACTAGGTGTCTTAATATCGAAGGTTTCTGTATAATACTCGTGACATAGGAATAGTCTCTCTAAGTTTCTCCAATACAGGACCTAATTCTTATTATAAATGCAAATTTCTTAACTGGTTGACTCATAGTAACAAATAAATTAAGGTTGCTCTCCAGTTGCGAGTACCATTATTCATTTCTTTGTACATTAACTATATGTTGCTGCTTATACTCGGTGTAATCTACAGATTACAATGTATCAGTTTTTGCATCGTACATGGTTCTAGCGACTTAAAATATCAATCCTTTGAAGGCTTAACTTAGGTTAATACTTCACATATACGGACATTCTGGTCTGAATGAGGGATTTAAAGAAAACCTTTACTACTTGGTAAAAAGGAGATTTGCCATAACTTAAAACTAAAGCAGCAGGTGGCACTTTGGCACATCCCTTACTCAATCCAACGACTGCAGTCTTCTCGTGCTCAAGAAACTTAAAACTACCTTAAAACTAAAGCAAATCTTATTTTCCAAATACATAGAGTACCTTCTTCAATCACTTCATATCTTTCAAGCTCCATCATTACTTCATGACCACTTCACTCAAATGATTACGTCACCTGCAGAATACATGTACATGCTGTTGATTCACTTACTTTCTAAACAGATCACACTCTTGTTTCAAGTTGCAGCTTAACATAATAAATGATATTTTTTTTTTAATGTTTTTCATGGTACTTCTTCAGGTCTACATGGTGGTAAAGTCCTTTTATTCGTCCACTAACTGGATCTGCCAACACGTAACAACCAATATGTGGCTTCCTGATTATAACAAACGGTCCTTCGTATAAGTGTTGCCACTTACGATTTTTAAGTAAGATGAGAGATGGTTTGAAGTGTGTCCTCAGAAGAACACGCTCGTTCAGGCGATACGACAGAACTTTATTGACATGCTTGTCAAATGCCTTTTTTCTTAAATTGGCATGAGTTGTGAGAGAGATCAGGGCTTGTCTTAACTTATTATCTAGGTTGACTTCTGGACCTTCTATCTTGGGAATGGGATCAGTCCATTCATTGCTTTCCCTTTGCCTTGAGATTAATTCTGAAGGTGTGAAACCGGTCGAAGTGTGCGGAAGATTATTTACAATCTCTTCAAATGGAGTAACGAAATCGACCCACCGTGTTTGCTGGTTCGGTACATAGGTGCGAATAAAACGATTAAATTCTTTGAAGACTCGTTCTGTCGGGTTACTTTGCGGTCTAAATCTTGAGATTAGAATCTGTCTAATACCATTATTGGCAAGAAACTGTCTCCACTCTTTTCCAACGAAGTTTGAAGCATTATCAGACAACATGGTTTCCGGCTTACCAAAACGAGGAAAATAATCCTTTTCTATTCGTCTTATTAAAGATTTTGCACTGGAAGACTTCATCGCGTATAAACGCACGTGCTTAGTGAAGAGGTCTAGCAAAACAGCAAGGTACTTAGCACCTCCTCTTCCTCTAGGAAGTGGACCTGCATAGTCGAGACTGACTATTTGGTTAGGACACTCAGTGTAGATAGGATTCAATGGTATGACATTGATTGAAGGGCTTTGCCTTCTGACAGATTAAACAAGTGCTTAGCAGTTTATGAATTCTCTTATGCAGATTGGGTACTTAGCAATAGGCAGAAATCTTTCTTTTACACTTCTCGGGGCCATAATGTCCCCAGGATAGGTGAGTGTACCACATGAGATATTCAACGTACTCCTCAGGAATACAAACACACCATTGCTCCGTCAACATAGATGTACGATGAAATAAAACACCATTGTGTGATTTATAAAATTTCGACAAACGATGATTGGGGTTGTCTTGTAGAAGCTGTTTGACTCTCTTCCATTTTCGGTCACTTTCTTGCAGAGTACCCATCTGTCGGCAAAGACGTAGAAAATAACTACGATTCAAGGGATCTTTCATAAGGAGTATCTTGTGATTGGAAATCTGTTCTACAAGTTCCGTAGGCTCCGGCATACCTTCCGGCATGCGTGACAGTGCATCTGCAACGATGTTGTTCTTGCCTTTCACGTAAACAATTTCGAAATTGTACTCCTGTAGAAATAGGCACCAGCGAGTAAGCCTCGGATGATAGAGCTTACACGAAAGGAGAAAGCTAAGAGCTTGATGGTCGGAATACACTTTGATCGGATGGCCATAAACGTAATAATTAAAACGGCGGAACGCCCACACAACTGCCAATCCTTCTAACTCTGTAACAGAATACGATCTTTCGCACTCCGTCAGCACACGGCTGGCAAAACTAACTATCCTAATCTCTTCTTTATCTCTAGTTTTCTTTAGCTGGAACAAACAAGCGCCCAAACCTTGAAATGAGGCGTCACAAGAAATGCAGACTTCGGAGTTCATATCCGGATGACTGAGGATATTGCTATTCAGAAGAGCTTGTTTGATTTTGTCAAAGGCTTGCTGACATTCAGAGGTCCATACCCAATGAACGTTTTTCTTTAATAGATTGTGCAACACTGGACTGTTCATGGATTGATTTGGTATAAAGCGACGAAAGAAAGACGTTAACCCTAGAAACCCTTTTAATTGTCTTTTGGTGCAGGGCACAGGGAAGTTCCTTATTGCAGACAGTTTGTTAGGATCGGGAGAGATTTCCTCAGAAGAGATAATATGACCAAGGAATTTTACTTCCTTTTTTACAAACTTTGATTTCTGTAAATTGGCAGTAACGCCAAAGTTAGCAAACCTCACGAAGATTTTCCGAATCAAGTCAAGATGTTCCTCCCATGAAGTCGAGGCTACTAAGATATCATCGACGTAGACAGTTATTTTGTCCAGTAAATCATGACCTAAGACATGGTCAAGTGCGGCAATAAAGACACCTGAACTAATATTCAAGCCAAAGGGTACGACACGAAATTGATATGACCGACCCGCAAAGATAAAGGCCGTGTACTTCCTTGAAGAAGGCGACAACTTCACCTGCCAATAGCTACTTCGAAGGTCGATGGAGGTTAGAAATTTGATACCATAAAACCTTTGCAGTTGCTCCTCCAATGCTTCCGGTCGGGTACACACAGGAACAATAATTTTGTTGATGTTCCTAGCGTCTAGAACAAGCCTAACACTTCCGTCCTGTTTAAATATAGACAATAATGGGCTCGAATATGGAGAGTCAGAGGGCTCAATTATTTTCCAGTTTAACATTTTTCGGATTTCCTGTCGTACTGCTTCCTTGCGGGATTAAGGAACTGCATAGGTGGTTTTACAGTAGGTGCTGTGGGGCTTAACCTTCATGTCGAATACATAGTTGGCTATGATTCCCGGTTTCTTAGAAAACACTTTGGTAAATTGTGTCAACAGATCGTATAGTTCCTTTCTTTGTCGGTCACCTAATCCTTCAGATTCATTAACCTTCGTCAGTAATTCTTCATGTGTCGGTAATAAGTCAAAGTCTTCGGCTGCATCTATTGACTCGTCTAAATAATTGAAATATTGTTGCCGAGATGTGAGCTTGCGGAGCTTTACTTTATGTTCTTGGCTGGACAACTTAACTTTGGTCCTCATAAGTCGAATCACTATACTCTTATCACTGCATCTGAAAGTACATGTACCTTCATGCAAATCTATGATGACACGATTCTTACGTAGAAACTCCATTCCTAGGAGGCAAGGTACTGACAGATTTTTCACAACTAGAAAAGTACATGGTATGGTGTCTGATGCAAATCTCACTGGTACATGAATTTGTAGCGTCACCTTTTGAACTAGAGAGCCTACAGCTTCGGAGACGGTACACCCTTGTACTGGCAATGACAGAACTTTTGCTACAGAACACACTTTCTTATATACACATAAAGACAAAACATTGATATTGGCACCAGTATCTATTATAGCGACAAGTGGTACATCATGAATATGAATCATAGTGGATGCCTGAACCTGGTTTTCCCATAAATCCTCACCATTCAAAACGTCATTCTCCTTCAGCAAGTCATCTCGTAAGTCAGAGTCATTGTCATATCGTATAAGGTTGATTTGCCCCCTAACGAAATCGCCCCCAACATGTTCCGCAGCTTCCCCAAGGAGGCAAGAAAAAGAAGCTGCTTTTAGTTTTCCGCATGTTCATTAGATTGAATTTCGCTCACAATTACTTTTGAAGTACCGGGCGGTACGCTCGGTACGAGGTTTGCTTCCGTATTCCACCTAAGTTGCGAGCTATTTGCCGGAATTTCAGTCGAGATGGTGTGTGTTGGCGGGTTTGCTCGGGCATAATAGATGCGAGAATTTTGAGGTTCATGATTTTGACTTTGATAGTTGGTAAAAGGCGGAGGACTATTCCTAAAGTTTGGAGCATACTGTTGTTTGTATTGCTTGGAAGGATCTGGAGGATTTCTCCCTTGAGAACGGTGCTGGAATGTAGGCTGGTTACCATACTGCTGCTGACTGTTGGTGTTAAGCCAACGTCCTTTTCCATTGAAATTATTATTATAGCGATCATTGTAATTAACTGGTGAATTACCGTATTGCTGTTGTGTTGTCTGGTATATGGGGTGGTACCTATTTTGATCCTGGAATTTATGTTTCTGCTTCCCGTTACGGCAATAGTAGTTGTTATTATCGCACGGAACGTCGTGTCCTTTACTGTTGTTGGGTTGGTATGACATACCTGAGTCTGCGCCTACACCGTGCGGCTGTGTAGTGTGCGGACCAAGATTACAATTACTCCGCGCACTAGCACGCACGTCTTCTTGAATCATGTCAAGGTTGTCAAGTACTGACAGAAAAGCCTCCGTGTCGTCGTCACTGACATTTACTAACTTCTCCCTGATTGATACCGGTAGCTTTGACTTAAGGATCATAATTACGTCCTTCGGGGAAATAGGCGTGTCCCAATATTGTATTTTTCGCAGGTATTTCTCGAAGTACCTACGGAGACCAGCACTTCTCGTATTAAATGGTTCAGCATTATATACTTCCTTTCTAAGGCGTTGTTGTATGCCTGAACTCCAGAATTTGTTCAGAAATTGCTTTTCGAAGTCAGCGTAATTATTACATCTGTCAATTACTTCTATTCCCCAGACAGAACCCTCTCCTTGAATGTAACCTACTATAAAGCGCATACGTTGCTTGTCATCCCAGCTCTCAGGAAAAACACCATTAAATGACTTCAGAAAAACCATTGGGTGGATGTTGCGTTTCTCTGGCAGAAAAGGCTGGAATACGCGGTGCTTGAGAACGCTTTCTTCTTTCATGAGCTCGACAAGAGTTACTTGATCATTCTGGTTGCGTACTAAAGGATTCTTACTACTGTGTCCATGTACAAGTGGAGAGAATTCTACACGAGACACGGGATTATTATTGTATTCATGTTCTGAAGAAAGCAAGTGTGAATGCTCACTTCTATTGTCATTAGGAAAATCATTGACTTGTCGTTTCAACTGCTCGATTTCCTCAGTGAGGTGTCGTTTCCACTCGGGAAGATCTCGGTGAAAAACTCTACGAATCTCTCCTAATTCAGTGAGAATCGTATCTCCTGATGTACCTGGAGCAGCTAAAACTTCAACTGTGGCTGACTTAACGGCTTCTTTTAAGTCGTGTTGAACCTTGTTTGCTATGTACTGTTCCTTAGTCTCGACCCATTCTACAAATTCTTTTCCTATCATGGAACGTACGTTGGCTGCAGCATCATTCACCCTCTTTTCAATGTTTATTTCGGATAGCGCCTGTGTCAGGTCATTGACCTGGCCTTGCAGAGTGACGACATTGTCTGCAAGCTTGTTTACTTTAGCTCCGACCTCAGCGGACTTTTTTGAAACTTCTGTTGTAACTGCCTGGCAACTTTCGATTTGTACTTTGATGTCTTTGTGCACGTTACCTACTGTGCTCTCACATGCATCTACCTTCTGCAGAATACCTTCTATCCTTTCATTAACTTTAGTACTTAATTCCGAGATATATTCCACCGTGACTGTCCTAATTCTTGCCTCTAAGTTGGCATCAATATTATCTAACCTATTTTTCATTGTACCAATCATGGTATTCAGGTCAAACCATTTTCGCTCTGTCTGCCGTTCCTTTTCCCTTTCTTTTTGTTCCCTTTCTTGTCTATCTTGTTGTTTTTGTAATTTATAAGCTTCCCTTTCCCGTTTCTCCTGTTCTCTTTCTTGAAAAAAAATTCTCATCATTTCAACCATCGAATTTTCTCCCGCTTGCTGTGACGATGATTGCTGTGACGATACGTCACGCACACCATCATCGTCTACCGTTGTCTCCATTCGCGAATCGGGTCTGCCTGTTCCCGTTCGCGAACGTAGTGGGTATGACTTGACAACTGTGTCATCACCGTCATCCACACTGTTTGTCGGCTTTCCTTTGTCATCTGCCATGTTTATTTTCAAGTTTGTGACGTAACTGCTCAAAGAAATATTTCGCGGCACGCCGATCGTCAACTCTCAGATGCGCGCGCTGATAGTCAAACGTCACACCGCGGTAGGTGACAATTGCAGAGCTATACCGGGTAGAAGACAAGATGGCACCTAACTTTGAAAATAAGTGACAAACACCTACTAGACACTGAATCCTGCTATTATGGCATCCATCTTGTGTTCTTAACCGTAGCAACAATGAAGATGCTCATAATACTAACAAATAAACTTTGCATGAAAAGATGATCAGAAATGAATTCTAACTACGTAAATAAGCAACTCTGCAAGGAAATAACAGCGATAGGATAAAATGAAGCAGTAAGGAAAGAAATTCCGGAAATCAGTTATATTATACAAGACGCGAGATTTTATGCGTAATGAAAACCGTACTTACATCAGTCGTTTTGCGCAATGTTGTTATTTTTCGAATTTTTCTCTTTGTTTTTTATACTTCCTCGATTTCGTTCAGTACTTCCTTTACGGCTTCCCGATGTCCACCGGATGATGTCATGAAACAATAACAGAACAGATTAAAATTTTTTTATCAGGTCCCTGTTCGGGCGCCACATCTAGTATGATAAAAAAAATTATTATTACTATTAAATATATTTCAATTCTTTCAATTTAGATCGGTATTTCATACTAGAATGCCGTGTTCCCAGTTTGGCACAGCTTTGCCACAGGAGACACGAAAGCGGTCGAAGACGTCCGTCTTCTGGTCGGCTCCTGATCGTTGTCAGAAGGAGGCTAGTTTTTTGAATACGCAAAGACTTCTATTACTTGGAAAAGAACAACCCGGATTTCTTTACGTAATCAGTATGATTTTTAAATTACCTAAGAGACCTTTAACAATGAACAGTAAGAAAAAATGCATTTGCAAATGAAATCATTCATAAATGGGGCAGCTATGAGTTGTATAGATGACAAGGAGCGGCCTTCTGTCTACGACCAGGATGCCGCAGTATTCTCTGCTGTAGTAAAGGCTGTTTGACATTTACAAAAATAATATGGCGTGGAGGATAAAAAAATATAAAGGAAAAAGAACAATAAGAAGTCTGGTAAACACTAAATATATTCAAACAATTCTCACTACCAAATTAGGGCTTATTTATAAATAATACAACTTACATAATTACTTTTCTAACAGTATGGTGCGATTAGATTTCAGCCTGTCCTGTGCTGTTTCCCATGTTCGCGTTTTTTGTCACAAATTACAGTCACTTTTCTCCTTCGTTGAAGACAATTCTTGCACTGTCCAACACCCCCGATAACAATAGCTTGCCGAGTTACAATTTCGAACATAAATTACTTGAATGTTATTAATTAATAATGTTGTCTGCACGCTGGCAAGACCGCTCACTCTTTTAGCTTAAAGTCGACCTCCTTTACGCTTTCACACCACAAGCAGAAGTACATTAAAATCTGAAGATCTACAGAAGTTTTCTACCGTCATCTTTTATTTAGATCGAAGCGGAACGACAGCTCAGCTTCTGTTAAAATGTTTCTTTGACTGCGCAATCGATGTATTAGCGTCCGCGCTAGATGCGCATCTTTACAGTTATGTAAATTATACAAAACAAATGTCTTTCAAAGGGTACTCAAAGCTTTCGTAGGACGGAAATACCAATAATATTACACAGTCTCCAAAATAAATTGAAGTTTTATGCGGCTAATGGCATAGCTAACGTCACTGAAACAAAGTCCAATATGAAAATTCATTATATCACAAAGTAAATGTTTACTTCTGCTATTTCAGTGAAAATTTTATACGATTTAACTGAAAGCATTATTTCGACTTTGCAAATTTAACTACATCTTTTTGAGAAGGAATCTAATGAAGTATCGAAAAGAAATTTCGTCTCGCAAAGTAAAAGTTGTTACTATAATTCGACAGTGTTATATACTTTTGTGTATCTATTTATATGTAGTATGATCTTGGCTTTAGTATTTTACACGTTGTCTTTCCTAACCTCTGCTAACTGTGATGTGTACACTGTTCATTATAGTGAAGTCACGTTTCTGAATTGTTACTTTATTACATGTTGTGATTAGTAAATTACTTTTCATTTTGAACGACTCTAAAGTGTTCAGTATCATGATAATAGGCTTACAAAAAATTTTATATGCACTTTCGTTTTCAGCTGAGCTGTATCTTTCCCTGAACATTGTAGCATACACGAATTTCAGAGACTGTTACATAATTTCAAATTTTTACCAAATATGGTGAGTTTCATAGCTTCTGCTGCTAACCATACTGGCGACTGTATTATTTTATTACGAACTACAGCTTTGCTAAATTTCAGTACATAGTTAATAACTTTTCAGGAACAGATTAAAATCAATCAAGACAATGACCCATTTCTGTTTTGTTTTGATCGTTATTAGTAAACATATTTCGTTAGCATTCTAACTTCCAGGAGGATACTTAGGTACATTATGTCGGTACAAATACTTTGGAATTGCTGCCTTTTCTGAAAATTACAGAACATTAAGTGCACATGTGATTAATTACCTGAGAGTGTCTGTAGGATGCAAACTTACGAGCGTCTCCAGATCCTCATCATGCCAAGCTCAGTACCGTCTTTCGCGGCAAACCCTCCAATTGGCCACTGCATGCCAAAGAGCAACCTGCGAGACACGTCACGCGTCCGCCCAGGCCAAACAGCTATGCAGTACGCAATCGATAACAGGCTGTCAACATTCGCGCCTCTTTGCACAACACAATGTAGGATCATGTTGACTTGTCAATGAAACGAGTCGAAGTGTAAACAGACGTGTTTCAAGGTTCTTGAAGAATATTTTATCTCTTTTTCTGCTAAGTATAACGACCACAGTCTAATTTCTCTTGGTGGATCGTTTTTGGCCTCTTAGTCACATCGTCTGTCCGCCGAGCTTGGAGGCGCTACCACCAATCCCTGAGTCCATATGCACCTACTTTTCTTTTTTCCTTTTTGCTGAAGCTGCCTTTTACTTGCTTAAAATCAAATACTAGTATCGTGAAATGTAAATATAAATAAACTGCTTGACAATTTACAAAAAAAGAAAACAGGGCCTAAGATAGTTGATAGAAGTTAGAGCCGCCACTTGATAACTGGGATGAACACCTCGGTATTCATCATCTAGCAGTTGACCCCCAGACACCATATTTGATTAAACGTTAGTGGTAGGGTGATTGGATTAAGCTAGGTCTAACTTGTTGGTCGTAATACGCATAGAACTAAGGTTATGTATGGATTTAGTCTCTTACTTGACAAAACACTACCTTATGCTTATGTATAATTTTAAAGTGAACTTTCAGTTGCAGTAACGAATCACCATTTAACCTAATGTAGCGATATGCAATATATCTGTTGTCGAATTGTGTAGAGTTCACACGCAGTTCATAATTACACTGAAGAGCCAAAGAAACTGGTACACCTGCCAAGTACCGTGTAGGGTCCCCGCGAGCACGCGGAATTGCCGCAACATGACGTGGCATGAACTCGACTATCGTCTGAAGCGGTGCTGGAGGGAAATGAAACCACGAATCCTGCACAGATATCCATAAATCCGTAAGAGTATGAGATCTCTTCTGAACAACTCGTTGCAAGGCATCCGAGATAAGCTCATTAGTGTTTATGTCTGGGGTGTTTGGTGGCCAGAGGAAGTGTTTAAACTCAGAAGAGTGTTCCTGGATCCACTCTGTAGCAGTTCTGGACGTGTGGGGTGCCGCATTCTCCTGCTGGAATTGCCCAAGCCCGTTGGAATGCACAATGGACATGAATGGATGCATGTGATTAGACACGTGTCGCCTGTCAGAGTCGTATCTAGACGTGTCAGAGGTCCCATATCACCCTAACCGCTCATGCCCCACACCATTACAGAGCGTCCACCAGCTTGAACAGTCCTTGCTGACATGCAGGGTCCATAGGATCATGAGGTTGTCTCCATACCCATACGCGTCTATCCGTCCGAGACAATCTGAAACGAGACTCTTCCGACCAGGCAACACGTTTCCAGTCATCAACAGTCCAATGCTGGTGTTGACGGGTCCAGGTGAGGCGTAAAGCTTTGTGTCGTGCAGTCATCAAGGGTACACGAGTGTGCCAGTCGACTCTGAAAGCCCATATCGATGATATTTCGTTGAATGGTTGGCACGTTGACACTTGTTGATGACCCAACATTGAAATCTGCGGCAATTTGCGGAAGAGTTAAGACTTCTGTCACATTGAACGGTTCTCTTCAGTCGTCGTTCAGGATCGGTTTCCTGCCGCAGCAGTGTCGGAGATTTGATGTTTTACCGGATTTCCGATATTCACACTACACTCGTGAAATGGTCGAATGGGAAAGTCTCAACTTCATCGCTACCTTGTCGGTGCTGTGTCCCATCGCTCGTGTGACTATAACACAACGTTCAAACTCACTTAAATCTTGATAACCTGAAATTGTAGCAGCAGTAACTCATCTAACAACTGCGCCAGACTCTTGTTGTCTTACATAGACGTTGCTGACAGCAGCGCCGTATTCTGCCTTTTTACATATCTCTGTATTTGAATACGCATGACTATACGAGTTTCTTTCGCGTTTCAGTGTATATGTTTTCCTCTCTTTCTTCTCCTGCTATGCTAAGGATTCTCTGGTTTCTCTGCACATTGACTTGCGCCTGTGTGGCCTAGTGCGTAGATATTATTTATAACCAGTTTTAGAGATTTCGTCTGCTAATGTGTTTTGAAACATCCACTGATGTAAATGAAACGGCGTGTGGCTAGGGCCTCCCGTCGGGTAGGCCAGTCGCCTGGTGCAAGTCTTTTTAGTTGACGCCACTTCGGCGACTTGCAATCAACGCGCCTAATAGCTTCATATATTTGACGGTCGGTGCTTATGTCATATATCTGTGATGTGTTTCTGATGTTTCTGTAATTCACGCCGCAGATGACGTATGTGAGTTCCGGGGTTTCTAATTCCCCACATGAGCAATTTGGCTTATACTCAAGGAAGTTGTCCTTTTTGAAAGCATAGAAAATAGGTGATTTTCGCGATTTTTTGAGTAAAATGGAAAGTAATGCTATGTTTTGTGAATATTTTATTCCTTAAGAAATCATTTCGCTGTCCACATAGGACGCTCCCTATGACCGCTGTACGAGGTGGAAGGACTCATTGCAGCCGGACCATCGGTCATCGGGCGGAATTCCCAAAGGCCTTCCACTGGACCTCTAGCAAAATAGTACAGTATAAGTCATTTTCAACATTTTTTTCTATCAGTATATATAGGATAATGAAAAGTATTGAGTTCTAACAAAGTAGTGACGCATTCAATAAAATGTCATTTTTTTCGCCCTAAATATTGAGGCAAAAGCGAGTAATGAAAATAGACTTTTGAAGATATTGCAATACGGCTCTGCACGATCCTGGTGACTTCAGTTTAGAATGCTGACGTCACATTCGAAACAAAATCGTATGTACCGTTATCGTGTTATATTTTCCGCCAATTTAGAAAGTGCGGTTTTGCGAAAAATATGTTTAAAGATTTGGGTTGCATTTTTTGTAGTTACGCCTTAGTTAAATATACGCCTAATTAGCGATCCCTAGACCATAAAATCCTACCAGATCCAAAATGATGGCCTTCTTCGTGGTGATGGCGGCTCTGTGGGCCTCTCTGGCAGCTTCTGTCAGCCGTTACTCTGCTCACTCGATATGCTTTTGGTCCGCTTTAGTGCCAAGGTTGCAACAGCCTGGTCCGATCTCAAGTACAATCACTTTCGTAATTTCCATAATGCCTGTTGGGCTACCGTTGAAATTACATGCTGCCACAATGGTCGCGGTATGGACTATTTTTTCCCCGCTGTGGATAGTTTTGGGAGACAAATCGCCTTGCAACTGGATAACGCAGTTTCTGCGAACGTGGGTTGAACACCATAGTAGACATCCCACAAAACATTTTAAGCCAAAAAAGCACATTTTTTTGAAATTTTCAAGGATTATCCCTTTAAGTGAATGGGATAAGGTCAATGATGGGTTAAGAGGTTCACCACGCCTCGGTTGGGATAAGTATGTTTCAGTCTTAATCGCTCCGAGATGTAGGGAACAATGAGCAGACTCTACGTTCTTTATGGCTGACCTCTCATTCACGTTAACAGGTCTCCTCTGATAGATTTTAAGATGATGATTGCTGCTAATAGATGCACCGGTTGTCATCCTAACATGGTCTAGTGTACAGATATTTAACCGGTACGTTGCTCCACGACGTTTGATAATAATACATTACGTGATCAGAAGTATCCGGGCACCCGGCGGAAAATTGCCTACAAGTAAGTGGCGCCCTCCATCGGTAATGCTGGAATTCAGTATTGTGTTAGCCCACCCTTAGCCTTGATGATAGCTTACACTCTCGCAGGCATACCTTCAATCAGATGCTGGAAGATTTCTTGGAAAATGGCAGCCCATTCTTCACGGAGGGCTGCACTGAGGAGAGGTATCGATGTCGTTCGGTATGGTCTGGCACGAAGTCGGAGTTCCAAAACACCCCAAAGGTTTTCCATAGGGTTCAGGTTAGGACTCTGCGCAGGCCAGTCCATTACAGGGATGTTACTGTCGTGTAACCACTCCACCACAGACCGTGCGTTATGAACAGATGCTCGATCGTGTTGAAAGATGCAACCGCCATCCCCGAATTGCTCTTCAACAGTAGGCCGGTGCTGTGACAGTGCTACGCAAAACGACAAGGACTACAAACCCACTCCACGAAAAACACGACCACACCATAACACCACCACCTCCGAATTTTACTGTTGACACTACACAGACTGGCAGGTGACCTTCATCGGGCATTCACCATACCCACACCCTGCCATCGGATAGCCACATTGTGTATCGTGATTCGTCACTCCGCACAACGTTTTACCACTGTTCAATCGTCCAATTTTTACGCTACTTACAACAAGCGAGCCGTCGTTTGGCATTTACCAGCGTGATGTGTGGCTTACGAGCAGCCGGTCGACCATGAAATCCAAGTTTTCTCACCTCCCGCCTAACTGTCATAGTACTTACAGTGGATCCTGATGCAGTCTGTGTGACGGTCTGGATAGATGCCTGGCTATTACACATTAAGACCCTCTTCAACTGTCGGTGGTCAGTTAACAGACGAGGTCGCCTTTACTTCTTTGTGCTGTACGTGTCCCCTTCACGTTTCCACTTCACTATCACATCGGAAAAAGTGTACCTAGGGATGTTTAGGAGTGTGGAATCGCGTACAGACGTATGACAGAAGTGACAACCAATCACCCGACCACGTTTCGCGGAGCGCTCCATTCTGCTCTCTCACGATGGCTAATGACTACTGAAGTCGCGGATATGGAGTACCGTGCAGTAGGCGGCAGCACAATGCACCTAATATGAAAAATGTATGTTTTTGGGGTTGTCCGGATACTTTTGATCACATAGTGTATCAGTCTGGAATATTTCAAGCACCACATACACTGATTTGGCAAAAGTCATGGGATAACTCCTAATGACGTGGGTGACTTCCTTTTGCAGCAACGCGTCGTGACATGGACTCAACAAGCCGTTGGAAGTCACCTGCAGAAATAATGAGCCATGCTACCGGTAAAGCCATCGAAATTGCAAAATTCTTGTCGATGCAAGATTTTGGGCACGAACTGACCTCTCGATTATGTCACATAAATGTTCGATGGATGGCCGAATGATTCCCTTGAACTATCCAAAAGGTTCTTCAAACCAATTGCGAACAATTGTGACCTGGTGACTTGGCGCATTCTCATCCATAAAAATAGTATTGTTGATTGGGGACATGAAGTCCATTAATAGCTAAAAATGATCTCTGAACAGTCGAACTTAACCATTCGCAGTCAATGATCGGTTTAGTTGGAACAGAGAGCCCAGTCCATTGAAAGTTAACATAGTTCACATCATTATGGAGCACCAGGAGCTTGCCTCGTTGACAGCTTGAGTCCATGGCTTCGTGGCGTCTGCGCCACACTCGAAACCTACCGTCAGCTCTTAGCCGGCCGCTGTGGCCGAGCGGTTCTAGGTGCTTCATTCCGGAACCGCGCGACTGCTACGGTCGCAAGTTCGAATCCTGCCTCGGGCATGGATGTGTGTGATGTCCTTAAGTTAGTTAGGTTTAAGTAGTTCTCAGACTAGGGGTCTGATGACATCAGATCCCATAGTGCTTAGAGCCATTTGAACCATCAGCTCTTACCAACTGAAATCTGAACTCATCTAACACGGACACGGTTTTCCAGTCGTGTAGGATCAAGTCGCTATGGTCACGAGCCCAGGACACGCGCTGCAGACTATGTTGTGCTGTTAGCGAAGACGTTCTCGTCGGTCTTCTGCTGCCATAGCCCATTAACGCAACATTTCGTTGCACTGTTCTAAGAGATATGTTCGCCGTACGTCCCACACTGATTTCTGCTGTTGCAGTGCTGCTTGGCTGTTAGCAGAGACGGTTCTAAGCAAACGTTGCTACTCTCTTTCGTCACTTACAGGCCATCGACTACTGCTTTGTTATTGGTCTGAGGCAATACCTGAAATTTTGTATTTTCGGCGCGCTCTTGGTGTTACGTCCAGCCTAGTCGTCAAATATGTGGAGTCTAGGAAGCCTGTTTATACGGATCGCTAGACAATATTCAAACAAATCGTGTTAATGAGTTTTATTACAAAAGGAAAAGATACAATAGTTAACTTTGTAATTATACAAATGTGTCGGAAGCAAAGGGCGATGTACGAAATATTAAATCTTCTTCAATGCCTAGTCTGTGCTACATAGTGTACAAGCGAAGTATTGAGCGTTTACACTTCTATCCAAGTGCCAAATCTTGAAGCTGCCATTCAACTAGGGCGACGGCAGTCGGACGCGGCACTTATGTCTCCTTCGCATGGGGGCCGCTGCTGTTGCGTTGTCGTCCTGGAGAGGGGTTGGTCAGCGTGTGATTGGCTGACGTCTTCTCACAGCCATCTCTTCTCTATTGTTCCCGAGCCGGCGCTTGGTTTTTATGCCGTAACACTTGGCACTGTGGATCTCGGAATATTGAATTCTCTAATGATTTCCGTAATTGAATGTCACATGTGTCTAGCTCTATCACTCCGCGTTCAAAGCCTGTTAATTCCCGGCATGTGGCCAAAATCACATCCTAAACATATTCACACGAATCAACTGAGTACAAATAACAGCTACGCCAATGCATTGCCGTTTTATACCTTTGTTGAGTGATACTTAAGATAGGTAAATAAATTAGTGAAATGAAAGTGAAGTGAAGTAGAAATTAGAAAATAAATGAAAAACTTAGTTTAGTTTAGAAGAGTTACACACTGGCAAAGAGCGGGCAGAGTAGCAGTGGCCACGGCCGGCGCTTGCAAGTCAGCACGTTCAGAAGAAGCCATCGTCCTCCCCACATAAGTGGAATATGTCGATTCAGCCGTCAGGGCATCACCCGACTGGCTCACGTGTCTCTCAATTGTCATATGTGATCACAGGCCCTCGCCTGCATTCCAAGAGCCAATGACCCACGTTAAAAAGATTCTTCGAGAAGCTTTTCAACGTGACAGAAGAGGCAATGACCGTGAATTCGTCACCTCCAGTGAAATGAAGTAAATAAATATGCGAGACGCAGTGGGCCCGACAGTAGTTTTCAGTTCAGTTTCGGTTCGAGTTCAGTTCCAGTACAGTTCAGTCAGTGCAGAAGACCGTCATGCAGGAAGAGACTACATCGTACACAGAAGCACCAAGTTTGCCGCTGTAATGGAATAGCAAGCAGCAGCCTCACCGCCAGAAGACAGAAGTTAGAAGGTATTTGAAGACTGATTTTTATGTACCCGGGTGACTCGTGAGGACGGGAAGGAGACGCCCTCACATCAGCAGTCACCTGTGAGCTGGTGATGAAGATCTGACAGCCGAAGACTGACAAGCTGGAGTCCGTCGTTCGAGTCCGGGACACTGGCCTTCCCCCGCTGCGCCACTCCGCTGGCCGACGCACAACACTGACACACGCGGCCACATAGAGAAGAGAAACACTGGGACGTCACATCCAAGGTATCACCATCCGATTCACGATTTCGTTATCGATAATTAAATGGGACACATCACGATGACCGTCTCCAGTCAACTGGGCGAAACGGCAACACGAGATACACACTGCCAGACGTAATCAGACGCCGCCGCTCACGCAGCAGAAGGCTTCGCAAACGACACAGCTGCCGCTCTCCCAGCCAGAACAATCCAGTAAGGAAACCATTGTACAAATCTTTCTACACTCCTGGAAACTGAAATAAGAACACCGTGAATTCATTGTCCCAGGAAGGGGAAACTTTATTGACACATTCCTGGGGTCAGATACATCACATGATCACACTGACAGAACCACAGGCACATAGACACAGGCAACAGAGCATGCACAATGTCGGCACTAGTACAGTGTATATCCACCTTTCGCAGCAATGCAGGCTGCTATTCTCCCATGGAGACGATCGTAGAGATGCTGGATGTAGTCCTGTGGAACGGCTTGCCATGCCATTTCCACCTGGCGCCTCAGTTGGACTAGCGTTCGTGCTGGACGTGCAGACCGCGTGAGACGACGCTTCATCCAGTCCCAAACATGCTCAATGGGGGACAGATCCGGAGATCTTGCTGGCCAGGGTAGTTGACTTACACCTTCTAGAGCATGTTGGGTGGCACGGGATACATGCGGACGTGCATTGTCCTGTTGGAACAGCAAGTTCCCTTGCCGGTCTAGGAATGGTAGAACGATGGGTTCGATGACGGTTTGGATGTACCGTGCATTATTCAGCGTCCCCTCGACGATCACCAGTGGTGTACGGCCAGTGTAGGAGATCGCTCCCCACACCATGATGCCGGGTGATGGCCCTGCGTGCCTCGGTCGTATGCAGTCCAGATTGTGGCGCTCACCTGCACGGCGCCAAACACGCATACGACCATCATTGGCACCAAGGCAGAAGCGACTCTCATCGCTGAAGACGACACGTCTCCATTCGTCCCTCCATTCACGCCTGTCGCGACACCACTGGAGGCGGGCTGCACGATGTTGGGGCGTGAGCGGAAGACGGCCTAACGGTGTGCGGGACCGTAGCCCAGCTTCATGGAGATGGTTGCGAATGGTCCTCGCCGATACCCCACGAGCAACAGTGTCCCTAATTTGCTGGGAAGTGGCGGTGCGGTCCCCTACGGCACTGCGTAGGATCCTACGGTCTTGGCGTGCATCCGTGCGTCGCTGCGGTCCGGTCCCAGGTCGACGGGCACGTGCACCTTCCGCCGACCACTGGCGACAACATCGATGTACTGTGGAGACCTCACGCCCCACGTGTTGAGCAATTCGGCGGTACGTCCACCCGGCCTCCCGCATGCCCACTATACGCCCTCGCTCAAAGTCCGTCAACTGCACATACGGTTCACGTCCACGCTGTCGCGGCATGCTACCAGTGTTAAAGACTGCGATGGAGCTCCGTATGCCACGGCAAACTGGCTGACACTGACGGCGGCGGTGCACAAATGCTGCGCAGCTAGCGCCATTCGACGGCCAACACCGCAGTTCCTGGTGTGTCCGCCGTGCCGTGCGTGTGATCATTGCTTGTACAGCCCTCTCGCAGTGTCCGGAGCAAGTATGGTGGGTCTGACACACCGGTGTCAATGTGTTCTTTTTTCCATTTCCAGGAGTGTATATAAGTTATCTTATGTAAAAATGCTGTTTCATTCTACCTCATACCTGAGCCAAGGAAGAACCCACCCTGCCTATATGTTGTTAAGAGAGAAAAAGTAATTTATTTAGTGTTTTTCACCCTGACATAATGCTTTAGAATCAAATGTCCTTTGCAGTAATGCTCATCCTGACAACTGACTAGCATCAAAAGAGGTTACCCAGTTACACCTCGTGTACACGATGGTACCGCCATCTATATAGGTAAATATCACTATCCCATGATTTTTGTCACCTCAGTGTCCAGTGCTACGACTGATGTGGTTCCAAATGTCGCTGAAAGTATAAGCGGGACACTTCCTCGTAGAACACCCAGTATTTTCCGGAACAGGCGCTACCATCACCCACGCTAGACCACGTTATAGAGTTACGAGGCCAATTCTTCAGGTTAGCCGCCGTTGCCACTTGCCCCTAGGAAGGCGAAACTGCCGGTGTGCCCGCCACGGCGCGCCAACAGGTGCCACCGGCGGCTGCGGCCACCTGCTGGCTGCGACTTGGCGGGCCGTCGGCGTCGCGCCACGCGCCGGCCACGCGCCAGATGTGCCGCCGCTGCCCCCGCCTCCGGCGCCGCCGCCGGCCTATTGATCAGTGATTCATGGCTGTCGGGCGCCGCCCCCCGCCGCTGCGGCCCACATAGATCGCTATCCGGACACGACACGCCACGCCGCAGCTGCTCGGCCAGGATCAGCGAGGCGGGTCACCCTTCCAGCATTCGCCACTCGCGCCTTTTCCGCGTCAAATTCGAGCGTCCAACCGAGCGCAGCTAGCGAGTATATTCTGCAAACGCCACCTTTCCAGTACTAACCTCTCTCACATCTCCAGTGTCGATTCCGTACCCCCCTCACCCTAACACTGCCCGCAAGCGGGAAATGCAGATGACACATTACCTTTCTTTTGCGCATCGAATAAGAAAAATATACGAACTGCCGTTCCAAACATATTTACGTGGGCAATAAATTATGTAATTGATGGCTCTGAGCACTATGGGACTTAACATCTGTGGTCATCAGTCCCCTAGAACTTAGAACTACTTAAACCTAACTAACCTAAGGACGTCACACACATCCATGCCCGAGGCAGGATTCGTAGCAGTCGCGCAGTTCCGGACTATGTAATTTATGGTTGAGTGGGAGGGGGGGGGGGGGGGGGGGGAGAGAAAGGAAAGGAAACCGAAGGGAGGAATTTACGAGACCAGTTGCATCGGGAAATTATGTGCAATCAGTGGCGATAGAAGGAAATGTTCGCCAGAGGGAGACTAGAAACCCAAAACGTCCTGCTTATTGGGCAGTTGTGTTAACCACTGCTCCACCTGCAAACTATCTAGCTCTATCTGCGCAGACTGCCTAGATGTTTCTCTGACTGACCCACACTCCCACCTAGCACCACCTAGCCTTAGTAACCTTCCATGTCCTCCAGCTAGCTAATTTTAGATTCCCTTTGGAGGTCGAAAGTAAATGTGCTTCCTCAATGAAGGTTGTGGATTAGTTCTTTCGGATATGTCCAAAACAACAGACACCATGCATTCATATAAATACCAGCTTCGTGCAGTACTGACCGACCGCCCTGTCATCCTCTGCCAATGCTGACGTTGGAGTGCGGTACACGTAAATAAATCGCTCTTTTCGTCGTTGTGGCCTTCTGACCTTGGAACTGAGTGCACTCCGACGCAATGTTCCCACCAACGAAAAGTCCCTGGCAGTACCGGGTTCTCACCACACACACACACACACACACACACACACACACACACACACACACAATGTGTTTTGAAAGAAGTATCACATATTCCTAAAGCACGTAGTATTGCTCAAAACTAGAAGAAAAGTTCTATTCATACTCATCTGTCTGTTACGTAGAAGTAGGCACTATAGGCACTGCTACATGTAGTTGCCACGCATCGTGACACGTCTTTCTGCTCTACTTCGCAGCTAATCACTCACACTTTCAAATACACCTGACTTCATTCGGTTTGCAACTCATACGCAAGTCCTCTCTGCTACAACGTCTGCACATTATTTATGGGTTGGGTATACACCATTGCCTTTAAATGTCTCCATAACCAGAATCCAATGCGTCGGGGTCCGGTGAAACGGGAGATCATTATAAGCGGAGGTCTCGACCAATCCATTGATAGCCGTGAGGTACTGTTGTACGATCCGTGAGTGCCTGTCGTTGATAAACCGCCGTCGTCGTCTTTCAGCTACGGTAACGCTCTCCAATAGCGCCGGGAATTCATTGTGCAGATATCGGTGATATGCAATACTGTCAATCTGTTTGGTAAAGTGTGGTGTCACCGCCAGACACCACGCTTGCTAGGTGGTAGCCTTTAAATCGGCCGCGGTCCGTTAGTATACGTCGGACCCGCGTGTCACCACTGTCAGTGATTGCAGACCGAGCGCCGCCACACGGCAGGTCTAGGGAGACTTCCTAGCACTCGCCCCAGTTGTACAGCCGACTTTGCTAGTAAGGGTTCCCTGACAATTACGCTCTCATTTGCCGAGACGATAGTTAGCATAGCCTTCAGCTACGTCATTTGCAACGACCTAGCAAGGCACCATAGCATTTGATATTTATCTTGAAGCATGTACAGTCAAGAGAGATGTTCACCAATTGTGGATTAAAGTTAAGTATTCTACCAGTTACCTCCTTTTTTTACTAGACTCAACTCCTATAACTGTTCCAGACCTCACGCCAGTCTGCGTGAGCTTAACACCTGCATTTCGGCATCCTCGCATAGTGACTTGGCTGTCTTGCCAAGTCACAACATAGAGTGCGTGGCACTCATTAAAAAAAGAAGTTCAAATTTTGGCCACCAGGTGGAAATCTGCCACTGTGAATGCAAAAAAGACGTAAAGATATGTTTCCGTATGTAATGGATAAGAAACTGGACATGGGCAGAAAACGTCAAACAAGTGGGAAAGGTATAATGTTGATTTAATTATTAACCACTGCTTACACAATTTATTCAGTAGGAACATCGGAGATGCTGCATTCATAAAGCGACGTGATCCCAAATCGGGCAGTTCTGTGTATTCATTGAATCCTGTAGTGTAAAATTTGGCTCTGCACTTCACAGAACACTGTCCGACCACAAGTGGTCAACTTCGATCCGTGCCAGAAACTGAAGAGCAAATTCAGGACGTCACTGCGGGTCATTAGGCTACAGCTGCTGCACCGTCTGGATCTTCTACGTGTACAGTACCAGTGTAAAATAGACTGCAAAACGTTCCGTACTTTTGACCATGGGATGGACACTCTCAGCACACTGCACGACCACTGGCACTATCTGGGTAACATACTGCATGGTCAGTTACAGCGACAGCAAACTCGTGAAAAAATTCCGTCGGGATAAGACGCTTATCTCTTCCGGGTCCCACGCCAAGCTCATCCGTGTTTTTCTAATTTCATTATCATTTCTTAAGCCATTTAACGTAATCAGGCCTCTCCTTAGACCTTTGAGATGTCGATACCCTCTCAGTGCAACACCATAATTGCTGTCGTTCACGTAAAACAGTTTTACTAACAGCACGCGGTCTCTCTTCTCGATAGCCATTCTGTTTACTCACGTTATGGCTTCTCGAATGACGTCAACGTCAAAGCGTGATACAATCAGTGTTCAGCCCCAGATTTGAACCTGGCGGCCACAGTTAGAACTGATCGTTTTTCTAGCGTAAGCCGGTTCCGGATTAAGGCAGCATATCTGCCTAGTTTCGCTAGTATACGATAAGTATAGCTCACACTGGAGCTCCGTGATTACCTGCACGAAATATAACCATCCTGCATAATTACAGGAACTTCCTACTACTTTTGACAGATTCTACCTCCTGTAGGAAAACGTAACACTTTTTTAAAAAAATTCCATATGTATATGTACTAGCTGTTACGACTGACAGGTGTAGAACGCTACATTCACAGTTTTTCGTGATCCTTTGGTTCTTAAACTACTTTTTAATTTAACGTTCATGATTTTACACACTGTATTACTATCTTGGCTTTACAATTCATCCTCTCCCATGGCGTATTTGTTAGAAGTAAATCTGTGTTATAGTAATCCTGAATGTTTCAGTACTTTCCGTACATAATACTGTGGTCCCTGTAGGCTTTGTCTAACTATTTTACAGCTTTCTCCAGACCTTTAACCACTATTGTAGTTTAGTTCAAATGAAAGGGTAATGAACATGCTACTTTCAAAATATATAAAAAGCAATCAATACCTTCCTACACTGTCGGTTGAACACCTTTGCGTCAAAATGATTGAGATATCGACAGAATTTTAATTTTTTGATGCAATAATTTACCAACAGCCGTATATATTGTAGAAATTTATTTTATTTTATGAACTTCTATGTCCTACCAGTTTCGGCATTACTTTGATGCCATCTTCAGGCCCCACTCGTGAAGTCGCAATACACGGAAGGAGCCTTATAACTGAATCCGTGAATCAAATCGTCCTGCAACAGCTCTTGGTGGCCAGGCGACACAGGCTGAGGCGGTTTGCAAACATTCTGGATCATTGTAACCTTAATCTCCTCTGAAACTTGAAAGAAGATTAATGTTAATGAAGTAAAGAACCATGCAGTGGACACCAAGTGAAAAAGCTACTCCGTATGTTTCAGATCTAGACTGCCATAAAAAATGGGAAGGAACTGTTAATCAGAACTCAGGGAGAAGTTGTAGACTAATTCACAATCGATTTATTGATCTTAAACATGACAAGACAACAACATTATTAAAGAAACTTCACACAAAAAATCTTTATTTAACAAAAGCCTTACTAAAATGGGATCTATGGTGGCCAAAGTGATCTGCTGGGGATCGACACATGACACTAATCAGAACACTACTCGCTCTATCTGACTTCATATACGAGAATCCAGGTTATGGCATCAAACTACGCCACCACCAAGCGCCTATATTCTACCATCCAAAAAAAAAAAAAAAAAAGAAAGAACAGGGTGCTGAGAAATAGATATTATAGCCCTACATCGCAGCACTGAATACTTTACCATCCTACTGGTCAAGGCAGGACACCACAATGCGTTCGGCGACTGAAGTCATTGATGGCGGCAATCTGTTATTAAATGCTAGTCCCCGAAAAAATGCAAGTACGCGGTGTCGCATTCGGTTAATTCAGAACGCAGGTACTTCCCTAAGAGCCTCTGAAACCCCGACGGATTCCAGTGTGCAGGTGTGCCCATTTGCTGGTCTGCCAAACCAACTTGACTCGGTGCCACGACTGTGCGTGTCGGAATACGTCAAATGTTTAGATGGCCGACTCAACACAAATAAGTACACGCACGCGTCACTCGTTGTGACAGTGATGATATAAGCAGTACCTCTGATGGTTCAGAAGGTGACTGGCACAGGCTCTAAGTCGCTCACTAGCAAAGGACACAAGTCTCATTGTTTAGGTAGAGACCTGCAGTTCTTTACTAGCGAAGCGCCAGTACAAGACACTTGTACAAGAGAGCCCTCTTTCCTTCCTCTGTGTTTCCTCCTCAGCTCGGTTCCAAAAGCACATTTCTCTTTTTTTGACTTCCCCAATTTTCGCACAAGCCAATCACGAGCTAGAGCCAGGCATTCTAAGCTCAGAGAATGGCCTTTGCACTGCAAACCAATTTGGCCAATCAGAGATTTTAATGTTAATTGGCAGAAAACGGAAAAAATTCAGCTCCACGGTCTCTTTCCCATGCATTTGCCATATCTTTCGCTAACACAATACAGGGTGAAAGCACAGCCTTCCATAAACAGCTTGTTATCTACCCTGTTGCGTCCATTTCAAAGTTTGCAAAGAATGGCCATGAACACGCGAACAACTTTGTGCATTGACAAAAACATGTTTTGAAACAGAGTCTGGACGTCTGGGCGCGTTCCCCTGTCCCACGGACATTTGCAGAACGTTTACATTTCTTTTGGCGGCTTTCTCGCTAACAAGGCCTACAATGCGCTGTCGGCGACTTTTCGGCGCTATGCCTCATACCTGGACGTCTGCCCTCTATCTGGCGCCAAAGTTAATGTGTTTTGCACAATGCGACCACTGCACGCGGCCGTCTGGAAATGTCTCTTCATTGTTCCCCAGAAAAAAACGCGCTTTGTCGGCCCACCAACGCCGTACTTTTACTGCAGTCGTTTTAGTCGGCACTCTGTTCCTTGAATGCAGGTAAAGCTTACTGTATTTCTTTCCCTAGAGCATGCCAAAAAGACCATAAGCTGCTGCCCACCATTTCATCACAATGTATGAAGTCAAATCACCATAGAATCCCATCGAATCAGAAGTGAGAGTGCCCTGCAATCTCTCAAACTGCAGTCTTGGAGAAAAACTAAATGTAATACGTAAAAAATCTGGATAAACTTCACAATGAAGTGCCATAAAGAGCTATGAATAATTCTTTGCATTATTTTTATCATTGTGTACAAACGGTCTACTCCTTTCAGTGGCATCTTAATGATGGTTATATCTCGATTGCATGGCATGAAGCTGTACCTTCTCACTGGGAAAAAGTGTTCAACATTTAAAAAATCTTTCTGTATCAGTGCACAAAGATACTTGGAGAGGGCATTATTCTTATTTTGATCCCCGCAATTATCGGAATAAATATGCAATTCTTCAGCATTTGCAGGGAGTTAATTGTTCTCACAGTCCATGAGAAATGAACATTGGGACCCTTTTTTGCATCTCCTTCATGATAGAGATATATTTGGAGGTATTCTGTTTGATTCTATGAAAGGCAAAAACATTGACATTAATTTGACGTAAGAAGTATGTTTCCTGAACGAGAATTACTGGAACAAGTTAAATTTTGCATATAATCTAGGCAAGTGGCACGATCACGAATCTTATTTCCATTTTCATTCTTTTGAGACTCCTGCTTCAATTTGTTATAAAATTTCTTTGCTCTCAGCTTACGTACTATTATCTCACCGGAAGAAGTTCTCTTCGCTGCGTCGCTCAAATGCGAGATCTTTATTTTGACTTTCAGAGCAGCAGTCCGATTGAGGATGACCAAATTTCAAGTTAAATTGTGTTTTGAAGTACTGATAGTATGATGTGAAGCCTATTGTAATATATGAATTTTTCAACTTAAAAATACCGTACAATTTTTTAGCGCGAAGCCTTTAATCAGAGTATTTAATTACAAGCAGGTGGTGTAAATTGTTTATCATATTTACGGTAACAATTTCATAGTCCGAATACGTCGCTTTTTCGTGACACTTCAGCGCCGTCTACAGTGGCACTGTAAGGTAATTAATAAGAATAGAGATTCGACAGTATGATTAAGAGCAATAGAAAGCGTAAAAAATACTGTTGGCTCTCAGTTTTTATCCTATATCGAAAGAATTTAAATAAAGTGGAACCTGAGCTATAGTCCGTGACGAAAAAGCAGAATACTGTCGCTCTTCACATCTTTACGCCATCTTCAATTCCTGTTTTAAAATAGTTAAAATGCCAGTAAAATAGGTATACAAAGCTTTACGGTACTGCTGAAGGTGATCTGTCTGTAGCATGAAGTAATAACACTCAAAATACGCTAAGGGCCTTTCCAAAATCACGTGACTTGACATGTAGTAGATGTAAAACTAAAAACCTAAACTCCTCTCGAACAGGCCACGAAGGCCCAACGGTACTGACCGGCCACCGTGTCATCCTCAGTCATAGGCGTCACTGAATGCGGATATAGTAGGGCATGTGGTCTTCCCGAGACCGGAGCCGCTACTTCTCAATCAAGTAGCTCCTCAGTTTACCTCACAAGGTCTGAGTCCACCCCGCTTGCCAACAGCGCTCGGCAGACCGGATGGTCACCCATCCAAGTGCTAGCCCAGCCCGACAGTGCTTAACTTCGGTGATCTGACGGGAACCGGTGCTACCATTGGAGCAAGGCCGTTGGCTGCAGTAGCTGTCGCGGTCAGAATTCTCGTTCTGCGCATCCGAATGACTCACTCCATAGATATTTATACTCTATGGCATCGAACAAATATCGCGGTGCGCACCAAAGTCGGCATCTCGCATCAATACCACTGAAGTTAACGAAGCCTCGCTGCAGTCCGCATTGACGAACGGCAGGAGCTGACGGAGCTATGCACCCTCTCCCAGCGCCTCAGCACCACGGCACAGAAGCCGAGATGCAGACAAGCATGGAATCGCTCACCCCAGATCGTGACCGCCGATCAAGCATACAGCATCGCCTACTACTCATATCTTACAAGGTGTACAACTTTGCTTCCGCCGTTTTTTCCCCAACACTTGTGGCTTTAATGAAACATTCAAAGTATTTTCCATTGCTGGCCACTACTTTCTCCCATCTTTCGGGCAGAGTACGAATCCCACGTCGAAAAAATTGTTCGTCTTTTGAAGCGATCCACGAATAGATCCAATTTGTGACTTCTTTAAGAGATCAGAAGCGTTGGTCAGCCAGGCCAAGCGCTATTGATATAAACAGGTGATAGTCAGAGGGAGCAATGTCAAGAGAATACGGCGGGTGGGGTAAGACTTCCCATTTTAAAGTTTCCACGTACGTTTTGACATCTTTTGCAACGTGGGGTCGAGCGTTGTCGTGCTGCAAAATCACTTTATCGTACCTCTCGCTGTATTGCGGCCGTTTTTCTTTGAATTCTCAGACACATTATTTACTTTCGATAACGAGCACCTGTGATTGTTTCACTTGGTTTTAACACCTCATAGTACACGACGCCGAGCTGGTCCCACCAAATGTAGAGCATGATCTTGGAGCCGTGAATATTCGGTTTGCCCGTCCACGTGGAAGCATGGTCGGGATATCCCCATGATTTTTTGCGTTCAGGGTTCTCGTAATGAACCCATTTTTCGTCCACAGTCACAATGCGGTGCAGAAATACCTTCCGTTTTTGCCTCTGAAGCAACTGCTCACAAACACACAAACCCCGTTCAACGTCTCTTGGTTTCAGCTCAAACGGGTCCCAAGTTCCTTCTTTCTGAATCATGCCCACAGCCTTGAGACGTTTTGAAATGGCTTGCTGTGTCACTCACACTAATCGTGCCAATTCTTCTTGAGTTTGACGCGAGTCTTCACTCGGCAATGTCTCCAATTCTGCATCTTCGAAAACATTCTCTCTTCCACCACTATGCCGGTCTACGACGTTAAAATCACCGTTCTTGAAGCGTTGAAACCACTCATGACACGTTCTTTCACTAATAGTGACCTTACCATACGTACTTGGGAGCATTCCATGAAACCCAGCCGCTCTTTTTTTCATATTGAAAAACAAAAAACAGTAACACCTCCCGCAAATGATGAGAATTAGGCTCGTAAACTGACATTTTCAATCATGAACAACTTTTTGATGCAGAGACAAATCGACTAATGTTTGAATGAGGTTATGTTGGCCGGCCGAAGTGGCCGTGCGGTTAAAGGCGCTGCAGTCTGTAACCGCAAGACCGCTACGGTCGCGGGTTCGAATCCTGCCTCGGGCATGGATGTTTGTGATGTCTTTAGGTTAGTTAGGTTAACTAGTTCTAAGTTCTAGGGGACTAATGACCTCAGAAGTTGAGTCCCATAGTGCTCAGAGCCATTTTTGAGGTTATGTTGACCGAGGCCCAAGCTAACGGCCTGACGTCTGCGATCTGTTTCTTTCTACCGCTACTTACCGTTGTCGCCACCTATCGACAAACGGCGGAAGCAAAGTTGTACACCTTGTAGATTAGACTGTCATTTTGAACTTTCTGTTTCATGAGAAGAGTGTAGTAAATGCGTACATCAAGTGACGCTCTAATATTCACAGACAGTTGTTAATACTCGGCACATCCTTGTGGCTATGGCTTATATAAAGTTAAGCAAATCTTTGCACCATTCTTGTAATAAATTGAACTAATATTTCATATGCTCTTTTGTGGAAAACTGACATTTTAAGACCTTGAGTGTGTACAAAATGCAAATTTGTTCTTGCAAAGAAGATAACAGCAATCAGACACTTTTTATAACGCTATATATTCACATCAACAGCGCCGTTACCGGTTTAGAACTGACAGATTCGTAATCAGACGTCTTGTTCACGTTGAGATACATTTTTCTTGTAGTTTACATTAGGTTTTACTTGTTATTCCCCCAAGTTGTGGAAATAGCTTTGAGTGGTGGTGCCCTACATCAAAGCATTACGTGAGAAACTGTCTAGTTAACTATACCTGTGCCTGATAACGATTTCAAACGACTTAAGTAACTAAAACATTTTCACTTTAATAATTTGTTTACATCATCTGAAATTGTTATGGGGCTCAGTTACAGTTAAATAGATAGTTTCTCACACTGTATTTCGACTGTGGGGCACCACCACCCCAAGCCGGCTGGTGTGGCCGAGCGGTTCTAGGCGCTTCAGTCTGGAACCGCGCGACCGCTACGGTCGCAAGTTCGAATCCTGCCTCGCGCGTGGATGTGTGTGATGTCGTTAGTTTGGTTAGGTTTAAGTAGTTCTAAGTTCTAGGGGACTGATGACCTAAGATGTTAAGTCCCATAGTGCTCAGAGCCATTTGAACAATTTTTGAACCACCACCCCAAGGAAGTTTAACTGCATGTTCACAAGTGAAAACTGGTGTAAACAACAACAGAAATGTATCACACGTGTACAAGCCACCTACTAATTGATCTGTCGGCTCGAAACCGGTAAGGGCGCTAATTTATTATTTGTACCACACTGGTAAATTCTGCAGGCAACTTCCAATCGTGCGCAGGAAAATAATGGTATCTCAGTTATACAATGTGAGAACGCATTTGGAAGGTCCTGAAAATCTAAATAAATCGTAAAATTTTGTTATTCTGCATATTTGTCGGAAAGTTTATTTTGCCTTTGTAAGTGAGAGGCTTTCTACAGACGTACTATTTTGCATTTACACGAACGTAAATTAATGAAGAGACTATTATTGAGCACAAGTTGATAGAAATGGACACGGAAAAAGTTCATAAATATTTGTTTGACAATATCTATCGTATTATTTCCAGTACATGGACCGTTTTTCAACTGAATACGGATATCATATAGATACCTGTATGCCTGAAACTGAATCAAAATAGATGGTTCAAAATGGCTCTGAGCACTATGCGACTTAACTTCTGAGGTCATCAGTCGCCTAGAACTTAGAACTAATTAAACCTAACTAACCTAAGGACATCACACACATCCATGCCCGAGGCAGGATTCGAACCTGCGACCGTAGCGGTCGCTCGGTTCTAGACTGTAGCGCCTAGAACCGCACGGCCTCTCCGGCCAGCCAATCAAAATAGATACTTTAGTAATGTCTAAAAGCTTTCATTGGAAATGAAATAGAACAGTTACAACAAAAATACAGATTTTCAAATGACCTAACATTTCTCTTTCAAGGTTTTGCACAAGCAAAATTTTACCCAAGATTTTGCCCTTCAGCGATTTTGTTTTTGATTCAAGACTTAGGCCGCCTGTGATAATATTCTCTGAGACGGAACAGATGTTTTAACCAATGTCAAATTTTTAAACGACAGTTTATAAAATATTGGAAATTATACTGTGTAATTTTCATTTATTCTTCCCACAGGAGTTCTCGAATAAATCGAAAGTTCATCAGAGGAATCTCCTCATGATTTATTATTCTTGCAGTTTTGATCTACTGATTTAAATGATTTAAGATGACAAAACAAAAATATAAGTACTTTCGACTAGTCGATGCCTCGAATAAAAATATCATCGAGTCATCGAATTTATCGTAGACCGACAATACATCGGTTCACTTACATGAACCCAAACATTTTATAAAAATGTATGTATGTATGTATGTATGTATGTGTGTGTGTGTGTGTGTGTGTGTGTGTGTGTGTGTGTTTGTGTGCGTGTGTGTGTGTGTGTGTGAATGTGTGCGTGTGCGCGCGCATGTGTGTATGTGTATATGTATGTATGTGTGTGTGTGTGTGTTCCAGGTGTCCTCCTAAACCACTAGACAGACTTCAACCACACTTGTTACATATGTCCCTTACTGTGAGCTAACAATCAACCAGTCGATCTGGGGGTACCAGCAGCCTACCAATCATACTTGAGGAGATACACTATGTGATCAAAAGTATCGGGACATCTGGCTGCAAATAACTTACAAGTTTGTGGCGCCCTCCATCGGTAATGCTGGAATTCAATATGGTGTTGGCTCACCCTTAGCCTTGATGACAGCTTACACTCTCGTAGCCATCAATCAGGTGCTGGAAGATTTCTTGAGAAATGACAGCCCATTATTCACGGAATGCTGCACTGAGGAGAGGCCTGGCACGAAATCTGCGTTCCTAAACATCCCAAAGGTGTTCAGGTCAGGACTCTGCACAGGCCAATCCATTACAGGGATGTTACTGCCGTGCATTGTGAACAGGTACTCGATCGTGTTGAAAGATGCAATCGCCATACCCGAATTGGTCTTCAACAGTGGGAAACAAGAAGGTGCTTAAAACATCAATGCAGGCCTGTGCTGCGATAGAGCCACACAAAATAACAGGGGGTACAAGTCCCCTCCATGAAAAAGACGACCAAACCGTAACACCACCGCCTCCGAATTTTGCTGTTGACACTACACACGCTGGCAGATGATGTTCACCGGGAATTCACCATACCTACACCCTGCCATCGGATCGCCACTTTGTGTACCGTGAGTCGTCACTCCAGACAATGTTTTTCCACTCTTCAATCGTCCAATGTTTACGTTCCTTACACCAAGCGAGGCGTCAAAAAAAATGGTTCAAATGGCTCTGAGCACTATGGGACTTAACATCTATGGTCATCAGTCCCCTAGAACTTAGAACTACTTAAACCTAACTAACCTAAGGACATCACACAACACCCAGCCATCACGAGGCAGAGAAAATCCCTGACCCCGCCGGGAATCGAACCCGGGAACCCGGGCGTGGGAAGCGAGAACGCTACCGCACGACCACGAGATGCGGGCAAGCGAGGCGTCGTTTGGCGTTTACCAGAGTGATGTGTGGCTTATGAGCAGCCGCTCCACCATGAAGTCCAAGTTTTCTCACCTCCCGCCTAATTGTCGTAGTACTTGCAGTGGATCCTGATGCAGTTTGGAATTCCTGTGTGACAGTCTGAATAGATGTCTGCGTATTACACATTACGACTCTCTTCAACTGTCGGTGGTCTCTGTCAGTCAACAGACGAGGTCGGCCAGTACGCTTTTGTGATGTACGTGTCCGTTCATCTACATCTACATCTACATCTATACTCCGCGAGCCACCTTACGGTGTGTGGCGGAGGGTACTTATTGTACCACTATCTGATCCCCCCTTCCCTGTTCCATTCACGAATTGTGCGTGGAAAGAACGACTGCTTGTAAGTCTCCGTATTTGCTCTAATTTCTCGGATCTTTTCGTTGTGATCATTACGCGAGATATATGTGGGCGGTAGTAATATGTTGCCCATCTCTTCCCGGAATGTGCTCTCTTGTAATTTCGATAATAAACCTCTCCGTATTGCGTAACGCCTTTCTTGAAGTGTCCGCCACTGGAGCTTGTTCAGCATCTCCGTAACGCTCTCGCGCTGACTAAATGTCCCCATGACGAATCGCGCTGCTTTTCGCTGGATCATGTCTATCTCTTCTATTAATCCAACCTGGTAAGGGTCCCATACTGATGAGCAATACTCAAGAATCGGACGAACAAGCGTTTTGTAAGCTACTTCTTTCGTCGATGAGTCACATTTTCTTAGAATTCTTCCTATGAATCTCAACCTGGCGCCTGCTTTTCCCACTATTTGTTTTATGTGATCATTCCACTTCAGATCGCTCCGGATAGTAACTCCTAAGTATTTTACGGTCGTTACCGCTTCCAATGATTTACCACCTATGGCATAATCGTACTGGAATGGATTTCTGCCCCTATGTATGCGCATTATATTACATTTATCTACGTTTAGGGAAAGCTGCCAGCTGTCGCACCATGCATTAATCCTCTGCAGGTCCTCCTGGAGTACGTACGAGTCTTCTGATGTTGCTACTTTCTTGTAGACAACCGTGTCATCTGCAAATAGCCTCACGGAGCTACCGATGTTGTCAACTAAGTCATTTATGTATATTGTAAACAATAAAGGTCCTATCACGCTTCCCTGCGGTACTCCCGAAATTACCTCTACATCTGCAGATTTTGAACCGTTAAGAATGACATGTTGTGTTCTTTCTTCTAGGAAATCCTGAATCCAATCACAAACCTGGTCCTATATTCCGTAAGCTCGTATTTTTTTCACTAAACGTAAGTGCGGAACCGTATCAAATGCCTTCCTGAAGTCCAGGAATACGGCATCAATCTGCTCGCCAGTGTCTACGGCACTGTGAATTTCTTGGGCAAATAGGGCGAGCTGAGTTTCACATGATCTCTGTTTGCGAAATCCATGTTGGTTATGATGAAGGAGATTTGTATTATCTAAGAACGTCATAATACGAGAACACAAAACATGTTCCATTATTCTACAACAGATTGACGTAAGCGAAATAGGCCTATAATTATTCGCATCTGATTTATGACCCTTCTTGAAAATGGGAACGACCTGCGCTTTCTTCCAGTCGCTAGGTACTTTACGTTCTTCCAGCGATCTACGATAAATTGCTGATAGAAAGGGGGCAAGTTCTTTAGCATAATCACTGTAGAATCTTAAGGGTATCTCGTCTGGTCCGGATGCTTTTCCGCTACTAAGTGATAGCAGTTGTTTTTCAATTCCGATATCGTTTATTTCAATATTTTCCATTTTGGCGTCCGTGCGACGGCTGAAGTCAGGGACCGTGTTACGATTTTCCGCAGTGAAACAGTTTCGGAACACTGAATTCAGTATTTCTGCCTTTCTTCGGTCGTCCTCTGTTTCGGTTCCATCGTGGTCAACGAGTGACTGAATAGGGGATTTAGATCCGCTTACCGATTTTACATATGACCAAAACTTTTTAGGGTTCTTGTTTAGATTGTTTGCCAATGTTTTATGTTCGAATTCGTTGAATGCTTCTCTCATTGCTCTCTTTACGCTCTTTTTCGCTTCGTTCAGCTTTTCCTTATCAGCTATGATTCGACTACTCTTAAACCTATGATGAAGCTTTCTTTGTTTCCGTAGTACCTTTCGTACATGATTGTTATACCACGGTGGATCTTTCCCCTCGCTTTGGACCTTAGTCGGTACGAACTTATCTAAGGCGTACTGGACGATGTTTCTGAATTTTTTCCATTTTTGTTCCACATCCTCTTCCTCAGAAATGAACGTTTGATGGTGGTCACTCAGATATTCTGCGATTTGTGCCCTATCACTCTTGTTAAGCAAATATATTTTCCTTCCTTTCTTGGCATTTCTTATTACACTTGTAGTCATTGATGCAACCACTGACTTATGATCACTGATACCCTCTTCTACATTCACGGAGTCGAAAAGTTCCGGTCTATTTGTTGCTATGAGGTCTAAAACGTTAGCTTCACGAGTTGGTTCTCTAACTATCTGCTCGAAGTAATTCTCGGACAAGGCAGTCAGGATAATGTCACAAGAGTCTCTGTCCCTGGCTCCAGTTCTGATTGTGTGACTATCCCATTCTATACCTGGTAGATTGAAGTCTCCCCCTATTACAATAGTATGATCACGAAACTTCTTCACGACGTTCTGCAGGTTCTCTCTGAGGCGCTCAACTACTACGGTTGCTGATGCAGGTGGTCTATAGAAGCATCCGACTATCATATCTGACCCACCTTTGATACTTAACTTAACCCAGATTATTTCACATTCGCATTCGCTAATAACTTCACTGGATATTATTGAATTCTTTACTGCTATAAATACTCCTCCACCATTGGCGTTTATCCTATCCTTGCGGTATATATTCCATTCTGTGTCTAGGATTTCGTTACTGTTCACTTCCGGTTTTAACCAACTTTCCGTTCCTAATACTATATGCGCACTATTTCCTTCAATAAGAGATACTAATTCAGGAACCTTGCCCTGGATACTCCTGCAGTTTACCAATATTACGTTAACTTTTCCTGTTTTTGGTCTCTGAGGACGGACATTCTTTATCAACGATGATAATGTCCTCTCTGGTAAGCCGTCAGGTATTTTATCGTTTCGCCCAAGGGGGGGTCCCTCTAACCTAAAAAACCCCCGTGTGCACGCCACACGTACTCTGCTATCCTAGTAGCTGCTTCCGGTGTGTAGTGCACGCCTGACCTGTCTAGGGGGGCCCTACAGTTCTCCACCCAATAACGGAGGTCGATGAATTTGCAACCATTATAGTCGCAGAGTCGTCTGAGCCTCTGGTTTAGACCCTCCACACGGCTCCAAACCAGAGGACCGCGATCGACTCTGGGCACTATGCTGCAGATATTAAGCTCAGCTTGCACTCCGCGTGCGATGCTGGTTGTCTTCACCAAATCAGCCAGCCGCCGGAAAGAACCAAGGATGGCCTCAGAACCCAAGCGGCAGGCGTCATTCGTTCCGACATGTGCTACTATCTGCAGCCGGTCACACCCAGTGCGTTCAATAGCTGCCGGAAGGGCCTCCTCCACATTACGGACGAGACCCCCCGGCAAGCACACCGAGTGCACACTGGCATTCTTCCCCGACCTACCCGCTATTTTCCTGAGGGGCTCCATAACCCGCCTAACGTTGGAGCTCCCTATAACTAATAGGCCCGCCCTCTGTGACTGTCGGGACCTTGCCGGAGAATCGGCCACTGGCCCAACAGGCGAGGCACCCTGTGGTGGCTCGGAAACGATGTCATCACCACTAGGAAGCACCCCGTACCTGTTGGAAAGGGGTAAGGCAGCTGCCACGCGGCCAGATCCCACCTTCGCCTTTCGGCCAGGCACGCGCGAGCCCACCACTGTCCGCCATTCACCCTGGAGTGATGGCTGACCGGTAAGATGCTCACTGCCGGAAGACGCAGCGACATCAGGGGTTCCATGTGATTCCAAGGCCACCGAAGTAGGCATAGGTCTCACCACAGTTGCCCCAACGCCACTACGAGCCGACGCCTGCGCCTCGAGCTCGATGAGCCTAACAGACAAAGCCTCCACCTGCCCCCGAAGAGTGGCCAATTCTCCTTGCGTCCGCTCACAACAACCACAGCCCCTACACATGACTATGTTTACCCTACTCTATACGGTGACAAATTCCCAAGATAATCTTCTGATGAGCTACTCTGATAATCAAGAAACACTCACTGAAATACGAGACGCGAAAACTACGCTAGGTTTTCCCAGAAAAACTATTTAAAAGCTAAGCGCAGCAAATAAGTACAAAAACGCTTTATACAAACAGTACTCGCTGCTGCTGGTGCTGTCGCTCTGGCTGTCACAAGACAACTGTTGATTCAAGTGACTAGTGGCTAACGGCCGCGAAACAAACAAAAGACGGTTTTAGGGCGCTTTCTGTTCTAAACGATCAAGAAAACACTAAGAAATCTAACACGAAAACAACGTAAAGTTTTATCAAGAACTGTTAGTTACTATGCAGAGCAGATAAACACAAATAGAACCCCTTCCTTAGTGGAAGGTCGTAAACAAAATGCAAAATAAACGCTTTATACAAACAGTACTCGCTGCTGCTGGTGCTGTCGCTCGTTTCCACTTCACCATCACATCGGGAACAGAGGACCTAGGGATGTTTAGGAGTGTGAAAATCTCGCATACAGACGCATGACACAAGTGACACCCAATCACCTGGCCACCTTCGAAGTCCGTTGCACGGAGCGCCCCATTCTGCTCTCTCAGGATGTCGCTAATATGGAGTACCTGGCAGTATGTGGCAGCACAATGCAGCTAATTTGGAAACGTATGTTTTTGGGGATGTCCGTAAACTTTTGATCACATAGTGTATGCTGTCATAAAGAACGGCCACATGGTGAGTGACGTTTAAATGTATTACTTATGTACTACTAACTCTATTCGCAATATGTTTCAGAGACAGTTTGCGCATATGCTGCTGAATATACCTATACATTACTGTGCGACAGATAGTACAAGAGATATGACGACTTAAACATTGAAATGCTTGGAAAAATGCCGCGTGATGATGAGGATGACGTTGGTTTGTGGGGTGCTCAACTGCTCGGTCATCAGCGCCCGTACGAAGTCCCAATGTTTACACAGTCCAATATTTCAAGCAATCCAGTCGAGCTAATGTAACGAATGATGATGATAAGGAGGAGGAGGACAACACAAACACCCAGTCGCCGGACAGAGAAGAATTCCCAACCCGGTCGGGAATCGAACCCGGAACCCCGTGATCCAGAAGCAGCAACGCTAGCCACTAGACCACGAGCTGTTGGCAAGGCCCATGATGCGTGAAGTTTTAATACACCTGTTCTTTACTACTAAGAGCTCCTCCAGTCAAGCCAACTTTAGGAAACCCCTCGTGCTTGGCAGTGCTTTTGTCAGCTTTAAACTGCAAAGCACAAACGGGTGGAGTCGAAAAAAATAGTCGTTTATGGAGCTATAAAGAGACGTTGTCATGCAGACGTTTACAAAATTGCAGACACGGGAAGCAACTGTACTTATACATTTGTGCATGATGCATATTTCTTTGTGTAAGCATTTCATAATTTCAGGGGCCGGCTGGTGTGGCCGAGCGGTTCTAGGCACTTCAGTCCGGAACCGCGCTGCTGCTAGGGTCGCAGGTTCTAATCCTGCTTCGGGCATAGATGTGTGTGATGTCCTTAGGTTAGTTAGGTTTAATTAGTTCTAAGTTCTAGGGGATTGCTCAGAGCCAAATAACAAAGTGCAGTCGCCCGGTTGATGTAACGTATTAAAAAAAGACTTAATTGTATTGAATATACCGGAGCGTTAAATATATCTGTTAATTTTGATCCACTGACGTCACACATCGACTGTTTTTAATATACGCATGTATATCGCTCATCCCTACACCAGTGTTCAGTTGCAATTGTGCCTTACGTGTTACTTGGCCCACCATTGTTATTACTCTCACTTCGGATCGCCAACGGCCGTTATTTTTCACCTCTATAGTTTTGGAAAGCACTGCACTACATCTACGCTCGCTCAAAAGCAGCGAGTAGACTATTACTGAGCACACGGTGGTCCGCAGTTCATCGCGCAGTTTAACACCCTAAAACGGAAAGTGAAGGGCTATTAATCGTGCCGCTTGTGCAGAATGACGCAGAAGCGAATCCGGGGGAGGAAGTATGCGAGGTGAATGAATGGCGGCAGCTGGTACTGCTAGCGGCCGCGTCATCCACGTGTCCCTGTGCAGTCCGCGAGGGCAGGGCAGAGCAGAGCAGGAGCACTCCATTCACAGGGCGCAGCCGCCCGTGGCGGGCACTCTTCCCCCGCTAACATCAACCGGCGGCGCCACTTTACAAGATGTCACTGCCTTCGGACGCCTCTTATCATCACAAACGCCGCCCTCTGAGAGCTACAAAACCCTCCGTAAGTTCGCAACGAAATTTCTCTTTTCTGTAACGGAGCGTGCACCACACCGAAAGCTCACTTCCTGGCAAGTTAAAACTATGCGCAACTGATCCAGATGTGAGACCGAGTTAGCAGAATCGAGTGGCAATTTTCGTTGGGCGGTGGGTTGCCCTGCCACAACTAGGGACGTTTTAAAACCAGATTCGATACGGTATCTGCTATAGATTTCTTTTTTTTTTTTAATTGCGTCTAGAGGCCACTAAATGATTTGATGCGAATTCCGACTTCGTGTCCAATGCTAAGATTTTCATCCCGGAGTAGCACTTACAGTCGATATCCTCAGCTGGATGTATTCCAGCCTATGCCCCCCCCGCCCCCCCTCTATACATACCGTGATTCGTCACTCCACACAATGTTTTTTCCACTGCTCATTCGTCCAATATTTACGCTCATTACACCAAGAGAGGCGTCGTTTGGTATTTGCCGGCGTGATGTGTGGCTATGAGCAGCCGCTCGACTATGAAGTCCAAGTTTTCTCACCTCCCGCCTAACTGTCATAGTACTTGCAATGGATCCTGATGCAGTTTGGAATTCCTGTGTGATGGTCTGGATAGATGTCTGCCTATTACACATTATGACCCTCTTCAATTGTCGGCGGTCTCTGTCAGTCAACAGACGAGGTCTGCCTGTACGCTTTTGTGATGTACGTGTTCGTTCACGTTTCTACTTCACCATCACATCGGAAGCAGTGGAACCAGGGATGTTTAGGAGTATGGAAATGTCGCGTACAGACGTATGACACAAGTGACAACCAATCACCTGACCACGTTCGAAGTCTGTGAGCTCTGCGGAGCTCCCCATTCTGCTCTCTCAAGATCTCGTTGTTTGGGAGATTCCCGACATTGCTTTTGATTCTCAAGAGCTCTCATCCTGCTGCACCAAACACTTGATTCTACCAGTCAAAAATTTTTCAAACCATTCACTCACCTTAGAAAGTATTCCTTACGACAACAGATTTCGCTAGGGTCCACCGTGTGGCTGGTCTAGGCGCTTCAGTCTGGAACCGCGCGACCGCTACGGTCGCAGGTGCGAATCCTGCCTCGGGCATGGATGTGTGTGACGTTCTGAGGTTAGTTACGTTTAAGTAGTTCTAAGTTCTAGGGGACTGATGACCTCAGATGTTAAGTCCCATAGTGCTCAGAGCCATTTGAACCACCGTGTGGCACAGGATCGAACACGTATTGAGAATCTATAAATATGGGATCTTCTTATTCGTTTGTTTTACGATATGTTATACTAAAAATTAATGGGTCACGTTTCGCATGGGTGATGCTTTCTGAATTCATACTAATGTCTCTCTCTCTCTTTTCTCCCTCCGCTCTCGGTATTGGAACTCTTAGCACGTTCTAGAATCTGGCGATAGACGGATGTGAATCATACCACTATACAACACATTATTTTTTTTTCTTTTACCAGAAACCAATTTATTTACCAGGCGTCTGTGGCTCTAGATTTCGAGAAAAGACGTTCACAAGGTACGGAAGTTGCCTATTTTTATATGGCAGGGCAGTGCGTACGTTAGGGGGATTTATTGCTGACCTCTGATGAGTTCGGTACGTATTTATTACATATTTCATTACTCCTCTACAACTCAGGTATACTGCCCATGACGCTCAAGTTGTCAGCTTTACTACCTATACTCATACACAAACACACTTTCACATCAACTTCTTCCTTCCGGCCTTCTGAGGACCGGAGGGCTAGCGACTACTCTTTGGTAAGGAGTTTGTTCTTTTCTGCTTCCATTACCCCATTTCCTGGCTGTGAGCCAGTTTTCTCTCCACTGTCCACATGATCCCTGTGGTTTTTTTTACTGGGCCACAGTTTTTGTTGTGGTTTCTCTTACGAGGTTTCCATTTGTTCCACATTCGCTTTTATCGATGTAAACCGTTTCATGTTAGATGTCTTCCCTCTTCCTGTTACTGTGAAAATTCAGTTGGTTAGTCTTTCGGGACTCACGCAAGTCGAGTATCCATAGAAAACCAGTCGCCCTTTCCTTACATACTTACCACGTCCTCCTGTTGTTGGTGCAGCTCGCCGTTGTGCTGGCTTCTGTCGGTGCCTTCATTTTCTCTTATGGGCCCCGGTATCCTTCTCAAGATCTTCTTTTCCTTGATCTCCCGTTCCTGTGTCGGATCTGACCATCACGAGCCACTCAGAGGCATACGGAAGAGAGAGTTTTACTATTGAGTTGTAGTGTTGGACAAGTCCGTTTGCACGCCCATCTTCCGCAGCAAGCACAGAAATTTTTGTTTTGGTAAATAAAACCACCTTTTCTTGCTGCAACTGCAATTTATTTCTCCCAGACGCGTTTCGCATTAATTTTTTTTCTCTAGGGCATCTTCAGCGGTACCTAGAACGATTCAGTTTTCTTTTGACATGGGTTCTTTTTATATTATCAAACAGTACACATCGCATTTTTTATGTAAATAAGTAATTATAGTTTGCTGGCATCTGCATTTTCTCTCATCCGGTCTGGTGGTGGCACCACTACTTTGTTTCCGAAACATAAGCACAAATTTTTATTCCGAACTTTTTCTTTCATACTGTTCACCATGTTTATCTTTTTTTTTGCGGTGCACTATTACCCTTCTGCCACTAGTTATCGATATTTGTGTGTTCGACCAAATATCTATAACTAGTGGAAAAGAGTAACAGTGTAACGCAAAAATAGGGATAAACATGGTGAGCTGTGAGAAAGATAAAGTTCCGAATACAAAAATTTGCTTATGTTTCGGAAATGAAGTGGTAATGGGACTTCCAGACCAGATGAGAGGACATGCAGTCGCGGACAAACAGTAAGTAATTAAACTTCCTGGCAGATTAAAACTGCGTGCCGGACCGAGACTCGAACTCGGGGCCCTTGCCTTTAGCGGACAAGTGCTCTACCCAAGCACGATTGACGCCCCGTCCTCACAGCTTTAATTCCGCCAGCACCTCGTCTCCTGTGAGGACGGGGCGTGAGTCGTGCTTGGGTAGCTCAGTTGGTAGAGCACTTGCCCACGAAAGGCAAAGGTCCCGAGTTCGAGTCTGGGTCCGGCACACAGTTTTAATCTGCCAGGAAGTTTCATATGAGCGCATACTCCGCTGTAGAGTGAAAATTTCATTCTAGTAAGTAATTAGTTATTTATATAAAAAACACGACTTGAACTGTTTGACAACCTGAAAAAAAAACACATGTGAAAACAAAACTGTATCGTTGTAGATGCTACTGAAGATGCTTTAGAGTAAAAAAAAAAAAAAAAAAAAAGTTTGGAGTTTGAGGTTCCTGGAGAGGCACTTGGACGAGTAGATACTTCTTCAGGAATGGTAAGTCCTTTTAGACTCGGTGCATATGGTGTCTATGGGTTGGTTCTCGCTCTGGTTTGCGGAGATCCCCTCTGGTACGTACTTGGCTGCAGATACTTATGCTAAAATGCTGTCTTCCGGTGGGACTGTAGAGGGGACTTCCTTGATGTTGGTCATGAATACAATCTTGTGGATGGCGATCTCCGCGGCGGCCTTTACTGCTACGCTTTAAGGGCTGTTTCTCTATATGTATATTTTTTGTCCATAAATTACAAATAGTTTGCATTCCTCGCAACTCATTAAAGTTTTCAGGACATTTCCCAGATTGTAAGGTAAATGACAGAAATTTAATTTAGAATTACACTAACTGCAGCACACGCAAAGACATTTAAACAGGCATTTTTCCCGCTCCTTATACGCGATTAGAGCGGGAAGATATCCCAAGTGGTACAATGCTAAGGACCCTCTGGCATGCAATTCACAGTGTTCTGTAAATCATGTATGCAGGTCTTTGTCTGACTTGTGAAGTCCTGAACATTATCTCACACAGCGAACAATGCAAATGATTACAGTAAAGTACAGTTACTTCTATTGTGTTGTTGTTGTCGTCTTTGTTGGCTGTCGGGTTCGGACACTGATGAGCAATACAAATGAGAAGACAATAGAATGTAAAGAAAATAGTACTACAGAAGAATAATGAAGACTAGGCGGCTAACCACGTAACTAATTGAGAGTACGAAGTGGAGAGAAAAGAAATTCATGGCACAACTGGAGTGAGAAGGGATAGACTGATAGGTCACGTCTTAAGGCATCGTCTGTTTGGTAGGGGAGTTAAGTGTGTGGTGCAAATTGTAGAGGGATTTTGAGGCTTGAACACAGTAAGCATGTGTAAGTAGTTGTGTTTTCCGTTTTATTTCAGTTTATTTGCTTTCAGGCCATGCCCATTCAGCCATCCGTGAAATGCAAAGACTGTTCAATAGGGCATTCGAGACGATTTTTTTTTGGTCAGTTACGGCGATACGAACGTAACCCCGGTCCCCGAGCGGAGAAAATCTCTGACCCGGCTGGGAATCGAACCGGGGCCTGTTCGAACAGCTATCTGCCTCGCTGACCACGCAGCACCGAGGCGGATGTAGTTGGTTGTAGATGAAGCAGAAGGGGAATAATGAATAAATTTGCACAGAATAGACTAGCGTGAAGAGCTGAAGATCACAAAAACAACCCACAAACAGAAGTAGTCTGTCCTTTTTTTTCACTCATTTGTACCGTTCTTGGTGGTAGACGGGAAATATCTTCTGGACCTTACAAAAGGTTTTGTGGGGATTATCCCTACTGGTATGGTTCAAGTAGTTGTTTCGCAGTTGGTTCCGGGACGAATGGGCCACAAAGCGGGCGGCACATCCCCTGCAATCTGGCAGGCCCTGCCGACGCTCGCAGGGGGCGGTCACGTAGGGGAGGGTGCGCACCCTCTCTCCCCACCCCTCACCCTGCACACAACCCATGCAGATCGCTATCTACCGCAAGGGGTGATCCGCACCCTGGCCCAGAACTAATATTTACCTGCCGGCCGACTCGCAGTCACCATTTTCGAGCTTTCAATTTATTTGTGTGTCCGTGCTAGGGCGACTGTCCCCAGACGGTTTGTCTGGAAACTGATCAGACGCCGGGGACTCGAATGTATACACAAAAAGCTTACCTCGTACGCAGCCTTCCTCCCTGTTTAGCCAGTGACTGGAGAATGTTAATTAATTTGTGATTAGTTAGCGCAGGGAGGGTACTCTGGGGTTTGCTGATTCAATCAGAGCCAGATAATTTGAACAGCTGTCATCTCTGTGCGCTGGCCGACCAATCTCGAGCAGACAGCAGCTGCGTCCGCCTCTCAGGCACGGATAGTGACCTCATTCCCCGCCCCCATATATATAATTATTTGTGTTATGCCCTTGAAGAGAGCATTTAGACTAAACTTCATGTCTATTTCCCTGTTGTTTTCTCTTTATGTTCGTGTTTGTGCTTCCGTTCTTTAGGCCCTGTGTTCTCTTTGGCTTCTCTTTTTTCCTGTTCGTCCTATCCTCTGGCTGTGTTCTTGTCGCCTCTGTTCGGTCCTTTGTGTTCGTTTTTTGTATAGTGTCTCTTATAGTTTGTTTCTTCTGATCAGGCTCCTAAGGAGTGTTTTGTTTTGTATCGTTTCCTGTGTGATGTTGAGTTGTTCCGTGTCATTTCTTACTTCATTCATCCATTTGTTGTTTTTCCTTGTGCTAACCTAGTCCCAGATCTGTCTCGTTATCCTATGTGGCGCCATTCTGTTGAGGTGTCCGTAAAACTGTAGTCTTCGTATCCTGAGGTGGTGTGTTATTTTCTCTGTGTGTTGGTTAGTTCTTCACCTGACCTCTTTATCCGTATCCTGTCTTTTTGCGTGTCCTCGAATATTTTCCTGAGTGTTTTTCGTTCCGTCTTCTCTATATGATTCGTGTCTGTCCTTCTACTACTGTGGTCTCGGTTGCATATAGTGCTTCTGGTAGCACCAACGTCTCGTAGTGTTGTAGCTTGGTCTTTCGCGAGATAGCTTTCTTACTATAGTGATTCCAAGTCAGTTTGTAGGCCTTCTCTAGTTTCGCTCTTCTCTCTTCATTCGATACCTTATTTCTTCCTGTAATCTGTAATTTTTCTCTTAGGTACTTGAAATTTTCTGTTCTATGTATTATCCCCCCCCCCCCCCCATGAACCATGGACCTTGCCGTTGGTGGGGAGGCTTGCGTGCCTCAGCGATACAGATAGCCGTACCGTAGGTGCAACCACAACGGAGGGGTATCTGTTGAGAGGCCAGACAAACGTGTGGTTCCTGAAGAGGGGCAGCAGCCTTTTCAGTAGTTGCAAGGGCAACAGTCTGGAGGATTGACTGATCTGGCCTAGTAACAATAACCAAAACGGCCTTGCTGTGCTGGTACTGCGAACGGCTGAAAGCAAGGGGAAACTACAGCCGTAATTTTTCCCGAGGGCATGCAGCTTCACTGTATGATTACATGATGATGGCGTCCTCTTGGGTAAAATATTCCGGAGGTAAAATAGTCCCCCATTCGGATCTCCGGGCGGGGACTACTCAAGAGGATGTCGTTATCAGGAGAAAGAAAACTGGCGTTCCACGGATCGGAGCGTGGAATGTCAGATCCCTTAATCGGGCAGGTAGGTTAGAAAATTTAAAAAGGGAAATGGATAGGTTGAAGTTAGATATAGTGGGAATTAGTGAAGTTCGGTGGCAGGAGGAACAAGACTTCTGGTCAGGTGACTACAGGGTTATAAACACAAAATCAAATAGGGGTAATGCAGGAGTAGGTTTAATAATGAATAGGAAAATAGGAATTCGGGTAAGCTACTACAAACAGCATAGTGAACGCATTATTGTGGCCAAGATAGATACGAAGCCCACACCTACTACAGTAGTACAAGTTTATATGCCAACTAGCTCTGCAGATGACGAAGAAATTGAAGAAATGTATGATGAAATAAAAGAAATTATTCAGATTGTGAAGGGAGACGAAAATTTAATAGTCATGGGTGACTGGAATTCGAGTGTAGGAAAAGGGAGAGAAGGAAACATAGTAGGTGAATATGGATTGGGGGACAGAAATGAAAGAGGAAGCTGCCTGGTAGAATTTTGCACAGAGCACAACATAATCATAACTAACACTTGGTTTAAGAATCATGAAAGAAGGTTGTATACATGGAAGAACCCTGGAGATACTAAAAGGTATCAGATAGATTATATAATGGTAAGACAGAGATTTAGGAACCAGGTTTTAAATTGTAAGACATTTCCAGGGGCAGATGTGGACTCTGACCACAATCTATTGGTTATGACCTGTAGATTAAAACTGAAGAAACTGCAAAAAGGTGGGAATTTAAGGAGATGGGACCTGGATAAACTAAAAGAACCAGAGGTTGTACAGAGATTCAGGGAGAGCATAAGGGAGCAATTGACAGGAATGGGGGAAATAAATACAGTAGAAGAAGAATGGGTAGCTTTGAGGGATGAAGTAGTGAAGGCAGCAGAGGATCAAGTAGGTAAAAAGACGAGGGCTAGTAGAAATCCTTGGGTAACAGAAGAAATATTAAATTTAATTGATGAAAGGAGAAAATATAAAAATGCAGTAAGTGAAACAGGCAAAAAGGAATACAAACGTCTCAAAAATGATATCGAGAGGAAGTGCAAAATGGCTAAGCAGGGATGGCTAGAGGACAAATGTAAGGATGTAGAGGCCTATCTCACTAGGGGTAAGATAGATACCGCCTACAGGAAAATTAAAGAGACCTTTGGAGATAAGAGAACGACTTGTATGAATATCAAGAGCTCAGATGGAAACCCAGTTCTAAGCAAAGAAGGGAAAGCAGAAAGGTGGAAGGAGTATATAGAGGGTCTATACAAGGGCGATGTACTTGAGGACAATATTATGGAAATGGAAGAGGATGTAGATGAAGATGAAATGGGAGATACGATATTGCGTGAAGAGCTTGACAGAGCACTGAAAGGCCTGAGTCGAAACAAGGCCCCCGGAGTAGACAATATTCCATTGGAACTACTGACGGCCGTGGGAGATCCAGTCCTGACAAAACTCTACCATCTGGTGAGCAAGATGTATGAAACAGGCGAAATACCCTCAGACTTCAAGAAGAATATAATAATTCCAATCCCAAAGAAAGCAGGTGTTGACAGATGTGAAAATTACCGAAGTATCAGCTTAATAAGTCACAGCTGCAAAATACTAACACGAATTCTTTACAGACGAATGGAAAAACTAGTAGAAGCCAACCTCGGGGAAGATCAGTTTGGATTCCGTAGAAACACTGGAACACGTGAGGCAATACTGACCTTACGACTTATCTTAGAAGAAAGATTAAGGAAAGGCAAACCTACGTTTCTAGCATTTGTAGACTTAGAGAAAGCTTTTGACAATGTTGACTGGATTACTCTCTTTCAAATTCTGAAGGTGGCAGGGGTAAAATACAGGGAGCGAAAGGCTATTTACAATTTGTACAGAAACCAGATGGCAGTTATAAGAGTCGAGGGACATGAAAGGGAAGCAGTGGTTGGGAAGGGAGTAAGACAGGGTTGTAGCCTCTCCCCGATGTTGTTCAATCTGTATATTGAGCAAGCAGTAAAGGAAACAAAAGAAAAATTCGGGGTAGGTATTAAAATTCATGGAGAAGAAATAAAAACTTTGAGGTTCGCCGATGACATTGTAATTCTGTCAGAGACAGCAAAGGACTTGGAAGAGCAGTTGAATGGAATGGACAGTGTCTTGAAAGGAGGATATAAGATGAACATCAACAAAAGCAAAACAAGGATAATGGAATGTAGTCGAATTAAGTCGGGTGATGTTGAGGGAATTAGATTAGGAAATGAGGCACTTAAAGTAGTAAAGGAGTTTTGCTATTTGGGGAGCAAAATAACTGATGATGGTCGAAGTAGAGAGGATATAAAATGTAGGCTGGCAATGGCAAGGAAAGCGTTTCTGAAGAAGAGAAATTTGTTAACATCCAGTATTGATTTAAGTGTCAGAAAGTCATTTCTGAAAGTATTCGTATGGAGTGTAGCCATGTATGGAAGTGAAACGTGGACGATAAATAGTTTGGACAAGAAGAGAATAGAAGCTTTCGAAATGTGGTGCTACAGAAGAATGCTGAAGATTAGATGGGTAGATCACATAACTAATGAGGAAGTATTGAATAGGATTGGGGAGAAGAGACGTTTGTGGCACAACTTGACCAGAAGAAGGGATCGGTTGGTAGGACATGTTCTGAGGCATCAAGGGATCACCAGTTTAGTATTGGAGGGCAGCGTGGAGGGTAAAAATCGTAGAGGGAGACCAAGAGATGAATACGCTAAGCAGATTCAGAAGGATGTAGGTTGCAGTAGGTACTGGGAGATGAAAAAGCTTGCACAGGATAGAGTAGCATGGAGAGCTGCATCAAACCAGTCTCAGGCCTGAAGACCACAACAACAACAACAACATGTATTATCCCATATTTTATGTGTAGTGATGGTTGTTTTTGGTTGCTCATGAACTGTGTTCTGTCGTATGATATCTGTCCTGTCATGGCTGCGATTTCGTGTAGTTCCTCTATGGCTCTTATTGTTTCTCGTACCGTTACGATGGCTAAATCGTCTGCGAACGCTAGGCACTTGACTCTTACTTTTCCTAACGGGACTCCTTTCTGTGTCTTTTCCCATTCCTTCACTATTTTGTCTAGTACTATGTTGAACAGGTTGACCCGTGGTCTCGGGGTAGCGTCTTTGATTCATAATCAAATAATCAGCATTGGCGGCCGAAGACTTCCGGCATAAGAAGTCAGCCTCATTCTGCCAACGGCCTTGTCAAAGAGGGCGGAGGAGCGGATAGAGGTTCAGGGCACTCTCTTGTCCTAGGGGTGGGAAATTGCCCCTAAAGGCGGAAGAATCAGCAATGATCAACGACATGAGGATGCAGAAGGCAATGGAAACCACTGCATTAAAGACACGTAACGTGTATCCACAGGACATGTGGCCTGTAATTGAAGAAGTGTCATGATGATCTCTCCATTGGCAAAAGATTCCGGAATAGTCCCCCATTCGGATCTCCGGGAGGGGACTGCCAAGGGGGAGGTTACCATGAGAAAAAGATTGAATAATCAACGAAAGGATAACGTTCTACGAGTCGGGGCGTGGAATGTCAGAAGCTTGAACGTGGTAGGGAAACTAGAAAATCTGAAAAGGGAAATGCAAAGGCTCAATCTATATAGAGTAGGGGTCAGTGAAGTGAAGTGGAAGGAAGACAAGGATTTCTGGTCAGATGAGTATCGGGTAATATCAACAGCAGCAGAAAATGTTATAACAGGTGTAGGATTCGCTATGAATAGGAAGGTAGGGCAGAGGGTGTGTTACTGTAAACAGTTCAGTGACCGGGTTGTTCTAATCAGAATCGACAGCAGACCAACACCGACAACGATAGTTCAGGTATACATGCCGACGTCGCAAGCTGAAGATGAACAGATAGAGAAAGTGTATGAGGATATTGAAAGGGTAATGCAGTATGTAAAGGGGGACGAAAATCTAATAGTCATGGGCGACTGGAATGCAGTTGTAGGGGAAGGAGTGGAGGAAAAGGTTACAGGAGAATATGGGCTTGGGACAAGGAATGAAAGAGGAGAAAGACTAATTGAGTTCTGTAACAAGTTTCAGCTAGTAATAGAGAATACCCTGTTCAAGAATCACAAGAGGAGGAGGTATACGTGGAAAAGGCCGGGAGATACGGTAAGATTTCAATTAGATTACATCATGGTCAGACAGAGATTCCGAAATCAGATACTGGATTGTAAGGCGTACGCAGGAGCAGATATAGACTCAGATCACAATATAGTTGTGATGAAGAGTAGGCTGAAGTTCAAGACATTAGTCAGGAAGAATCAATACGCCAAGAAGTGGGATACGGAAGTACTAAGGAATGACGAGATACGTTTGAAGTTCTCTAACGCTATAGATGCAGCAATAAGGAATAGCGCAGTAGGCAGTACAGTTGAAGAGGAATGGACATCTCTAAAAAGGTCCATCACAGAAGTTGGGAAGGAAAACATAAGTACAAAGAAGGTAGCTGCGAAGAAACCATGGGTAACAGAGGAAATACTTCAGTTGATTGATGAAAGGAGGAAGTACAAACATGTTCCGGGAAAATCAGGAATACAGAAATACAAGTCGCTGAGGAATGAAATAAATAGGAATTGCAGGGAAGCTAAGACGAAATGGCTGCAGGAAAAATGTGAAGACATCGAAAAAGATATGATTGTCGGAAGGACAGACTCAGTATACAGGAAAGTCAAAACAACCTTTGGTGACATTAAAAGCAACAGTGGTAACATTAAGAGTGCAACGGGAATTCCACTGTTAAATATAGGGAGAGAGCAGATAGGTGGAAAGAATACATTGAAAGCCTCTATGAGGGTGAAGATTTGTCTGATGTGATAGAAGAAGAAACAGGAGTCGATTTAGAAGAGATAGGGGATCCAGTATTAGAATCGGAATTTAAAAGAGCTTTGGAGGACTTACGGTCAAATAGGGCAGGAGGGATAAACATTCCATCAGAATTTCTAAAATCATTGGGGGAAGTGGCAACTAAACGACTATTCACGTTGGTGTGTAGAATATATGAGTCTGGTGACGTACCATCTGACTTTCGGAAAAGCATCATCCACACAATTCCGAAGACGGCAAGAGCTGACAAGTACGAGAATTATCGCACAATCAGCTTAACAGCTCATGCATCGAAGCTGCTTACAAGAATCATATACAGAAGAATGGAAAAGAAAATTGAGAATGCGCTAGGTGGCGATCAGTTTGGCTTTAGGAAAAGTAAAGGGACGAGAGAGGCAATTCTGACGTTACGGCTAATAATGGAAGCAAGGCTAAAGCAAAATCAAGACACTTTCATAGGATTTGTCGACCTGGAATTAGCGTTCGACAATATAAAATGGTGCAAGCTGTTCGAAATTCTGAAAAAAGTAGGGGTAAGCTATAGGGAGAGGCGGGTCATATATAATATGTACAACAACCAAGAGGGAATAATAAGAGTGGACGATCAAGAACGAAGTGCTCGTGTTAAGAAGGGGGTAAGACAAGGGTGTAGCCTTTCGCCCCTACTCTTCAATCTGTACATCGAGGAAGCAATGATGGAAATAAAAGAAAGGTTCAGGAGTGGAAATAAAATACAATGTGAAAGGATATCAATGATACGATTCGCTGATGACATTGCTATCCTGAGTGAAAGTGAAGAATAATTAAATGATCTGCTGAACGGAATGAACAGTCTAATGAGTACACAGTATGGTTTGAGAGTAAATCGGAGAAAGACGAAGGTAATGAGAAGTAGTAGAAATGAGAACCGCGAGAAACTTAACATCAGGATTGATGGTCACGAAGTCAATGAAGTTAAGGAATCCTGCTACCTAGGCAGTAAAATAACCAATGACGGACGGTGCAAGGAGGACATCAAAAGCAGACTCGCTATGGCAAAAAAAGCATTTCTGGCCAAGAGAAGTCTACTAATATCAAATATCGGCCTTAATTTGAGGAAGAAAGTTCTGAGGATGTGCATCTGGAGTACAGCATAGTGAAACATGGACTGTGGGAAAACCGGAACAGAAGAGAATCGAAGTATTTGAGATGTGGTGCTATAGGCGAATGTTGAAAATTAGGTGGACTGATAAGGTAAGGAATGAGGAGGTTCTACGCAGAATCGGAGAGGAAAGGAATATGTGGAAAACACTGATAAGGAGAAGGGACAGGATGATAGGACATCTGCTAAGACATGAGGGAATGACTTCCATGGTACTAGAGGGAGCTGTGGAGGGCAAAAACTGTAGAGGAAGACAGAGATTGGAATACGTCAAGCAAATAATTGAGGACTTAGGTTGCAAGTGCTACTCTGAGATGAAGAGGTTAGCACAGGAAAGGAATTCGTGGCGGGCCGCATCAAACCAATCAGTAGACTGATGACCAAAAGAAAAAAAAAAATGTTGAACAGCAATGGCGAGAGTCCGTCGTCCTTCCTGACTCCTGATTTCGAATTGTTCTGAGAGCTCTCCATAGAATTTCACTTTAGTTGTCGTGTTTGTTAGTGTTTGCTGAATTATGGTTAGTGTCTTCCTACCTACTCTGTATTCTTTCAAAATTTTAAAGAGGGTTACTCTGTCTGTTGAGTCGTACGCCCTGAGGTCGACAAAGGTTATTGTTATGTTCTGTTTATGTTGCGGTATAATCTTAAGGTTCCACTTATTTTCAGCGCATGACCTGTATTTACGAAACCCAGCCTGGTATTCGCCAATCAGGTGGTCTGTTTGCTTCTCTTATCTATTTAGCAGTGCTTTCGAAAGTATCTTATATGTAACAGGTAGCAATGAGGTGCCCTTATAGTTGTTTGGGTCCGACTTATCCCCTTTCTTGTGTAAAGTGTGTATCAGTGCTGTGCGCCATTCTTTCGGTATCTCTTCTGTTTCCCATATGTGTTTCATGATGTTGTGTATGTGTTCTGTGAGATACGGGGCTTGTAGCTTCCAGAATTCCGTGATGACTCCATCCTGTCCTGATGCTCTATGGTTCTTGAGGTTTTTGATGATTTCTCTTACTTCTTCTATCAATGGCGGTTCACTATCTGGGTTTGGTGCGGCTTCCTCTGTGTCCAGTTTGTCTGTTGATGATTCTGCGTTTCGGAGTTTCTCGAAGTACTTCATTAGGCGGTTACAGTTGTTCTTGGTATAGGTCTCTAGCGTGCCGTCTGGTCACCTAAAGCAGAGGTTCGGTGCTTGTTATTTTATCGTGTTTTCTCTTACCGTCCCTTAGAAATTCCTTGTGTTGTTCCTTGTGAGGTCCGTTTCTATTTCTTCTAGTTTCTGTTTGTCGTAGTTTCGTTTTTCTTTACGGATATTTTTACTTGTCTGTTTCTGTGTTTTGAGAAATTCTTGCCAGGTTTCTGGTATCCTGTTGCAATTGAACTTCTCCCATGTGTTGATTCGTCTTTCGATTGCTAGGTCACATGTGTGGTTCCACCAGCGGTGTTCCCTGGCTCTCGGTGCTACTGCTAATTTCATGGTTTCCTGAAGCTTTCCTGATAGCTGTTCCCAGTTTTGCATTGTTCCTATCTTAATTTTTCCAAGTATCTTTGTGTTGAGTGTTAGTTATTCTGAGTCCGGTCTAATGATCTTATATTTCTGTTGTTTCCTCTTAGGTACTAAACGTGTCTCTATCTGTAGTAGGTGGTGTTCCGCGTTAAAGAAGCCCGTTCGTGTGTTGATGTTATGGATTTCCCTCTGTGATTGTCTTTGTATTATGACGTGGTCGATCTGTAATTCTCTTCTTGCAATTTGGGAGTTTCCATGTGGCTAACTTTTGTATGGTTTCTTGAAGTTCGTTGACATGACTTTGAGGTCATGGGTCTCGCAGAATTCTATCAGGGTCTCCCGTTTAGGCTTCTGTCATAGTGTGGTGTGTATCTTCCTGATATGTGTCAGTGTTTTTGTTCTTTTCCTAGTTTTGGGTGGAAGTCTTCTAGAATAGTTTTGGTTCGGTGTATAGGTATTTTCCTGATTGTCTCGTCCATTATTGTCCAAAAGTCTTCAATGGCGTCTGGGTCCTTCCTGTTGCGGTCATTTGTTGATGCGTGTGCGTTTATGATAGTGTATGCCCTCTTTGCCGACTTAATTGTCATTGTGCTGATTCTTTCATTAGGTGATGTGAAGTTTATTACTGCGTCTGGGATCGTCCTATGTACTGCGAATCCTGTGCCATAGTGCCTGAGGTTCTTCCTGTGTACCGATGGTTTTCCCTTGTATGTTCTGTGTTGAAATGGTCTTCATCTGGGAATCTTGTTTTTGTAGTGCGCAAATTTTGATCTTGAACCTGTCTAAAGTATCTGTGAGTTGTTTCATCTTGCCCATCTCGAGTAGTGTGTTCACGTTGAGTGTTGTGATGTAGTTCAAATGGTTCGAATGGCTCTGAGCACTATGCGACTTAACTTCTGAGGTCATCAGTCGCCTAGAACTTAGAACTAATTAAACCTAACTAACCTAAGGACATCACACACATCCATGCCCGAGGCACGATTCGAACCTGCGACCGTAGCGGTCGCCCGGCTCCAGACTGCAGCGCCTAGAACCGCACGGCCACTCCGGCCAGCCTGCGATGTAGTGTTTCTGTTTTGTCTTGAGGGAATTTGACAAGCTCCGACTCATCTCATGATGTCCGTGAGCCCCCGGAATCCGACGCTCACGACTGTTCAAGTCTATTGACTGGGGCCCAGGGTAGTGAGATTTTCCTCGTTGTTCCATCATGATGTTTAGTTGGTGGATTTGTGTCGTGTTTCCGAATACAAACTGATTTGCCGGATCAGGAGGTTGGTTGAGGCCGCCACTAACATGTGATACAGAAGCCTTTTGTAGGCGCCCATTATGGAAACCGACGCTATTGATAGTCTTGGTCCAACCCGAGTATTTCATTTCCTCGGTACCACCTATATATAGGAGGCATTCCCCTATCCGCCACCTGGGCAGGCGCCCGTTTTCGGGTCTATCAACCGCCCCGGGTATATGTATGCCAGGTGTAGAAGCACGAAACCGGAATTTCCCTATAGATGGTGTTATCCATCAATGTAGGGCCCGTGAGACCGCGTCTGCAGTGCCATCTGCTTCCTGTAACGGCCGACAACGAATGTCAACACAAGGTTACCCAAGTTCCCATACATTGGTATCTGCTTCAAACCCGTAAACATGTCAAGTTTTGTGCTTACTAATTATGATTTGCGGACAACATTGGTTTTCTGTTGTTACTTCAAGAAAACTGCTGCAGAATCCCACCGAATGCCCGTCGAAGCTTTCGGCGAACATGCTCTTGAGAAAATACAGTATTTCGAGTGCTTCAAAAAATTCAGAAGTTGTGATTTTTACGTGAGAAACGACGAGCGCAGGAAACCACAGAAAAAATACGAAGACAACGAATTCCAGGCATTATTGGATGAAGACGATACTCGAACTCAACAGGAACCCGCGGAACAATTCAATGTGACGCAGAAAGCCGCTTCCCTTCGGTTGAAAGCTATGAGAAAGGTGCAAAAAATGGGAAATGGGTTCCACATGAACTGAATGAAAAACAGAAAGTAAATCGAAAGACCACTTATGAAATGCTGCTCTCCAGATAAAAAGGAAAGTTGTCTCCATCGAAAAGAGACAGATGACGAAAAATGGATATACTTTGAGAATCCTAAGCTTCGTAAATCATGGGTGAATCCAGGTAAACCATCGACATCCACTGCAAGACGAAATTGCTTTGGAAAGAAGACAATGCTCTGTGTTTGGTGGGATCAGAAGGGTGTCATGTATTATGAGATGCTAAAACCTGGTCAGACTGTTAACACTGGTCGCTACCAACAGCAAATGATCGATTTAAATCGAGCATTACGTGAAAAACGATCAGAATATGTAAAAAGGCAACAGTAAGTCATATTGTCCCATGATGGCGCACAATCACACAGCAGAACGGGTCAGGGAAACGATGGAGGCGTTCAGGTGCCAAATACTGGGGCATGCGGCTTGTTCTCCAGAGTTGGCTCCGTTCGATTATCATCTATTTGCATCATTGAGACATGCTCTCGATGAACAACGCTTGTATTCATATTAAAAAATTACGAAAATGGCTCGGTGACGGGTTCGCTTCGAAAGAAGAACTGTTTTTTTAGTGTGGCACTCATAGCAGGAGAGGTGGGAGAAATGTATAAGCAGGAATGGAAATTATTTTGGATAAAATATCATTCTGAAACAACACAAGTGTAATTATTGCAACCAAATTCCGGTTTCATGCTTCTATGTCTCAAGTTAAAACACACTATATATATATATGATTAGCTTTCCAGAGCATTCACACAAGGTTGGCGCCCGTGGCTGACATGAGGAAAGTTTCCAACCGATTTCTCATACACAATCAGCAGTTGACCGGCGTTGCCTGGTGAAACGTTATTGTGATGCCTCGTGTAAGGAGGAGAAATGCGTACCATCACGTTTCCGACTTGGATAAAGGTCGGATGGTAGCCTATTGCGATTGCGGTTTATCATATCGCGACATTTCTGCTCACGTCGGCCGAGGTCCAATGACTGTTAGCAGAATATGGAATCGGTGGGATCAGGAGGGTAATAAGGAACGTCGTGTTGGGTCCCAACGGCCTCATATCACTAGCAGTCGAGATGACAGGCATCTTATCCACATGGCTGTAACGGATAGTGCAGCCACGTCTCGATCCCTGGTCAACAGACGGGGACGTTTGCAAGACAACAACCACCTGCACGAACAGTTCTTCGACGACGTTTGCAGCAGCGTGGACTATCAGCTCGGAGACCATGGCTGCGGTTACCCTTGACGCTGCATCACAGGGAGGAGCGCCTGCGATGGTGTACTCAGCGACGAACCTGGGTGCAAGAATGGCAAAACGTCATTTTTTCGGATGAATCCAGGTTCTGTTTACAGCATCATGATGGTCGCATCCGTGTTTGGCGACATCGCGGTGAACGCACATTGGAAGCGTGTACTCGTCATCGCCATACTGGCAAATCACCCGGCGTGATGGTATGGGGTGCCATTGGTTACACGTCTCGGTCACCTCTTATTCGCATTGACGGCACTTTGTACAGTGGATGTTACGTTTCAGATGTGTTACGATCCGTGGCTCTACCCTTCATTCGATCCCTGCGAAACTCTACATTTCAGCAGGACAATGCACGACCGCATGTTGCAGGTTCTGTACGGGCTTTTCTGGATACAGAAAATGTTCGACTGCTGCCCTGGCCAGCACATTCTCCAGATCTCTCACCAATTGAAAACGTCTGGTCAATGGTGGCTGAGCAACTGGCTCGTCACAATACGTCAGTCAGTACTCTTGATGAACTGTGGTATCGTGTTGAAGCTGCATGGGCAGCTGTACCCGTACACGCCATCCAAGCTCTGTTTGACTCAATGTACAGGCGTATCAAGGCCGTTATTACGGCCAGAGGTGTTTGTTCTGGGTACTGATTTCTCAGGATCTATGCACCGAAATTGTGTGAAAATGTAATGACATATCAGTTCTAGTATAATATATTTGTGCAATGAACACTCGTTTATTATCTGCATTTCTTCTTGGTGTAGCAATTTTAATGGCCAGTAGTTTATATAGGCACACACTTGGAACGATTAAATATCTCGAAAACGATGCATCGTACGAGAAAAACAGTTTCAAGTGAAAAGTTAATACTAGTAAAGTGGCCACCTCTCTGTGCTACAACCAGCCGCCTGCTAACAACTTCTCTTGCGGGGGCGGGATCAACTTCATATTTTCAAATGGGATTGTGACTCCTGCCCCTTCGCCCCCTCCCCGCCATATTTATTGCATAGTCGGATTCTACGCCAAAAAATACGTATGATTGACTTAAACCATTGTTTCCCGTTCCTGGTAGATGGCGCTGTAGTCGATAAATACCAAGTGTGCCTGTTCTTCCAATTAAGAAGCGATGCATTTGATTGTACATTTCATTTACGATTTAAAAGTACACTTTTGGGTCCTAACAGTTGATATTTATGGTCGAAATTTACTTTAGTGTTGCAAATTTGATTGCACAAATTCGATGGTTAGACGTTTCAGCGACTGGCTAGAAACTATGTTAAACAGAGGAACAATTATGTGGATGTAATAGTTTTCTGTTCCCATCTGGATGGTTGATTTCATTGAGTCCTCTTGCTTCTCATAATTGGGGTGCTTGATTTCGCTGAGTATGCATGTCAGGTGTCCCTGTCACTATCATTTCATGGACATTTTACATTCCACCTATAGTCACGCAGCGGTCAGCGCGATAGTTACGGCAGTTGGATGAAAAAACACACCGAAATCCCATGACAGGGTCCAAGGACGGTCACCGAAATTAAGTATTCCGATGGTTTGGGGACTCACCACAGTCAATCCACAGGGAAGAGAAAACTACATTACCATGCAAGTAGCTTATTTGCCATAAATTTCAATGTCTAATCATATTATTTGTACTGTACAATCACATTTTCAACACTCGAACATAAGTATCAACCGTTAGAACACACAAATTTATATAGATATCGTAAATGAAATGCAGAATCAAATTCGTCGTTTCTTAATTGCAAAAACAGGCACACTTGATATTTGTCGACTACAGCGTCGTTTTCAAGGTATTTAGTTGTCTCGTTTTAAAACAAACACGTTTTATTAATGCCTTTGAAGACGCGGACATTGCATTAAGCTGTACAAGAATTGGCTTACATCAGAGCGTGGTGCTGACTTTTTACAAGTCCTTTTGCAAAAACTTACGATGTGACTAGGATGAAATATACAGTAAGCAATTTAATGACATCAGGTAACGTTGTTGTGCTAATTACCAGTCATGTTGTTGTTGTGGTCTTCAGTCCTGAGACTGGTTTGATGCAGCTCTCCATACTACTCTATCCTGTGCAAGCTTCTTCATCTCCGAGTACTTACTGCAACCTACATCCTTCTGAATATGCTTAGTGTATTCATCTCTTGGTCTCCCTCGGCGATTTTTACCCCCCAACACTGCCCTCCAGTGCTAAATTTGCGATCCCTTGATGCCTCAGAACATGTCCTAACAAACCAATAAGTTGTGCCACAAACTTCTATTCTCCCCAATTCTATTCAATACCTCCTCATTAGTTATGTGATCTACCCATCTAATCTTCAGCATCCTTCTGTAGCACCACATTTCGAAAGCTTCTATTCTCTTCTTGTCCAAACTATTTATCGTCCATGCTTCACTTCCATACATCGCTACACTCCATACAAATACTTTCAGAAACGACTTCCTGACATTTAAATCTATACTCGATGTTAACAAATTTCTCTTCTTCAGAAACGCTTTCCTTGGCATTGCCAGTCTACATTTTATATCTTCTCTACTTCGACCATCATCAGTTATTTTGCTCCCCAAATAGCAAAACTCCTTTACTACTTTAAGTGTCTCATTTCCTAATCTAATTCCCTCAGCATCACCTGATTTAATTAGACTACATTCCATTATCCTCGTTTTGCTTTTGTTGATGTTCATTTTATATCCTCCTTTCAAGACACTGTCCATCCCGTTCAACTGCTCTTCCAAGTCCCTTGCTGTCTCTGACAGAATTACAATGTCATCGGCGAACCTCAAAGTTTTTATTTCTTCTCCATGGATTTTAATACCTATTCCGAATTTTTCTTTTGTTTCCTTCACTGCTTGCTCAATATACAGATTGAATAACATTGGGGAGAGGCTACAACCTTGTCTCACTCCCTTCCCAACCACTGCTTCCCTTTCGTGCCCCTGGACTCTTATAACTGCCATCTGGTTTCTGTACAAACTGTAAATAGCCTTTTGCTCCCTGTATTTTACCTCTGCCACCTTTAGAATTTGAAAGAGAGTATTCCAGTCAACATTGTCAAAAGCTTTCTCTAAGTCTACAAATGCTAGAAACGTAGGTTTGCCTTTCCTTAATCTTTCTTCTAAGATAAGTCGTAAGATCAGTATTGCCTCACGTGTTCCAACATTTCTACGGAATCCAAACTGATCTTCCCCAATGTCAGCTTCTACTAGTTTTTCCATTCGTTTGTAAAGAATCCGCGTTAGTATTTTGCAGCTGTGACTTATTAAACTGATAGTTCGGTAATTTTCTCATCTGTCAACACCTGCTTTCTTTGGGATTGGAATTATTATATTCTTCTTGAAGTCTGAGGGTATTTCGCCTGTCTCATGCATCTTGCTCACCAGATGCTAGAGTTTTGTCAGGACTGGCCCCCCAAGGCTGTCAGTAGTTCTAATGGAATGTTATCTACTCCCGGGGCCTTGTTTCGACTCAGGTCTTTCAGTGCTCTGTCAAACTCTTCACGCAGTATCGCATCTCCCATTTCATCTTCATCTACATCCTCTACCATTTCTATAATACTGTCCTCAAGTACATCGCCCTTGTATAGACCCTCTATGTACTCCTTCCACCTTTCTGCTGTCCCTTCTTTGCTTAAAACTGGGTTTCCATCTGAGGTCTTGACATTCATACAAGTGGCTTTCTTTTCTCCAAAGGTCTCTTTAATTTTCCTGTAGGCAGTATCTATCTTGCCCCTACTGAGATAAGCCTCTACATTCTGACATTTGTCCTCTAGCCATCCCTGCTTAGCTATTTTGCACTTCCTGTTGATCTCATTTTTGAGACGTTTGTATTCCTTTTTGGCTGTTTCATTTACTGCATTTTTATATTTTCTCCTTTCATCAATTAAATTCAATATTTCTACTGTTACCCAAGGATTTCTACTAGCCCTCGTCTTTTTACCTACTCGATCCTCTGCTGCATTCACTACTTCATCCCTCAGAGCTACCCATTCTTCTTCTACTGTATTTCTTTCCCTCATCCCTGTCAATTGTTCCCTTATGCTCTCCCTGAAACTCTGTACAACCTCAGGTTTTTTCAGTTTATCCAGGTCCCATCTCCTTAAATTCCCACCTTTTTGCAGTTTCTTCAGTTTTAATCTACAGTTCATAACCAATAGATTGTGGTCAGAGTCCACATCTGCCCCTGGAAATGTCTTACAATTTAAAACCTGGTTCCTAAATCTCTGTCTTACCATTATATAATCTATCTGATACCTACTAGTATCTCCAGGATTCTTCCATGTATACAACCTTCTTTTATGATTCTGGAACCAAGTGTTAGCTATGATTAAGTTATGCTCTGTGCAAAATTCTACCAGACGGCTTCCTCTTTCATTTCTTAACCCCAATCCATATTCACCTACTATGTTTCCTTCTCTCCCTTTTCCTACTCTCGAATTCCAGTCACCCATGACTATTAAATTTTCGTCTCCCTTCACTACCTGAATACTTTCTTTTATCTCATCATACATTTCATCAATTTCTTCATCCTCTGCAGAGCTAGTTGGCATATAAACTTGTACTATTGTAGTAGGCATTGGCTTCGTGTCTATCTTAGCCACAATAATGCGTTCACTATGCTGTTTGTAGTAGCTTACCCGCACTCCTATTTTTTTTATTCATTATTAAACCTACTCCTGCATTACCTCTATTTGATTTTGTATTTATAACCCTGTATTCACCTGACCAAAAGTCTTGTTCATCCTGCCACCGAACTTCACTAATTCCCACTATATCTAACTTCAACCTATCCATTTCCCTTTTTAAATTTTCTAACCTACCTGCCCGATTAAGAGATCTGACATTCCACGCTCTGGTCCGTAGAACGCCAGTTTTCTTTCTCCTGATAACGACGTCCTCCTGGGTAGTCCCCGCCCGGAGATCCGAATGGGGGACTATTTTACCTCCGGAATATTTTACCCAAGAGGACGCCATCATGATTTAACCATACAGTAAAGCTGCATGCCCTCGGGAAAAATTACGGCTGTAGTTTCCCCTTGCTTTCAGCCGTTCGCAGTACCAGAACAGCAAGGCCGTTTTGATTAGTGTTACAAGGCCAGATCAGTCAATCATCCAGACTGTTGCCCCTGCAACTACTGAAAAGGCTGCTGCCCCTCTTCAGGAACCACACGTTTGTCTGGCCTCTCAACAGATACCCCTCCGTTGTGGTTGCACCTACGGTACGGCCATCTGTATCACTGAGGCACCCAAGCCTCCCCACCAACGGCAAGGTCGATGGTTCATGGCGGGGGTCATACATGCTATAAACTACCGGGTGTGGGCAATAGTGCACGTTGAATTTCATCCGACCTGGTAGCAGGACAAGCTCGTGTTACACGGTCTTTCATGTCGCAGCAATAGGTTGCATTTTCATTGTAAACTTGTTGTTTCAGTGTACTCCACAAGTAAAACTCGAGAGGCGTTAGATCTAGCGAATGTACATGTTATTTTGTGCTGCCGGATCAACCAGTCCAACGATATCCAAATCGGTTGCTCCGAAAATCTGTGATTCTCCGTGCAGAATATACAGGGTATCAGTCGTGTTGGTACCACATGACACGTCGAATGTCCAGTGAGTTGTCTCCTAGTAATAATGATAGTACTTCTGTTAATGAATCAAAATACTTCTCACTATTTAAGTTCCTATCAATAAAACAGAGACCAATAATTCGATTATTTAAAAGAACGCACCACACGTTGACTGGCCAAGGGTTTTGTTTCTCCACTTCTCTCAGGCACTATGGATTTTCAGAGGTCCAGTGGTGCATGCTGCGAAGATTAATGTGCCTGTGGTTTGCAAAATATATTTCATCTGTAAATAGTATCTTGCTCTAGAAAATTTCATCTGTTTGCAGTTTCCGTGGCCCCCTTTCGGATAATTGTACCCTTTGTCGAAAGTAGCTCATGATGAAGCGATACTTGGTATGAATAAAATCAGTTGTAATGCAGTACTTGGAGAACACTTCGTTGTCTGATTCCACCCTCTCCTTCGTGTTGTCTTGTACTAACATGTGGATTGTGTTTAGCTGTTAAGATGTCAGTTCATGTTGCTCGTCGGTTGCTGATTTGAGCCTTTACGTTTTCTGTCATAGAGGTTTCCAGTTTCCTGAAATGTTTGTATTATATTTGCGAAGGTAGATCGCGAAGGCGTTGCACGATCAGGCTATCTCTGAGCATATCTATCATGGATTGGTGACATTCGGCGTAAATAAAAACCATAGCAACTTTCTCAGCTTTTGCATACAACATTGTGAAGATCTGATAACTTTATAAAGACGTCGTCTACTCGCTTCGACAGCTTTCTACAGACTAATGGTCTTGATACAACAGATAAACACACGAAACCAGCGGTGAGTGGAACGTTGCTTACATTCGAAGCATCCTGTACATTAAAGCAATCACATAGTGTACCATTCTCTCTGATTCTCCATAATTAACTGACCCTCACACATAACAAAACCCAACAGAACCTAATGCGTTGTACGAGTTTTCAAAGTATTATTAATAGGTAACTAATACAACACATTAACCCATAACAAAGTTGAACTATCAAATCTCCTCTACCCTTCGACCTACGGAAAACTGGTAAACACCACACTGTGTCCCCCTTCAAGACGAGCAGCTTTTGTTTGAAAGATTCTCTTCTATCACAAAAAGCGGCTGAGGTATTCAGATGGCCTGTCGAAAGTGCCTCACCATAAACATATATATATATATATATATATATATATATATATATATATATATATATATAGTCTCTGGCCATCTGATGATGATGCTGATGAGGTCCCATACTCCGAGGAGCGTAGGGGACGACGCCAGAGATCCGCACCGCCGACGAGGCAAGATCCTCTGGCCATCTGATTCGCATTAACAGAGCCGTGTTGTTCGCACAGGTAATGCTATGGCGACAAGTGCAACAGATGCCAACAGCAACCCGTACACGACGGCGGTACTCCAGTTCAGTCTGGCCAGCTTACTAGCAGATCAACAGAGGGCGACGCCGGTGGCCGGGCCAGCAGCAGCTTTAAAGAGTGCGCGCAGGCTGGGCTATTTTCTACTTACGCCGAAACTAAGTTTGAGACAATCAAACAGAAGTGTCAGTCCTCGAGATGACTATTTACATCTGCACCGCTTTGGCTTCCGGCAGTTCCAGCAAGCCAGACACGTTAGGTAGACCTCGTCTGGACAACACGCTACCACGGCTTACTCCTCTGCTCTCCACCATTGGGACTTACAGAAAGGAATGTCGCCGAGTGCTGAGGAATTGGTATTTTGTCTTGAAACATCTCCTACACTCGGAAAGTGTGGGAAAATTTGGAAATTTGTGGTAAGGTCTTATGGGACCAAACTGCTGAGGTCATCGGTCCCTAAGCTTACACACTACTTAATGTAACTTATACTGAGGACAACACACACACACGAACACACACACACACACACACACACACACACACACACACACACACACACACACACACACACACATACCCATGCCCGAGGGAGGACTCAAACCTCTGAAGGGGGGAGCAAAGTGTGGGACTTGGTGCCAGTATTACAAATTTCATTCGTGCAAACTTTAAAAGGTCTCAGCCTATGACAGTCACTTTTTGAACTCAGTTTATTGGAACAGTCAGTTAAGAAAGATTTTATTTTCGTGTTGTTCAGAAGGTAGTTATTGCATTCATACCAAAATATGTGGAGTATTTCTTGTGTTGCAAATAAATCTGCTTAATTGGCATATCTGGTGAACGTCTCATGTGATATAACCGAAGGAAAGAACACATCAGATAGCTCTTGTGATCCTTAGTGTCACCAGTAAACATGATGTGTACAGGGAGTGGAGTATGGGACCCAGCACAGACCCCTGAGGTATGGCAAGTCTGATGTCAGGGGCGATTGATGTGACTTCACCAGCTCGAACCACAACGGCGCGGCTTTGTAAATCTTGAAGAGCAGCTTCACGTAGGGTGCTGGTAAGCCCAGCACAAAAAGGTTGTACAGTAGCTGTTTGTACATCGGATGGTAGTGGGCATCTTCGCTTGTTACATTTATTTACATCAAGGTCTGACTGATAGTACCTGCACCAATCACAGATCCTCTGCAGGTCTTCCTGTGTTTCCCTCCAGTATCCTGGAGTTGCAACCATCCTATAGAGATCTAAATTGTGTACGGACAGCCTCATGGAATTTCCGACGTGTTGGACTGGATTGGATTGTTTGGGGGCAGAGACCAAACAGCGAGGTCATCGGTATCATCGGATTAGGGAAGGACGGGGAAGGAAGTCGGCCGTGCCCTTTCAAAGGAACCATCCCGGCATTTGCCTAGAACGATTTAGGGAAATCACGGAAAACCTAAATCAAGATGGCCGGACGCGGGATTGAACCGTCGTCCTCCCGTCCGACGTTTTCCGCTAGGTCATTTACGTATATTGTGTTGTGTACTAGTATTACTACTACTACAATTGCGAAGAAACTTTACAAAAGAACAAGTCCAGCAGTCTATGCTGTGTGAGGCTCCCACTACTAATGCACGAGCAAACTGCCGAAGGCTGACTAAGACTATTGAAGACTGCGACTGAGCCGCGTAGCAGCCGCCGGCACTCGTAGTTGGAGCCGCTGAAAGCGTGGCTCAGCGGGCGCGCATCATTGGATCCGTCTGGTCCTTGCGCGACTGCTAAAGCCCTGTCGGAAACGTGCGTTTCCGTTGCCAACTGCGAGATGCCGGTAAGAGTCGTATCGATCTATAATACCACATATTGTAAACAGTGACGGCCCTACAACACTGCTCGACGACAGATGCGCACTCGGCTCGTGCCACGAAGGCCTCTCAGACTGTCAAGTAGCTCGCGGCGTCCCGAGTGAGTCACTGCGAGGTCGCCGCAGCGCAGAGGAAGCGCAGGCCTGTGCCTCTGGAAGCGCCGCGGGACCGGCCAGGCCCCCTGGACCCCGGCCGCCACTCGACGACAAAGCGGCCGCGCCACGCCGCGCTCTGCTTATTAATAACAAAACGCTGGCCCTCCCAGGAAGGAAGAGCGCGGCCCGAGCGGCGCGATGGAAACCTTGTTTCCTCCGACAATATTTTCACGCGCTCTTGAGCCGCGGCTGGGGCGCGCTTTTGTGGCGCACTTGCTACTTGCTGTGGGCTTCCGGCCGGTGGCCTATGCCGGTGGCTGGTGGTCGGAGCGGCCATCTGGCGCCGCTGCTATCACGCGATCCTCGCAGGCCTGTCAGCCACACTTCCGCTGGAGGGCGCAATCAGAATGCAATAAAACTTTACGGTAAATACGCTCACCGCACTCGCCGTGCTGCAAGTGCTAGACTCGATGACTGTTCGATGCTTGTCTATCAATGTCACTGTTTATTTTCTACGAGCAACTCCTCAATTACGACGCCAAGTGTGCCGGCCGCTGTAGCCGAGCGGTTCTAGGCGCTTCAGTCCGGAACCGCGCAGCTGCTACGGTCGCAGGTTCGAATCCTGCCTCGGGCATGGATGTGTGTGATGTCCTTAGGTTAGTTGGGTTTAATTAGTTCTAAGTCTAGGGGACTGATGACCTCAGATGTTAAGTCCCATAGTGCTTAGAGACATTTGAACCATTTGAATGACGCCAAGTGTACCCTGTTCCACATCTTCCCATAGAAAAAGGTGAATAAAAAACAGGGCAGGTGCGGGCAGGACTCGCGCTTTGCAAGTTCCAGCTGTCTATAGCTTTTGAAGAGTCAGTTTGCAAGTATCAAAATATGTGACATAAATGGCCGTATTTTTTTACTGTATTGACTTAGAAGCTTAAATCTTTTACATCGCCAACGACCTTAGAATCTGACACAAATTTCGGCTTGATATCTTTACCTGTGCATGAGAAAGGTGTTTCAACAGACGGACAGGCAGACAGACAATAAAGTGATGCTGTGAGGGTTACGTTTTTACCGAATGACGAAAGGAATCCTTAAAAATCACACTTGCTTCAACACTTCCCTTGCCCACATCTCGTGGTCGTGCGGTAGCGTTCTCGCTTCCCACGCCCGGGTTCCCGGGTTCGATTCCCAGCGGGGTCAGGGATTTTCTCTGCCTCGTGATGGCTGGGTGTTGTGTGCTGTCCTTAGGTTAGTTAGGTTTAAGTAGTTCTAAGTTCTAGGGGACTGATGACCATAGATGTTAAGTCCCATAGTGCTCAGAGCCATTTGAATCAACACTTCCCTTGATACAAAAGTGAATAGGGTTAACTACGCAACAAATATTACGTGACCGTCGCATTCTATCATATACACGGTGAGTCACCTAATATTACCCTCCGCCTGCTTAGCTCTGTGGTAACATGTTCGCCTCTCGTGTAAGCGGGCCCGGGTTCGATTCCCTGCCGGGTTGGAGATTTTCTCCGCTTGGGGACTGGGTATTGTGTTGTCCTCATCATCATTTCATCCTCATCACTGACGCGCTAGTCGCCCATTGTGGCGTCGAACGGAATAGCGGCCGAACTTCCCCGAATAGGGGCCTCACGGCCAACGATGCCATAAGCTCATTTCCAATTACCTACCATTTCCACTGGAAACACCTGCCAAACCACAACAAACACTGAATAACCAATTCCACAGACCGAAAGTGAGGAGAGGGGCTGGTGGAATTGGTTAAGACAAACCATTGAGAAATGCACGGAGATATGATTTTCAACACATGCTTATGTTTTTTTTATATGGAAACCTGTTATAATTTTTAACACAACTAAAAATAGGAACAAATACTTAATCAATGCCGTTTGTTACATTGTAAAATATTAAGTACATCAGGAGTAATTTGTAGTCCGCAGCTCGTGGTCGTGCGGTAGCGTTCTCGCTTCCCACGCCCGGGTTTCCGGGTTTGATTCCCGGCAGGGTCAGGGATTTTCTCTGCCTCGTGATGACTGGGTGTTGTGTGATGTCCTTAGGTTAGTTAGGTTTAAGTAGTTCTAAGTTCTAGGGGACTGATGACCATAGATGTTAAGTCCCATAGTGCTCAGAGCAAGTAATTTGTAACGTAAAGTTGAAGCTTGAAGCCTCAGATGTTCAGTCGGGTGTTATAACAAACAATATCTGTAGGCGTATGTTTACGAAGACGAAGATGTTTATGTGGTGTCACCGCCAGACACCATACTTGCTAGGTGGTAGCCTTTAAATCGGCCGCGGTCCGTTAGTATACGTCGGACCCGCGTGTCGCCACTATCAGTGATTGCAGACCGAGCGCCGCCACACGGCAGGTCTAGAGAGACTTCCTAGCACTCGCCCCAGTTGTACAGCCGACTTTGCTAGCGATGGTTCACTGACAAATTACGCTCTCATTTGCCGAGACGATAGTTAGCATAGCCTTCAGCTACGTCATTTGCTACGACCTAGCAAGGCGCCATTATCATTTGCTATTTATCTTGTGATGCATGTACCGTCAGACCGATGTTCACCAATTATGAATTAAAGTTAAGTATTCCAGTAGTTACTTACGTTCTTTGCTACTATAACTTCCTTTACCTGTTCCAGACCTCACGCCAGCCTGCGTGAGCTTAAACGCGTGCCCTTTCGGCTTCACCTCATAGTGGCTTGGCTGTCTTGCCAAGTCACAACAGTTTACGTACGAGTTTGGCTGCCTCAGTGTCTGCATGTAGCAGTTGCTGAATTAGTCCTTGTACTCAGAATAACTGAAGTACACTGTGTTACCGGACGTCTGTGATAGTGTACCGTACACAAGTACGAATAGAAGTACGCACAGTAGGAACGTGAGAAGGTCGCAAGTACAACAGTGAGTACAGTGTTTTAAGAATTGTGAAAATGGTTTATTCTGACTCTGAAAAGGCAGAGATGATACTTATCTATGGCGAGTGTAGACAAAATGCAGCTGAAGCCTGTAGGTTGAATGCAGAAAGGTACCCGGACAGAGATCATCCAACACGCCGCACGTTTGAAGACATCTTCAAACAATTGTATGCAACAGGTATGGTCGTAACACGCAAACGGGTCCGTAACAAACCCAACACAGGAGAAGCAGGTGCAGTTTGTGTGTTAGCTGCTGTTGCCGTGAACCCACACATGAGTTCACGTGACATCGCTAGAGGCAGTGCAACCAGTCAAAGTAGTGTTATGCGCACACTTCATCGTCACAGATTTCACCCGTATCGTGTGTCACTGCATCAGCAATTACATGGAGATGACTTTAATAATCGAGTGAATTTCTGTCAGTGGGAATTAACAGAGAATGCCCACTGACAGAAATTCACTCGGTTATTAAAGTTCTACCTGTTTACCGATGAAGCAGGTTTCACAAACCACCGTGCAGCGAATTTACGAAACAAGCATTACTGACCCGTGGACAATCCTCGCTGGTGTCGACATGTAGAGCGACAGCGACCGTGGAATGTAAAAGTATCGTGCGTAGTAATTGGCAACCATCTCATTGGTCCTCACGTCAATGAAGGTACCCAAACAGCTGCAAAATACATCGAGTATCTAAAAAATGAGCTGCTAACATTGTTGGAAAATGTCCAGCTGGAAACGCGCACACATATCCGGTATCAACATGATGGTGCTCCTGCACGTTCTGCAATGAACACTAAGCTGACCCTTGACACAATGTTCGACGGGCGTTTCATAGGACGTAGCGGACACATAAATTGTCGAGCCCGTTCTCCTGATTTACACCTTTAGACTTCTTTCTGTGGGGTACGTTAAAGGAGAACGTATACCGTGATGTGCCTACAACCCCAGAGGATATGAAACGTCGTATTGAGGCAGCCTGTGGCAACATTACACCAGCTGTACTGCGTCGTGTAAGACATCCATTACGCGGTAGATTGCAATTGTGTGGAGCAAATGATGGGCACCACTTTGAACATTTATTGGCCTGAAATGTAAGGACACTCTCTTTTACACTCTGTATTTGAAAACAAAAAACAAATTTGTAAGTTTAACTACATTCTCATGTCAATATTCATTTTCTTTTAACAAATTAGTTCCGTACAGTACTCTTCAGAGGAAAAGACTACGGTAATAAAAATGTTAGCATGTGGACGTAAAGTGCTATTCATGTCTCTTCTGTATCTACGTTACACCACTGTTATTTTTACTTTCCTAATTAATTCGGTTCTCTCCGATACACACGATTGAACTGCTGAGGAGTTACTCAAGCGTCAACTTTACGTTACAAATTACTCTGGATGCAATTAACATTTTACGATGCAAGAAACGGCATCGATTAAATATGTGTTTCTATTTTCAGTTGTGCTACAAATAAAACAGGTTTCCATTTAAAAAACGTAAGTATTCGTTGAAAATCGTACTTCCGTGCATTTCTAAATAGTTTGTATTGACCAATTCGACTAGCCCCTCTCCTCCCTTTCGGTCTGCGGAATTGGTTATTCAGTGTTTGTTGTGGTTTGGGAGGTGTTTTCTTCAGTGGTAATGTAAGGTGACTCACCCTGTATAGAGTGAACATGAATAAAACCGATAAATTGCAGGGACGGATAACTGTCTGGAAACGGAGGGGAAAGGTCCTATGAATATGTGTCCAGTAATGCATCGCTGCCACGGTGGATGGCGCTGACGAATAAAAGTTCTTCTGGCCACGTACCTCTTGTTTCTTGTTTGTTGCAGGCTGTGTGACTGCCGCAGCGAACTGTAAGCAGCAGAATGGTCCTGTATTCATGTCGGGAACAAGCCGCCAAGCAGATGGAAACTGTCGAGAGGTAGCACGGCTATACTAAAACAAGTACCCTCACAGACACCAAACACATCAGAACATTTCAAGCCCTTCTCGTGGGCTTATGTGAGTATGGGTTCTTTCAGATAGTCGAACGTGCAGGGGGCGACGGACTGTATGTACACCAGATCTAGATGACCGGGTTCTGCAGGGTATTGACACGAACCTTAGTGCAAGCTCCAGGCAAGTGACTCGTCAACATGGTGTAAGACAAAGTACGATTTTTTTTCCTTTATTGAATGTCGATTCCCCCCAAAGGGGGTAGGCTGGCAGCAGTTCAGTACGCTGCTCTTCAGCCTACAGAATTTTGAAACCAGAAGAAGATGACAATAAACAATAAAATCAGGCGATATAGACGGTGACTCAAATTGTAAAATGGCGGAAAATTGTGGAACGGAAAACGTAAAACAAAGGGGCGATGCTAATAAAATACACAGGAAGCAGACAGGTAAAGTAGTAGATAGACAATTAAACAAAAACACGGTGACAGTCTGGTTTCTGTTTGCAAGAGATATAAAAATCACAGCCAGCGACAGTATTTCTGTTCGGAACACTTCGGAAAAGACGCACAACACTGAAAACTCAATTAAAACACTGCACTAAAAAGTTGGCACGAAGATGTTACATCACTGCCAAGGGCAGTTGGGGGGGGGGGGGGGAACCTGGACAGATAAGGGGGAAAAATGGGGGAAGGAGACGAAAAACGAATGGGAGGGGGGGGGGGGGGAGGAGCCGACAGAGGGAGTGGACTCATAAAGGGGGGCAGGGTAGACGCGAGAGGGAGTGGGGGAATACTGAGGAGGGGAGTGCAAAAGGACTTGGGCGAGAGGAGGGAGGCAGAGAGAGAGTAGGTGGGGAAAAAACAAGATGGAAGGGGGGGAGAGGGAGCCCGGGAAAAGGACAGAGAGAGGGAAGGGGAGGTGAGCATCGGAGTTGATAAGGGGGATAAATGGAGCAAGAGAGAGCATCATCCAGGAGGAAGAGTCGACGGAAGCCACCTTGGGAAAGGAGACGAGGAGACGAAGGGTGCAGAGTTTGAGGGTAGGGGAGACACAACGGTGAATGTGTGGCAGAGGGCAGGGGTTGGAGAGGAGAGGAGCAACCAGAGGATGAGAGGGATCAAGGCTGTGGGAGGTATAGAGGATGTGGATATGTTCGAGGAAAAGGAGAAGATGGGGGAAAGGAATCAGGTCAAAGAGAATCCGCGTGGGAGACAGGAAGCGCACGTAGAAGGCAAGGCAGAATGCGTGGCACTCGAGGATCTAGAGGGACTTATATTAAGGATTTGTAGCTGTGGAGGATGGTAGAGGGGTTCAACACCCATGTCCGGCCAGAGAAGAGTTTAAGGAGTCGGAGACAGTTGTGGACTTTGGATTGGATAGAGTGGAGATGAGGGATCCAGGTGAGGTGATGGTCAATGGTGAGGCCAAGGTAGGTGAGGGTGGGGGAGAGGTGGACAGGATGGGCGAAGATGGTAAGGAGTTAAGGAGCCGGAAAGAGCGGACGGTATGACCTACAATGATTGCCTGGGTCTTGGAAGGATTGATTTTCAGGAGCCACTGGTTACACCATGTGGCAGAAAGGTCAAGGTGATTCTGGAGAAGGCGCTGGGACCGTTGAAGAGTAGGAGCGATGGCAAGGAAGGCGGTGTCATCGGCATATTGCAGGACGTGTACTTGAGGGGGGTTGGGGCATATCTGCCATGTACAGGAGGTAGAGGAGAGGGGAGAGGACAGAGCCCTGGGGCACACCTGCAGAGGGTTAGAAGGTGCAGGAATCGACGTTATGGATGGTAACGTAAGGGGGGGGGGGGGGTGAGAGAGGAAGGAGGCAATCAGACGGACGTAGTTGACAGGAAGGGAGTAGGTTTGGAGTTTAAAATCCTCGCACAAACGAAAAAATGGCTGACATCGAAATAAGTGTCCAAGGAATAGAAAAGCAACTGGAATCACTCAATAGAGGAAAGTCCACTGGACCTGACTGGATACCAATTCGATTCTACACAGAGTACGCGAAAGAACTTGCCCCCTTTCTAACAGCCGTGTACCGCAAGTCTCTAGAGGAACGGAGGGTTCCAAATGATTGGAAAAGAGCACAGATAGTCCCAGTCTTCAAGAAGGGTCGTCGAGCAGATGCGCAAAACTATAGACCTATATCTCTTACGTCGATCTCTTGTAGAATTTTAGAACATGTTTTTTGCTCGCGTATCATGTCATTTCTGGAAACCCAGAATCTACTATGTAGGAATCAACATGGATTCCGGAAACAGCTATCGTGTGAGACCCAACTCGCCTTATTTGTTCATGAGACCCAGAACATATTAGATACAGGCTCCCAGGTAGATGCTATTTTTCTTGACTTCCGGAAGGCGTTCGATACAGTTCCGCACTGTCGCCTGATAAACAAAGTAAGAGCCTACGGAATATCAGACCAGCTGTGTGGCTGGATTGAAGAGTTTTTAGCAAACAGAACACAGCATGTTGTTATCAATGGAGAGACGTCTACAGACGCTAAAGTAACCTCTGGCGTGCCACAGGGGAGTGTTATGGGACCATTGCTTTTCACAATATATATAAATGACTTAGTGGATAGTGTCGGAAGTTCCGTGCGGCTTTTCGCGGATGATGCTGTAGTATACAGAGAAGTTGCTGCATTAGAAAATTGTGGCGAAATACAGGAAGATCTGCAGCGGATAGGCACTTGGTGCAGGGAGTGGCAACTGACCCTTAACATAGACAAATGTAATGTATTGCGAATACATAGAAAGAAGGATCCTTTATTGTATGATTATATGATAGCGGAACAAACACTGGTAGCAGTTACTTCTGTAAAATATCTGGGAGTATGCGTACGGAACGATTTGAAGTGGAATGATCATATAAAATTAATTGTTGGTAAGGCGGGTACCAGGTTGAGATTCATTGGGAGAGTGCTTAGAAAATGTAGTCCATCAACAAAGGAGGTGGCTTACAAAACACTCGTTCGACCTATACTAGAGTATTGCTCATCAGTGTGGGATCCGTACCAGGTCGGGTTGACGGAGGAGATAGAGAAGATCCAAAGAAGAGCGGCGCGTTTCGTCACCGGGTTATTTGGTAACCGTGATAGCGTTACGGAGATGTTTAATAAACTCAAGTGGCAGACTCTGCAAGAGAGGCGCTCTGCATCGCGGTGTAGCTTGCTCGCCAGGTTTCGAGAGGGTGCGTTTCTGGATGAGGTATCGAATATATTGCTTCCCCCTACTTATACTTCCCGAGGAAATCACGAATGTAAAATTAGAGAGATTAGAGCGCGCACGGAGGCTTTCAGACAGTCGTTCTTCCCGCGAACCATACGCGACTGGAACAGGAAAGGGAGGTAATGACAGTGGCACGTAAAGTGCCCTCCGCCACACACCGTTGGGTGGCTTGCGGAGTATCAATGTAGATGTAGATGTAAATGTAGACTGGGACGCCAAACACGGTCGCAGGCCTTTTCGAGGTCGAGGGAGACAAAAAGTACGATTATATGAATCCCGCATGATAACCGCTACTATTCCTATCGCCTGCAATGAAAGCAGGGATTATCAGTTGCGGATTTCCGTCTGTGGGAAGGAGTTTTTCGATTGCTTTTGCTCCAGACCAATTATGGCATTTCTGTCAACACTCCTCTTTACCAACGAAGCAACCTTTACTAGAAGTGGCATCATCAACCCGCATAATCGCCATCTGTGGGCTACAGACACGACACGTGGTCAGGGAAACTTTCATTCGTCAGCGCCGTCTACTGTGGCAACAATCCATTACCTGACACATGTTCATAGGACCTTTCCTCCCTGTATTTCCAGTCAGGAATCCGTCCCTGCAGTTTGTCTGTTTTATTAATGTTCACCTTTTATATAACAAAATAAGCAATGGAAAAACTATAAAGAAGACCATTTCAGGCTTTCAGAAATTTACTTATTACGAAATGTAAGTTTTGAAAGAATAAGAAATTTGTTCACGTTCTTGTGGATTACATACCCTAATCTTATTTCTTTCAAGATGAAATTTTATCTAGCAACTCATGATTTCCTACTAGGTAGGAACAGAAATCAGTAAAATTGTACTTACTGAAGTTGAAACACGTCAGTAAGGTATTCTTAACACTCCTCACAGTAGGCTAAATCTATTCCTCTCATCTGCCCATCTCGACACGGTAAGCTGAAAACTCAACTCTGGTGTTGTGGGCACGGAGTGAATAGAAGTATGGTGCTATGTTAAGCGATTCTCTGTACTGTTAATTACTCTTGTCAAAATTGAAAAACCTACACTACTTTTCATGCGCCATCCATTGATTCCAGTGTTCACTCTCTGTTTTCAATACTTGGTTTAAAAATAACTGAGTATTAACTGTTTCCTCATATACGAGACTGTCATTTACTAGAATGCACATTTCCTTTAGCCGCATTATTCAAACTTCAACTACTGATCATTCTGGAGATTCTGTGAGCAGCATCTGTGAGAATATAGATACCTCAGGTGTTCCATGTAACCAAGAATGTAAATAGTCTACTGAAGCATCACAAAATGTTAATACTGATATGTCAAATTCCTTAAGAGGCTCATCGTCACAATCATATTCAGCAGTTTTTTTACACTTAATGGTACGAAATATTCACGTTTTATTGAATTTAGACTTCTGAAAACTTTAATTAATACAGCTAATACTTCATATATGGAATTACTCTGTTTCTCAATGCTCTGAATGGAGTGCTGGAATACATTCAATCGTGAATGTACAACAAATAAATAATTTTCATTTATAGAACCACTGACGAAACTCTGATCTAGTAAGACACTTTGAGTTAGACTGTGACAAAAAAATAAGTCTTCAAAGCATCGTACATTATTAACATACTTTGAATGGTTGGCAACAGTGAAAGCCACCTTGTCTTGGAAGTGGAGAGCACATTTCTGCGAGTGACACCAGGCAACTCGCTGAGCTATGTGAGATCTGCAACACGAATTGGAAAAATATGAAATCCGTTGAACAAGTTCATGATAATGCAGTCACCGTCAATGGATAACGGATCACAAGCACTTCGAAGTGTTTTAGAAAACCAAGCGCTGGGCATCCTATACCAACAATATTAGAGTTTAATTGTTCTTTCAAATGTATGGAAACATTGTGCCTTCTTTCTTCAGTGACGCCCAGAATTACAGTTAGTATTCTAGACGTTACGATCAGTATTGTCGGCACCGAATGCAGGGCACTTTGACGTTATGTTCAACGACTGTATAACATGAGAAAGATAATTCGATGTTTTTTTAAGACTTTTCACTCCGCAACTCATCAAGGTTAGTCAATGTAATCTGTAGTCCACATTCACATACAGAAAAATACTGATCTACCACAGGAAAAATTTTCTGATACTTGTGGTATAGATATCGAAAAGTGTCTTTCTCTGTTTACAGTAACTATTACCTATTTTTGGGAATGTGAAGCTATAATACTGTTGATAATTGGGTCACACTTGGTTCTTCCACATGGAAAATTTTCTGCACTCTTCGGATCTGGAAATGTTTTTGTGTAATTGAACACTGCAGTGATCAGAACGGTAGCTTCGGAGGTGTTTAACAGCATGGAATGACATGGCTGCTTCCGCTGCAGCTACTTTTTTCTACTCCAGTGTATCTGAAGTCACAAAATATCTAATCATTTTTAGCGTGGAATCTGCCAATCGAAGATTCTTATCCGAGTTTCTCAGACTCCACGAGATCTTTGAGATCTGCACCACCAGATATGGATGCAGCACAGTATCTTAAATTTTGCTGAACATTCATTATCTGTAGCACTGAAGCAAGGGAATTTGTTCTCAAGCTCTTCAGAAAACGTTTATTTGTGTTTCGGCATTATAATTATTACAACTCGTTATGACCGACCATCACCGCGTGCTAGCACATCACGAAATTGGTGCTGACGTCATTGCCAAGCACAAGGAATGAAAATAGAGTACGCAGCGACTATGATGCCTTCAGATGGTATCAACATAAGGAATGCTACTTTCGATTATTAGTTTATAAAATCAATTGGCAGAAAATATTGTAACCTGTTAGGAAGTGTTGACAAATAACCCTTTCAAAATCGGGACCAATCGCTACGATTTTTTTTAAGGAGAGACAGGTTTTTAGGACTCCCTGCAGACATACTGTGTTACTGAATGGCGCGGCAACCGGAAACTTATTCCTAAATTAAAGTACGCGGGACAATACGATACCTGTGCGAAAAATTCTAAACTGCATACAATTGGCTGTGAGATTATGGCGGTATATGGGAATGTCACGTCTAGATGTAGTGGAATGGTGCCAACAATTTGACCGGCTCCGCAGATGTGGATTATCCTGATCGGGAAGTCCAGACCTCCACCATTCGATTTCCGTATTTTCGACAATCTGAAAGAACATCTGGGGGGGGGGGGGGGAGGGGGGGAAGGGGGGGAGAAGATTTTTCAGCGACGAAAATTTTGACGCAGTGATTTTTTTGAGTGTCCATTGGCCAAGGAGCGGATTTCTGTCGTCGAGCCGTTCAACGATCGATAGAACTTTCCTACCGACGTAAATGTCGTGTGACTAGGGCGTGTCAGGAGTCTGAAGTATAGTGAAATATTCAATAAACGTTACTTGGCTGCCATAGCAATGAGTAACTTATGTATCTGAATATTGGTGTGTACATACGTGTGGCCGTAATATACAACTTTAGTTCTTGTGAACTGTCCTTCTGATCTGTTTAGATGTTACTTACAGATCTCCATAAATATTCAATTCTCTATCCACAGCTTTTGAAACAGTTCTCACAGGACATACAAAAAACATTTTATTGTTAATTTGGGTGTATAGTCACTAATATGGACTGAATTGGAAATATCCCAAATGTATACGAACACCGATTTATCATTTCTTCTTTAGTTATCAGCGGAATTTTTATAGTATTCTACAACTGTCTATCCTGTGTTCCATTTCCACCTCGTTTACTCGTTCTAGCATACTCTAATTGTAAATCTCGTTTTATATCGAATCAATCTTTTGTTAAGCTTATGTAACTTGGTACCGGGGTGCAACTTAAAATATAGTCAACTATGAATTGTCAAAATCAATTGTAATAAAACATTTCTTGTGTTTATGGAGCTGTGTAGGCACATTCCGAAAGTCAATAGATTTTAAAAAAAAGTTTAGCTTATTACTTGAAGTCTTTTCGTAGGTTCCTGAAGTGTGTTCAAGAAGTGTGGATATTAACAGCTGCACCGCTTTGTCACCATTCATTAGGACACTGAAAAACGGAATCACATGGGTTCAAAGTAATTGGTTCTATTAATTAGCCTCCACAAATGATGTTAACTGTTGCAACCCTGAGCTCGTGGTGGCAGGCTAAGATGTAGTAGGTTGATGGTGAATTTTTGAACTTCAAGGGGAAGCGAAGGAATTGATCGGTATGCGATAGGGATGAATAGTGAGTGTCTCGCAGACGGTTGCCGTTTCATGTCTTAGTTAAAAGCATATTGAGACCTAGAACTATGGCGGAGAACAATACAATACTTCTGAGAAGTACAGGACGCCGACTGTTACAATAGAAAGAGACGTAAACCGCGCTGACTGTCACAATAGAAACAAATGAAAACCGCGTTAATTGACTGGTACATAAAAGAAAAAAGATATAGGTAGAGGAAGCGAGAGAGGGGACTTACGAAAACTACTGGGATTCACCGTCTAGTCCACAGTGACGTCACTATTGAGGCTTGATAAGGATGAAGAAGGAAGTCGGGCGTCAATCCTTGTTACGTGAAATTTCGTAGCGTTCGCTTGAAGTCATATGAAATACACCACAAAACATCGACTTGGACGAATCCAATGTCTTTACTACTGCGCCACCTCGCGCAAGACATGCGTAGAAGACGTTGCATTTTGTAGGAGTCAGAGAACCATAGAAGTACGTGTAACTGGCAGACCATCAAGACATTTTATGTCAGGACTTAGACGAGTTGTGTATGATGGCGACTGCGTGAGTATGCTGCAGGGCACCATCAGTGCACACCTGGTGTGACCATTATCCCGATGTGGGCCAAATGTCAATAGCCCGGTCCCTTGATGTCCGTGTCTTACCAGTTATGCCTATATTCATTTTAGAATAAAGTCTATTGCGGATTTGTATGATTCATGGCCTAATTAGCCATGTAAATAGAAACTGGCAGCACAGTGAGGACTTCATAGTTGCCCGTTTATTTTCCAGCATGACTTGTACTTGTTCGAGCTAACTTCACCTGCACAGTTTTCTATCTTCTTTTCCTTGGCGTTTATTCCGTCTAGTACGGGGACCGCTGTTGCAGCATTTTATTTAATTACTAGCTGAGTACCTGGCGTTGGTTCCTCTCCTCCTGCCTTCTCTTTTTCCATCTACTCCACCCCCCCCCCCCTCTCTGTCCATCTGCTCCTCCATTCTCTCTCTCTCTCTGTCCATTTCTTCCCCCCTCTACCTGTCCATCTCTCTCTGTCCTACTCTTCCACTTCTCTGTCCATTTCCTCCTCTTCCATCTCTCTATCCATTTCCTCCTTCGCTCTCTTTGTCCATCTCTTCCTTCCCTCTTTCATTCGACCTCCTGCTCCCCTCTCTCTGTCCATATTCTCTTTCCTTTCTTTGTCCATCACTTCCTCTCCCCTCTGTCTGTCCACCTCCTTCTCATCCCTTTCTGTCAGTTTCCCCCTCTCACCGTACATTTCCTTCTCGCCCCATCTATGTCCATTTCCTCCTACCCCTTCTCTTCCGACGTTATCATCCATACCCAAATAGGAGGTTACTGGTTCTTATCCCTCACAGTATTTCGTTCCAGATACTGAGTAATTCGCGTACAAGTTTGGTTGACATTGGTCCACTGTTTTAGTTGGAGCTTTTCACCTATGGTTTTGGACGCATTTCAGTTGTATCTCTAGCGAATTTTGTTTTGAAGTTTCACTGAGCGAGGTGGGGCAGTGGTTAGCACATTGGACTCTCATTTGGTAGGACGAAGTTTCAAACCCGCGTCCGGCCATCCTGATTAAGGTTTTTCGTGATTTCCCTAAATCGCCTCAGGCAAATGTCGGGATGGTTAGTTTGAAAAGGCACGGCCGACTTTCATCCTCATCCTTTTCTAATCCGATGGGACAGGTGACCTCGCTGTTTGATCCCCTCCCACAAACCAACCAACAAACCTTGGAGTTTTGTTTCCACGCAGCGTCATGCTTATAACGTGATTTGTTCATAACTATGTGTCGTACAACGATATAATCAGTGTTATGTGTGGTACTTTCATCATTTCGTCTGGGGCGTCCACGAGAAAAATTGTCGTAAAGGCTTGAAGTTATGTGTCAATTTGATTGCAAGTCACAAAGTGCTCTCACTCTCAAATACTTTGCGCGTCGAGAGCTAAGCTTCATTTTCAATCTCATCTCCATCAGTCTGAGAGATAAGTGTTCTTCTTCCCCCAGTGATACTTTTCAGAGAGCACGTGATATGTATGTTGAGTTCGGTTGAAATCGATACAGTGGGTTAGGAAAATAGGTGGAACATACATACATATACACATACATACGTACATAGGTACATCAACTTTTATGGTATGTATGGATCTAACTACACTGGCGTCCAAAATTAGAGCAACTAACGGTAATTTTGCAGTGTTGCTTTTATTTTGCCACAAAAGAGTATAAACAAGTGACAGCAAAGTAGAAACAATCTAAAGAATACAGGACGTAAATAACTGCAACATGCATAACAGTAGACAAAAATGTTCTTCGTTTCTTTTCTCAACTTAACAGATTTGCGCACACATTGCGACAATTGGTTAATGTGCTCACTATGGGATGTGTCCTCCTCTGGCAGCAATACAGGCCTGACAACGACGGAGCATGCTGTGATAACTTAATCAGTGCCATGTTGTGCCAATAACGTCCAATCTTCCTGCGGAGCTGTTCGCAAGTCCTGGAGAGTGGTTGGTGGCTGTTGACGTGATGCAAGCCATCTCCCTAGTGCATTCCAGAGATCCTCCATGGGAACAAAATCGAGAGAGAGAGAGAGAGCGGGACACGCCACGCGTGTAGTATCTTCCGTTTTCTAGAAAACATCAGCCACTCATTCTGTATGAGGTCGAGCGCTACCGTCCATCAAAACGAAGTCTGGGAGCACAGCATCCCGCAACAACCGTACGTGAGATCCCAAGACCTCGTCACGATACGTGACAGCAGTTAAATCTTTCCGATTCACCCGTAAAATTTCATGAAGAGGTGTTCGAGTGATCAACATACTCCCATCCCAAAGCATTAGTGATCCTACTCGATGTAGGTCTCTTTCTACAATGATCAGGTCTTGAAATCGAGTTCCACATTCCCTTCAGATGCGAATTCGTCGAGAATCGCTCTCCAGAAAAGAAGTTTAGTCCACTCTTCATCGCCCGCAGCTCGTGGTCGTGCGGTAGCGTTCTCGCTTCCCACGCCCGGATTCCCGGGTTCGATTCCCGGCGGGGTCAGGGATTTTCTCTGCCTCGTGATGACTGGGTGTTGTGTGCTGTCCTTAGGTTAGTTAGGTTTAAGTAGTTCTAAGTTCTAGGGGACTGATGACCATAGATGTTAAGTCCCATAGTGCTCAGAGCCATTTGAACCATTTGACTATCCATCTGGCATGTTGACGTCCCCACCGTAGACTTTTGCTTCTGTGAAGATACTTCTGAGGCACCGATACAGCAGACCTCCGACAATAAACACAGCCTTCTATGCACCGTTAGCCTCTACACAACACGTCCGATGGATTCTGCAAGGTCCGATGGCAGTTGCTGCGCAGTACTACAAGGTACCGGTGTCACACGTGGTCGGTCCTGCCCTGGTCTCTGAGATACAGTTTCAGTCTCTATAAACTGTCGCTAATCCGAGAAACGACAGCACGGATCACGTTAAATCATCGGGCCGCATCAGTTCGTGACTGTCCAGCTTCCATTCTTTCCATGGCACTCCACCGCAGAGAGTCTGGTGATCTTCTCTGTGCCATACTGCACCGTCTGTGACTGTGTACACAGCGATTGTGGATGTGGGACTACCCGGAAAACACTACCCTGTTTGATAGGCGCCATGACGTCATCGTTGGCGGAAATGTCATCTTCCGTGCAGAACACGATTGTACGGACCTGCTGACAGTTTGTACGATTATATCGTGAATTAGACACAGGTCGTGGCATTAGCGGCTTGTTGCTATAATGTTGGATACTAGTGTATGTGGCCGAATAGTCTTCCAGATGCGACAGTAACCCAGGTAACCTAACTGAAGGAGGTCGTTTGACTCATCAATTAGTGAATCGCCTAAACTTTTTTCTGAGTGATACCTGTTTTAACTGTTTGTGCGTTATATTCAGCTCGTGGTCTCGCGGCAGCGTTCTCGCTTCCCTAGCGCGGGGTCTCGGGTTCGATTCCCGGCGGGGTCAGGGATTTTTACCTGCCTTGAGATGACTGGGTGTTTTTGTGTGGTCTTCATCATCATCATTTATCCTCATTACAGTCGGAAGAAGGCAATGGCAAACCTCCTCCACTAGGACCTTGCCTAGTACGGCGGTGTGGGTCTCCCGCATCTTTCCCCTACGCTCTGTCAAGGAGTATGGGACTTTATCATCATTCTCTGAGGCGGAGTTTGGAGACTAGCCCAGCGTTTGCCTAAACGGTTGTGAGAAACCACCTAAAAACCGCTCTCAGGCTGGTCGGTGTATCAGCCGGCGGTCTTTAATCAACCGTACAGATTCGATCCGACTTCAGCCCACCTCCCTGTGTCGCAAGTTAGCACGATGCATGTTACGCTATGCGAGCAGTGACTCTACCTGCGCAATACGAGAAAGGAATTTGAAATCTCTTCCTAAATATCAAATATAAGTAACCTAACGGCTCTTAGAAGAGACTCGCCGTATCAGTACACGGAACACAAGACTGAGGGAGACATGAGGATTAGGGGGAATAGCCGGAGGCATAAAAGTGGAAGAGAGAGGGAAATGAGTATGTTTGAGAGAGACGCAGAGAAAGAGAGAGAAAAACAAAGAGGAAGGGAAAAAATGAGATGTGATAGTAAAACTGCTGTTTGCTCCGCTAGGTGCAGTTCTCTCTGTACCAGATTTCTATTACCCTGGCGATCAACCCTGTAATATATCATAACACTCACAACGTTTTTCAAGTAGACATAGAAAACTCCTCTCCATTAGTTTTAAAGTCAACTCGGCGGCTTGACAGTTTACACTGCAGGCCAAGTGTAAGCCGGAGCGGTCAGAGACGGGGGAGGAGGCCCGTCTGGGCTTTGCACTGGCTTCATTTATCAGCGTCAGCTTTAAAAACCCATTTGTCATCCAGGCCGTCAGGAGCCGGCGCGCCACGCAGTGAAGAATGGGTGTTTTGACAGCAGCGGCTTAGCGTGGTTTTTGAAAACTGCGTCGGCGGGACCTCCTTATGATGGGCAGCCACAGTCTCTTTTGTTTTCCATCGTCGTGCTCCACGGCTCCGCTGACCGCGTGCTGTCAGACGGCCACCAGCATCCCCAGAACAGGCTCACCTCCTCCTGCAGCCATTATACGCTTTCACTCCGGAGATTGCTGCTCTGCTCTTCACATACAACAGAACATTAACTAGTGATAGAATAGAAAGCTTATCTCTGTCACACAATTAGGCATGCTTCCCTAGCCTTCTTAATAGGAATACAATCACAGCACACAATTGCGTCACCATTCCTTATCAATTCAAGTACGAGGGCGTACTGAAAAGTAATGTCTCCGAATTTTGTATGTGAAACCTCTAAAGCTTTTTAAATAGAACATACTTTGCCAAAATTTTACATTTTTATCATTTTACCCACATATTTGTTTCTCAACATAGTCACCCTGGCGTCGAACACATCTCTCCGAACGACAGATCAATTTGTTGATACCGTCAATGTAGAATGTTTGAGGTTGTTGACAGATCCACAACCTCACCTCAGCTTGCATCGCTTCAGTCACTATCAAAGTGAAGTCCTGGAAACGTTTAGGAAACAGATTAAAGTCGGATGGGGCCAAGTCGGGACAGTATGAAGGATGATCCATGACAGTGGACTCAAGACATCGGATTGTTGCATATGTCACAGCGCTCATGTGTGATCTGTCATACTGAAGCATAGGGTGTTCCGACTGTGGGCGAACTCTTAAAATTCGTGCTTTTAGTTTCCTGAGCTATTTCTCACTCGTCGACATAATTAGATTACACACTGTAATGTTACCACTACTATTCGGAACCCTCTAGCAGCAGAGGGTTGGCACTTGGATGAGCGACGATACACATACAGTTGTGGGCACATCCGTCTACATCTACATTTATATCAACATGATTGCTCTGCAATTCACAATTAAGTGTCTGGTAGAGGGTTCATCAAACCACCTTCAATCTATTTATACCGTCGCACTCTCCGACAGCGCACGGCAAATACTAATACTTAAATCTTTCCGCGCGAGATCTGAGTTTTCTTATTTTATGATGATGATCTCCCGAGGTAGGTCGGTGCCAACAAATTTTTTTCACACTCCGAGGTGAAAGGTGCAGATTGAAACTTCATGAGAAGCTCCTGCCGCAACGAAAAGCCCCATTGTTTTAATGATTCCCACCCCAGTTCGAGTAACATATGCGCGGCACTGTCACCCCTATTTCGCGACAAAAAATAAATAAAAATAAATAAAATAAAAAAAGCGAGCTGCCCTTCTTTACACTTTTTCGATGTCCTCTTTCAATCCTAACTGATGCGTATCGCACACCAGTACTCTAGCAAAACGTGTACAACCATAGTGTAAGCAGTCTTTTTGCTATGCTTGCTACATTTTCTCCGTGTTCTACCAATAAACCACACTCTTTGGTTTGCTTTCCCCACAATATTATCTACATGATCATTCCAACTGAAGTTATTCGCAATAATAATTCATAAGTATTTAGCTGAATTTCAGCCTTCAGATTTGTATGATTTATCTTGTAACAGAAATTTAGCTGATTCCATTTAGTACTCACGTGGACGACTTCACCCTTTCACTATTTAGAATGAATGGGCACTTTCGAATCATACAGATACTTGACTACATGTTTTTGCGATTGGTTTTGGTCCTCCGATGACTTTACAAGACGGTAAGTGACAGCATTGTCTGCAAACAATCTGAGAGAGCTACTAAGATTATCACCTAAATCATTTATACAGATCAGGAACAGCTGGGTGCCTATAGCGCTTCCTTGGGTAGCGCCAAATATCACTTCTGTTTTTCTCGATATCTTTTGATCAGTTAATACGAACTGTGACCTTTCTGACATGAAACCAGGAATCTAGTCGCACAACTGAGACTCCATAGGCACGCTGTCTGATCAGAAGTCGCTTGTGAGGAATTGTATCAAAAGCCTTCTGGAAATCCAAAAACATGGAAACAATTTGGCATGTCATGTCAGTAGTCGTTATTAGTTCGTGAGAATAAAGAGCTAATTGTGTTTCACAAGAACGATATTTTCTGGATCTGTGTCGGCTGTTTGTCAATAAATGTTCATAATATGCGAACGCAGTATATGTTCCAAAATCCTGCTGCATATCGATGTCAGTGATATAGGTTTATTTCCTTTCTTGGGTTCGCCACTGGTGTGACCTGTGCAACCTTCCAGGCTTTAGGTACGGGTTTTACGACGAGTGAGCAGTGGTATCTTATTTCTAAGTATGGATCTACTGTATCGGCATAGCGGTACACAAACTGGATTGGGGCCATTGCCTTTATCAAGTGATTTAAGCTGTTTCGCAATAGTTCTTGATTCTTATTCTCAAATATTTATTTCGTCTTTTTTGGAGAAGGAGTTTCGGAAAACTGTGTTTAGTAAACTCTGCTTTAGCTGCACTGTCATCAATAAAAATCATCAATTTTATTGCTTAGTGAAGGTATTGACTATGTCTTGCTGCTGGTGTAGTTTACGTACGACCAGAATATCTTTGAGTTTTCTGCCGGATTTAAAGGCAATGTTTCATTGGGAAAACTATAAAAGGCATCTTGCATTGAAGTTCGCGCTAAATTTCAAGTTTCTGTAAAATTTCGCCAATCTTGAAATCTTGCCTTCTTTTAAATTTCAAAATTTTGTTGCCTCTGCGATTGTGCTCTCACCCGTTTTGTGTACCATGGTCGATCAGTACCATCTGCCGGGACGTAAATAATGGTTGAATCATTCGAACTTTACATTCAAATGGAGCATCTATATTTTTTATTTGCATGTAGGACGAGGAATTTACTATGGATCATATATATATATATATATCATATATATATATATCTTATTCATTTATTTGGTATATATCTCCTAATTGTCGTCGATACTTTTTCTCAGTGGCCCAAGTCGCTCTTATGCCCTGCTTTAGACTCATCGTAACGGAAACTCTCATCCGAAAGTTCACCCTGGTCGTATCTTCTGGACGTACATGGGAAACACCGACTGCTGCTGGAGCCAACGATGTCCGCGTGACGGCCGGCCGCACCCAGTGCTGACCGTCGCAGTCCCACCGCTCTGCTGCCACCACCAGTCTGTCCAGCTCCACGGAACAGTCTGCTTCTCCAGGGTCCCTCTCTGTTCGCCAGCGTAAACCAGCTGCCAGCTCTTCCCCCGCAGCACCCTCAGCTGATGACTGTGACCAACTCCGTGGCAAGACGCGCCGATAACAAAGACGAGCACGGCTTATGCGCCATGACAGACCTTTGACGAACCGTTCCCATTTTTGGGATTAATTCACTGCTGATGTTTACCTTTTGTTAACCGACAGTTTTTACTTTTTCACTGTTCCTTTTTTTAAATTGTGCATGCTACATAGATTTTACACTGCTCGCTTCTACATTGAATATAGCCTACCTGAAGGGATGGGGTAGTAGTTCTTCTCCGAAAGCATCACATTTGTTGGGTGACTTGATGCACCAGTGATCGCAATCCAGGGGGACAGGGGCCAGAGCAGGCTGAACGTCAGGACTGCTTGCGGAACCTGTTTACGACCAAACGTGGACCACCCCAGTCGTCATTCACTTTCGAGGGAAGCTCGTAGTGGTGGCGACTACAAGTCTTCATTTACATTTCGCTTACAAAATACATTTGAATTGGCATTATTAGCGTGAAATAAGTGAAAGTAAACTATCATCTGTGAAACCAAAATTAATAGTGTCCTTTTCAATTTGTGAATTTGTAAATTAACTGTCAATCGAAGCGCCATATTAGCTGTGTGAAAAGTGGAGATTTATTTGGAAAAAAAGAGAAAAAAACCAAAACTTTCGACGAAGGAGCTGAAAAACTGCATACCAAAATTAGAAGCTTTGCATCAGCAACGGCTGCAACTATAGAAATATGCTTGAAGACAATCGTAACTTCATAACTGAAAAGAAAGAAGCATGTTCTTTCAAAACCCTTACGACACAGAACACTCTAAAAATCTTCACAATAGAAAAGATAATCAGTTTTAATCGGTCAACAGTTGAAAGGGACAGTGGGAGGGGTCGCAATGTTCATGCATGGAATCAATCATAAGTTACTTGAGAAAGAGAAGTTTTGAGCGAGCACAGGCTGCCATTAAAACATGAAAATGAAGCGAATATGAAAATCCAGTAGTTCAGTAAATTACGTATTAATGTACTTAAAATATAAATTATAGACACAAAGGTGTTTGAAAATAAAGGAAAAGAGAAAACCACTGTTAGTTCAATGCTGATCTTTCAGTCGTTTAACTTGCTACGGCAAGGGACAGGAAGAAGTCGTCTAAAGAGCTTCAGCTGAATGGCTTTTTTTTTGTTAAATCATTAGTTTCTGTCACAACAGCACAAAGCACGGTCACTTTCAAAGGTGAGTGTTTTGTGGAAAAGATTTTGTAAAAAGATGTTTTGTATTTACCTTGCAGTGAATATCTGTCCATACCCCAAGAGGACACATCATGGAAGGTCGATGGCGAGAGTCATTTATGTGTCGATAAAGATTATGTTCCTTCATGAAGTTGAGCCGGCTGTTGTGGCCGAGCGGTTCTAGGCGCTACAGTCTGGACCCGCATGACTGCTACGGTCGCAGGTTCGAATCCTGCCTCGGACATGAATGTGTGTGATGTCCGTAGGTTAGTTAGGTTTAATTAGTTCTAAGTTCTAGGGGACTGATGACCTCAGAAGTTAAGTCCCATAGTGCTCAGAGCCATTTGAACCATATACTATTATTGGTATCTTTCGGTGGATACGTGACACCTCTCAATTTTATAAAGTTCGTATTTCCCACTTTTTTCCCCATGATATCTATTTTTGCCCTGTTTTCACAAAATGCAACTATTTCTCTAGTAAGCCTGTTTGATTTCATGCTGCTGATATGGGCTTAAATCACGTAACATAGTGCTGTGGATTATTCCCATCTATTATGTTTTTTTCTGCTCTCAAAAATAAGCAAATTCTATTGCTGAGTTTTATCTTTTTTTCAATAGAGTTCTATATTGGCATATAATAATTAAATAAAAATCTCAGGATCTTATTTTAGCCTTAATGTCATTTCAATCTATTGTTAAGACTATCATTTTGGTTGTTTTTTTTTCACTGTTGTAGTTAACTTCCACTAGGGCACTCATACTTACAAAACACAATTAACTGGTATAAGCACTAGGGTTCGCAACAAGAAAACCCCTAGAGCCAAGCAGTCATTTGACGAAGGTGATCTACACCATTCGAAAGCTAAACATTCCTACTTTCCAATGGCGTATTTTAAATTACCTAAAACTAATTATCTTCAGACCAACGGCCTTGCCGCATTGGTAACACTGGTTCCCGTCAGATCACCGAAGTTAAGCGCTGCCGGGCTGGGCTAGCACTTGGATGGGTGACCATGCTCTCTGCCGAGCGCTGTTGGCAAGTGGAGTGCACTCAGCCCTTGTGAGGAAACTGAGGAGCTACTTGACTGAGAAGTAGCGGCTTCGATCTCGTAAACTGAAAAACGTTCGGGAGAGCAGTGTGCTGACCACTTGCCCCTCCATATCCGCATCCAGTGACGCCTGTGGGCTGAGGATGACACGGCGGCCAATCGGTACCGTTGGATGTTTGTGGCCTGTTCGGGTGGCGTTTAGTTTACATGTTACTTTAATTATCTTCGAATATAATTAATCTTGAAGTTCATAAGCAGCCCCGTTACCCATCGCAGATTTCATCATAACCGTTGTCAGATTACGAACTTCGACTACATAATTTTGTTACTTTAATTTTTCTGTAGAAAATGACATACAGTGCTAATTAATTAACTCGATAATCAATAATTTCGTGTATTTTGCCCTAATTTGCAATATGGGCTTTATGCATGAAAACTACGAGATTTACTTTGCGTGAGAATAATAGTGTCCATTTATTTTACTTAATTCATGGCCAATAACGCCTTTTGTAAGCAAAGATCATATTAGTTCATTTAGTTCATCCAATCAAGTTAGCCGATTTTCGAAGCATAAGGTGCTTTCCAAAATAACACTTCATTCTAATGCCCGTCTACAAGTAGTCGGATTTTACCTAGATGAGCCAGTTCGAGGTTAGACAGCCCATGAGTAAGATTCGGATCGGGTGCACTCTGGTGTTGGCTTATCACAGTGTCATGCACGTCTTACACATGGATATACCCATTAACTTTAACGTTTAATGACTTTCCAGTGTTTCCAGTCACTCAGATTAAGGAACATTTTAACTGAACTGTGTTATGATTAGTAAGAGTGTGAAATGTTATTGCCATCGGAACTAGTGGTTGTTGGACACGGTGATTCTCATCATGAGCTGAATTAAATGAAGTAACTAAGTTTCGTCCTTTTTAATGACTTACTACAGGACAGTGCGAAGTGCAGACTGTAACAATTTTGTGTAAATACTAAATTTGCAGTGTACTACAATAGAATGGTTAACTTCGCCACTGTAATCGTAGGTGCTGATAGTGTTCAGTGTAGTTATAAATTTTCGTATTTGAAACACTGGTCACCGTCCTTAATAACTGAACTCGGTGAATAACAAATGTGTTTATTAATACAATCTACACTATGGGGTCGTATATATCTCTAAGCAGACACCACCTCGCACTCACTTAGACTCTTCAGCTCTGCGGTGATCGAGAGTGGTTCTTACGAGAAGAACCAGGTCAGTGGCGCTACATCTGTTGGTTTCTTCCTAGGCCGAATAAATCGGCTGTCCGTTTTGGCCCCGGGACCTTTCGAATAATTACTTACTGCTTTCGTTAAACGTTTTCGATATGTGCTATCTTGTTTTAAATTGGTTCTCTAAGATATATAAACATTCTGATTTAATGACGGAAATGTAATTAATCCATTTTTTATGTATGGAGACGCACTTGTTGTTGTTGTCATTTGCACATCTTTTGCATCTTTCTTTATTAGCTTTCTTTTGAATTCCACTTTCTTAATTAAATTCACCGAGGTGATGATATAATTGAAATCACTTGATTTTATAGTACTTCGGTTCCACATATCGTAGTGGTAGTTTAAACATATTCTTCTTTTCTAATGAAATCTTGTTAAACGTACTTTTTATGTAACTGTCTTCTAGGCTTTTATAACTCCACGTGTCAGCAGACGAAATCATCTGAAAATTCAAGGAAATATAGCTTTATGTGAGTCGATGGTTAATCTTATGAATTGAATTTTGCTTGCGACACTCTTGTTTTGCTTCTTAAGGACGAAATTGACGAACAGTGGACAGATTACATGACACTAGATTTGAATTCCAAATTTCCCGCTTTAATTTCATATCTAGATTTTGTGTTTGTTAGCGTCTGTGCTGTGATTAGAGAGGTTTTGGAATCCAAAACTTGTTCCGTCAAAATTTTTCCAACAAGAGTCATACTGTCCTGCATATGTCAACTTTCGTGTACGCTTCTAGTAGCCGCGGCATTTCATTCCTTTGTTGTGACGCATCTGTTATCCTTATCCCACCAGCACTATGTCTGTAGGAAACCCAGAACATGTACTGTCTTCTGATAAGGCGCCACACTTGGATTTGGTGTTGGAATGGTGTTACCAATGCAACAGCCTAACACAGTATCAGCTTTTTTTAAAAAAAATAAAAAAAAAATAAAAACCGAGATGGGATTGTCACCTCAGATGCTGTACGCTTACGTCCGAACAGTCTTTCCAAATATCTGTTAACAATAAAAAAGCACACAACTGTATACACTGTGACGTCACCTTTAAAATTCGTAATTCGTGGTTGGCCCGAAACTGAAACTGGTAGCTATAAAGTCACAACATCTAATACGAAAACCAAATGTCTCACTTATTCCTCTGGTGTCAAAACAGAAGAGCGACTAGGTGATGGTAATCGTAGCTTTTCAACTGGATTCTCAAAAAAGTCATAGGAACTTGTCAAAAAAAAAAAAAAAAAAAACGAAAAGACTGAGTTCCATAGAGAGAGAGAGAGAGAGAACCAAATTTAGAGGAATCCCCGTAGGCAGTCCGGGTTTTGCCGAAGAAACAATCACCTTGTCAAACGAGATTCTAGAAAGAGAAGTGATGGCCTGCACGAAAGATGATCTGCCAGAAACCCTAAATAAATACTGAGATACCAGCATAGGAGAAAATGGAAGTACCTAGACGAGAGCATCACGAAAATTCGATTGGACAAAGAAGTACTTCCAAAAAGAATAGATATTCTACCAAATGTCACGAAAAATATGCAGCAAAAGAAGTTCTCGCAGAACGTCAGCATACATCATAATACAACAGTTCCGTAAAGAGCAGCTTTTTTTTCTATGCAGCCGAAATCCTGTTTCCGTGCAGCAATAAAGTATACTTCGGAGATCCAGAGAGAGCTAAATCATTACAGCAGTTTTGGAAATGGGGATCCGCCTATGGGAAAGAGTAATTGGTCGCAAAATTTTTCTTTATTTTATGAGCGGTTTCGATCTCAGTGATCATTATCAGATGCCTCTCTTTCGTTAAACTAGTATACAAAACAATATAGGGCAGAGAGAGAGAAAATTTAAGAGTATAATAAAACTATGCTAACGCACAAATGATCCGTAATGAATGGTCATCATGACATATTACTCTAGGAAGATAGACATATCTGATGATGATAACATAGACCTAAACTGATAGCAAAATAACGAAAAAATTTACGATCAAAGATTGTTTTTAATTCTAACAATTTCAAACATTTGGTCGGTGTTTACTTCACTATGATTGTGTCACGCTTCATCATGTGTTATTCTTTTCTATATCCAAACAAGTTTCAACATCTTTGCGTCGTCTTAAGTGTTAAGTACTAAAAATCCATCTTTCTATCAGTCTACAGCTTGCCATAATTAGTTTGTGGCGCCTATCAAAAGTCGAACAAATGAATTCATAGTAACGTAGGAAAACTCGCAAAAATGATCCGCGAAAACTACCGCAATTTTGAGGCCACCACCAACGTATGGATGGAAACAGGTTGACCGAAATAGTGTTTGACTTTTTCAGCGAAAAGCACAAAACTGCAATGGCCGAGTTTATGAGCAACAAAGATGGCTTTCAGCCCAAAAACGCTTACGCCAGACGTCTCATCCACTAAAAGATAGTGGCAAGCTGGACAAAGTCCTGCGAGTAAATTTGGCAGTGGAGAGCTAACAAACGCTCCCAAAAATAACGAGTGTTTTTTGGGTGCAAAAGGAACGGAAGCTCACTGTCAACTCCAACAAGGATTGATGTGGTCCGAGACGGCCGCAACGAATAAACAAATAATTCCTCTTAGTTAACGACTGACTCCGCAACAATTTTAAAGCAGACGAGAAAACTGAATCCATAATCTCAGAAATCACAACATTTACGCTGTCTGTTGTAATTATTGTTTATATTCCACTATTGTCTTGTTTCGGCTGTTGTAGCATTTTCAAGCGGTAGCCGACGTACGTGAGAACAAGTCAACAAGCCTTCCATTCTCCAGCATACGGCGACCAAACAAAAAACTTATCGCAAGCCGACCTGCATGGTATTGGAATAAAAACAGTTTAAAAGTAGCAGCAGAACGGAGAACGCTGACCAGTGTAAGTCAACGTTAATGAAATAAACAGCCATAGCATATCCAATCGTCAGAAAGGTGATAAATTTTGTTTTCGGTTTGGCACTTGCCGGTGCTATGACAGTTTATTTTACCACAGCTGATGTTATTCCATTTTCGACTATTGCCAGAGCTATGGCAATTTATTTTAATATAGTTTATTCGCGCTACGCCCTATCCTCGCTTCTGGTAGTACTTTACAACAGTTTTTCCACCAATTGAACTTAGCACTACTTGTTATAAATTTTATGTTCGCCCGCCATTTGCTGGTGATTGAATAGCTTAGTGGCTTGCCGTCATGCACGTCAACTACAGCTTGAAACTGTCATAACTGCCGAAATTCGTTAACAGTGGAAACGGAACTATGAAAACAGTCGTTAGAGGACATGTTGTCATTTCAGAAATTTTGTCGATTATGGTGCCTGCCCGAGGGAAAGTAATTGAATTCGTAATGTTTGTGGTACGATCATGATTGATACAACTCCTTCCCTTCCGTATCCGTTATACACAACCTACGCCATGTTTCTCTGTATCACAGTGTATCTGTTATAAAGAAGGCGGGTTTCGTTTCACGGATTGGAAATTTTTTTCGAGTTGATGGATTGCAGCGGAACACGGAAAAAGCTGATGGTCACCGGCAATGTTCACGCCTTATCTCACCACCACCCGGGTCACTAGGACGGCGTGCGGGTTGTCTAACAACGCAGGCGAGTATCCGAACCACATCTCCAGTAAGGCAGCAACGAGCAGCGCGTTGGATGCGGACAGCCGGGAGTAGGCGCAGGTACGTAACTCCCGGATAAGGCTGTGGCGGAGGCGCATATTAAATTGCAGAGCTTCGTCGCTGTTTTGTGGAGGAAGTCAGAGGCGTGCGTTGCGAATGGAAGGTTTCGTTCGCGGCTGACTTTGCAGAGTGAGTCACTGATGAGAGGACGCCGTGGAACTCGTATAAAGCGTGACCTTATTGGGAGGGCTGTACGAGGCGTGGCGAATGCGGAAGGAGCGTGGAACGGGTTGGGAGTTGCGCAGACCGACGGAACGGCCGGGTGGCGTCGCGCGGCGCTGCGTGTCTCTCCTTGGCCGGCACGGCGCCGCCTATCTCCGGAGCCGACTTTTATCGCGGCCCGCGTAATTAAGACGGCTGTTTGCGTAGGCAGCCGCGGGCCGGCGACGCGCCGGGGCAGTGCGTGCGACGGCGGGGTCGGCGCGGGCCGTCCGCGTCGCCGCCGCCGGAATAAAACAACACAGCGGGCGCGGCAAGGCGGGTAGCGCGCCAATATTGACACTGTTCTCACCGGACTCAATTTCGTCCGGAATCCCTATCGAAAGCCCTGATAAGCCGCCAAGCAGGGAAGGTGATTGGCAGGTGACGCTCAAACACGTGCGCGCAATGACACGGCTGCGCCGCAAATTTGCCCTGTCCCACTTCATTTTACACTTTTTTCCCTTCCCCCCTCTCTCTGTGTCCGATATTGTCAGTACCTGGCAGTTCCCAGAGGAGGGAACCGCCTGTAAATTGTGGGGCTACCGCCGAGGGAAAGGTAAATTTTGACGACGCGATCAGTGTTTGCCGGAGGTGCGCAAACAGGACCACGTGGCGCGGGTAACAGATGGCCACGGCAAACACGGCAGCCGACAACTGGCTACCGCCGCAGCGCGGCCCGGTCGCCGGCTAATAACGCCGTAACGAGGCGCACGGCCGGGCGTGCAGTCAGAGCGCGCCGACCGCCGACCGCTGGCGGCAGCCGAGCGCGGGGGGTCTGGCAGGTCCTAGCCGTCGCACGCGCTGCACCTCGCCGCCCATCCCTGGCGCTTGCCGGGGACCACCACGACACTTGCTGTTCGCGTTCCGTTACTACAGACGCTTCGCAATTTGAAGCAGACACCCAACCACGATGTATTTCTGGTTGTACAGCCGAGTTACAATGTTAATGAAGACCTGCTCCTATTGTCGTTATTGTGGTCCTCAGTCCGAAGACTGGTTTCATGGAGCTCTCCACTCTGCTCAAATGGCTCTGAGCACTATGGGACTTAACAGCTATGGTCATCAGTCCCATAGAACTTACGACTACTTAAACCTAACTAACCTAAGACGTCACACAACATCCAGTCATCACGAGGCAGAGAAAATCCCTGACCCCGCCGGGAATCGGGCCCGGGAACCCGGGCGCGGGAAGCGAGAACGCTACATCTACATCTACATCTACATTGATACTCCGCAAGCCACCCAACGGTGTGTGGCGGAGGGCACTTTACGTGCCACTGTCATTACCTCCCTTTCCTGTTCCAGTCGCGTATGGTTCGCGGGAAGAACGACTGTCTGAAAGCCTCCGTGCGCGCTCTAATCTCTCTAATTTTACATTCGTGATCTCCTCGGGAAGTATAAGTAGGGGGAAGCAATATATTCGATACCTCATCCAGAAACGCACCCTCTCGAAACCTGGCGAGCAAGCTACACCGCGATGCAGAGCGCCTCTCTTGCAGAGTCTGCCACTTGAGTTTATTAAACATCTCCTTAACGCTATCACGGTTACCAAATAACCCAGTGACGAAACGCGCCGCTCTTCTTTGGATCTTCTCTATCTCCTCCGTCAACCCGACCTGGTACGGATCCCACACTGATGAGCAATACTCAAGTATAGGTCGAACGAGTGTTTTGTAAGCCACCTCCTTTGTTGATGGACTACATCTTCTAAGCACTCTCCCAATGAATCTCAACCTGGTACCCGCCTTACCAACAATTAGTTTTATATGATCATTCCACTGCAAATCGTTCCGTACGCATACTCCCAGATATTTTACAGAAGTAACTGCTACCAGTGTTTGTTCCGCTATCATATAATCATACAATAAAGGATCCTTCTTTCTATGTATTCGCAATACATTACATTTGTCTATGTTAAGGGTCAGTTGCCACTCCCTGCACCAAGTGCCTATCCGCTGCAGATCTTCCTGTATTTCGCTACAATTTTCTAATGCAGCAACTTCTCTGTATACTACAGCATCATCCGCGAAAAGCCGCATGGAACTTCCGACACTATCTACTAAGTCATTTATATATATTGTGAAAAGCAATGGTCCCATAACACTCCCCTGCGGCACGCCAGAGGTTACTTTAACGTCTGTAGACGTCTCTCCATTGATAACAACATGCTGTGTTCTGTTTGCCAAAAACTCCTCAATCCACCCACACAGCTGGTCTGATATTCCGTAGGCTCTTACTTTGCTTATCAGGCGACAGTGCGGAACTGTATCGAACGCCTTCCGGAAGTCAAGAAAAATAGCATCTACCTGGGAGCCTGTATCTAATATTTTCTGGGTCTCATGAACAAATAAGGCGAGTTGGGTCTCACACGATCGCTGTTTCCGGAATCCATGTTGATTCCTACATAGTAGATTCTGGGTTTCCAGAAATGACATGATACGCGAGCAAAAAACATGTTCTAAAATTCTACAAGAGATCGACGTAAGAGATATAGGTCTATAGTTTTGCGCATCTGCTCGACGACCCTTCTTGAAGACTGGGACTATCTGTGCTCTTTTCCAATCATTTGGAACCCTCCGTTCCTCTAGAGACTTGCGGTACACGGCTGTTAGAAGGGGGGCAAGTTCTTTCGCGTACTCTGTGTAGAATCGAATTGGTATCCCGTCAGGTCCAGTGGACTTTCCTCTATTGAGTGATTCCAGTTGCTTTTCTATTCCTTGGACACTTATTTCGATGTCAGCCATTTTTTCGTTTGTGCGAGGATTTAGAGAAGGAACTGCACTGCGGTCTTCCTCTGTGAAACAGCTTTGGAAAAAGGTGTTTAGTATTTCAGCTTTACGCGTGTCATCCTCTGTTTCAATGCCATCATCATCCCGTAGTGTCTGGATATGCTGTTTCGAGCCACTTACTGATTTAACGTAAGACCAGAACTTCCTAGGATTTTCTGTCAAGTCGGTACATAGAATTTTACTTTCGAATTCAATGAACGCTTCACGCATAGCCCTCCTTACGCTAACTTTGACATCGTTTAGCTTCTGTTTGTCTGAGGGGTTTTGGCTGCGTTTAAACTTGGAGTGGAGCTCTCTTTGCTTTCGCAGTAGTTTCCTAACTTTGTTGTTGTACCACGGTGGGTTTTTCCCGTCCCTCACAGTTTTACTCGGCACGTACCTGTCTAAAACGCATTTTACGATTGCCTTGAACTTTTTCCATAAACACTCAACATTGTCAGTGTCGGAACAGAAATTTTCGTTTTGATCTGTTAGGTAGTCTGAAATCTGCCTTCTATTACTCTTGCTAAACAGATAAACCTTCCTCCCTTTTTTTATATTCCTATTAACTTCCATATTCAGGGATGCTGCAACGGCCTTATGATCACTGATTCCCTGTTCTGTACATACAGATTCGAAAAGTTCGGGTCTGTTTGTTATCAGTAGGTCCAATATGTTATCTCCACGAGTCGGTTCTCTGTTTAATTGCTCGAGGTAATTTTCGGATAGTGCACTCAGTATAATGTCACTCGATGCTCTGTCCCTACCACCCGTCCTAAACATCTGAGTGTCCCAGTCTATATCTGGTAAATTGAAATCTCCACCTAAGACTATAACATGCTGAGAAAATTTATGTGAAATGTATTCCAAATTTTCTCTCAGTTGTTCTGCCACTAATGCTGCTGAGTCGGGGGGTCGGTAAAAGGAGCCAATTATTAACCTAGTTCGGTTGTTTAGTGTAACCTCCACCCATAATAATTCACAGGAACTATCCACTTCTACTTCACTACAGGATAAACTGCTACTAACAGCGATGAACACTCCACCACCGGTTGCATGCAATCTATCCTTTCTAAACACCGTCTGTACCTTTGTAAAAATTTCGGCTGAATTTATCTCTGGCTTCAGCCAGCTTTCTGTACCTATAACGATTTCAGCTTCGGTGCTTTCTATCAGGGCTTGAAGTTCCGGTAACGGCGCTATTTACCTAAATAAACAACAGTATTAATAGGGGCTGGTTGCTGTCTTCTTCTTTGTAAGAATTAACCTACATTAATTGTGCACATCACGGTCTCACCCTGTCAGTTTTAGACAAAATAGCATTAGTCAGTTCTGCCGTGAATTTTTCTCCCCACTTCGATTCACGAGAAGAGCACGACAAGTGCTATTCTTACCGCACGACCACGAGCTGCGGACAATCCACTCTGCTCTATCTCTTGAAAGCCTCTTGTTTCCGAATAACTACAGCTACCTACACCTATTTGAACCTACTATCTCCATCTCCTAGTGTCTCTCTACAATTTTTATTCTCTCACACTTGCCTCCAATACCAAACTGACACTTCCTTGAGTGCTCAGAATGTGCTCGGTCAACCAGTCCCTTATTTTAGTCAGTTCTTAATGTAGGTTAATTCTTACAAAGAAGAAGACAGCAACCAGCCCACTATTGCGAAGTTGCAGGATAATCCTGTAACTCCTGCAACTTCGCAACAGAATCGCGCGGAATTTTCGACGTAAGTACCATAACCACTTAACCTCACATATTTATTTACGCTGTATTTCATCGTTTGCAGGATAATCATTTTCACATAGGGCGCTTCTAACACTGTTTGAATAATAAAAATCGAAAACGGACTATAATGTAAAGTGTATCTTGAAAATCATGTGATCAGCCGTCTGATGATGAACTTGCCAGTTCGAAACCGGTAACGGCGCTATTTACCTAAATAAACAACAGTATTAATAGGGGCTGGTTGCTGTCTTCTTCTTTGTAAGAATTAACCTACATTAATTGTGCACATCACGGTCTCACCATGTCAGTTTTAGACAAAATAGCATTAGTCAGTTCTGCCGTGAATTTTTCTCCCCACTTCGATTCACGAGAAGAGCACGACAAGTGCTATAACTCGACCCAGAAACTTTGCTCAGTGGAAGAGTGGTGTCTCGGCTAATCCGTAGATATTTTTACCATTCCTGGTAAAACGACGGTCATAGCTCTCAAGGTATCTGAGATGAAATCGTGAGACAGTGGCTAGCGACGCGGTTTCCCCCTTTTGTGCCTCATATTCTAAACGCGATTATTATCTTTATTTTTGTTTTTCATTTATACACCCATATCTGTAGGAGATATCTACATTAATGTTTTCCAGTGTATATTGACATAACATCGTCATGTCATATATGCCAGATGAATGAATTTTTAAAAATTGAGAAATTGATTTCAAATCGTTTCGGTGAAATTCATGTTGTGTAACTTGATTCATAATCATTTGCAAGCAGCAGATTTCGGAATAATGATTCGTGACGCATTGTTCGACGCCAAATTGCTGCCATCGCTCGAAATATTCACGTGTCGAAGACGTTTCTTTCTCGAGGGAGATTCATACGAAGAAACGTCACTGTGGCAAAGCTGGCTTTGTGCTATGCTCGCGGCTTTTGTAATATCTGTCTTTCGAATGGTGGCTCAGTGGCTACAGTCGCGGCTTCTTAATCGCTCCATGTTCGAAATCTCATCATTGTTTTTATTTTTATTGTTTTCATTTATCGAAGCGTTTCCGTAGAAGGTAACTACACGAATGTTTCTTATCAAATTAGGAGATACCAGGAAGCTATAGCAATTTTAAAATTACAGGTGGATTTCTCAATAAGTGGCACACATTTATTATATAATACACGAATATGTGTGTGTGTGTGTTTGTGTTTGTGTGTGTGTGTGTGTGTGTGTGTGTGTGTGTGTGTGTGTGTGTGTGTGTGGTATGTTGAGAGGTTACAATCTTTTTTAAACTCTCATATACTGATATTTCATACTCATATCAGTTCTTACATTTTATTTGTATGTTTATTCTTCAGCAAGATTTCCTATCTTAAATAATTTAGAAGTCATTTGAATACATAAATAATAATTAACCTTCTGCTATATTGCAACGCCGGGGTACAAACCAATTAACCAAACACAAAAATAGTGCTCTGATAAGCGGCAAGAAACGAAGTGGTGTAAAATTTAAATAGAATTTAGCTTGAATTTTAATTTGCCAATAACGCTTTAATTGAAGTTAAAATGTAATAATCGGTATTGCATCTGATTATTGCTATGGAACAGAACAGCTAAGCAACTGAGTCGTCATAACAGACTGATTTGTAACATATTCAAAACGAAATCAAAAATCGCTCGATTAACCATTTTCAGTAATGTCTTTTATTAACAGACCACATTCGAGTTTACTGTATCAGAAAAGGTTCAAGATCCTAGACAAGGTGACCTTGATATTGGTGAATGATGAGATCAGGCAGCTAAAGTTTTAACATATAACAATTATTACCTTAACAAGTTCACTCAAACTATCTGCGTATGCCTCACAATATTTCTAGTTTGAACGAAAATTCGTCGGAGATGCTGAGACGTTACATTCGATGTTGCCGACAATAATTCTTCAACGCCATTTGTTACGGGGAAACTTTGATTAGCAAGGAAACGGGGAGAGGCAAACAATCGCGGAATAACATACTTCTAAGGTAGGGGGATAAGGTAATAAATCATCCAAAACACTTAGCAAACTATGTAAATGAGCATTTTTCAAGTATTGCAGAGAAGTTACAGCAAAAATTCCCCAAAACCAATATAACAGCTGTAAATAATGTTGCACTAAATACAAAGATGTTACTTCCAACCACGGAGAATGAAATCAATAAAACCGTTTAAAAATTAAAAAATAAAAAGTTAGTAGGTTTAGATGAAGTACCAGTGAATGTACTGAAACAACGCATAGGGATAATATAAGGCCCCTTAACAAATATAACAACTGCATCTTTCACATCAGGGACATTTCCAGAGCAGTTAAAACAGGCAAGAGTTGTACCTTTGCGTAAGAAAGGTGATGCAGAAGACATAGAAAATTACCTGCCCATTTACCTGCTGTCAGCATTCTCAAAACTAATAGAAGAAAGAATATAAAGACAGATTAATGAATTACCTGAATAAATACAATCTTTTAAGCAAATCACAGTTTGAAGTGGCAGAATTACGGAGTCAGCCATAGTAGAATTCAAAAAAGTTGTACTTAATGCTCTTGATAAAGATGAGTGTGTCACAGGTATATTTTTGATCTTTCTAAGGCGTTTGATACAGTCGATCACAGGATTATATTAAATAAATTAGAAGCATTAGGAATAAGAGGGGTAACTAATGACAGCAGATAGGGTACAAAGAGGAGAGATAACACATACTTCAAATAGATCTAAACATTTATTAAAACACTTACCAGAACCAAAATACATTAATACAGGGGTTCCGCAAGGTAGCATATTAGGACCAATACTATTCATGATATACTTCAATGACTTTCCCATTAGTGATACTCATGGTGAGAAAATACTCTTCGCCGATGGCAGCAACATTATAGTTACGGAGAAAACAGGAGAACTCCTTGCCGAGAAAGCAAATGAAACTCTCAAGGAAGTTTATGATTGGTCAATTAGCAATAAAGTGACATTGAACATAAAGAAGACTAATGCCATGAATTTCAGTTTGAAGAGCAAAAATGACAATGTTAAATTAAGTGTAGGTGGCACCTCTATGGACTGCGTAACAAATGCAAAATTTCCGGGTATGAATATTGATTCTCAGTTTAAGTGGTGTGAACACACAAAGGTACTTGTAAACAGAATGTCATCAGCACGTTATTCCCTTAGAATCCTATTATCAGTGTGTAACATGGAGTGTTTTTAGTTACATATTATTCATATGTGTACTCAATTCTTAGCTATGGCATTCTTTTTTGGGGAACAAACGCACAAAATATGAACGCAATTTTCAAACTAGAGAAAAGAGCCATAAGAATAATAACTAAAACTACTAGTCGAGCTCATTGTAAAGATCTGTACAAAACACTGGGGACTCTAACTGCTCCATGTGAATACATTTACCAGTCAGTTATACACATCAAAAATAACGTTGGTAATTACTGCACAAACAGTTCTGTTCATGACCATGCAACAAGAAATAGACTCAACTTACATTTACCAAGAAAAAATAAACATGAAACTCAAAACAGCATTTTCTACCAAGGAATAAAACTGTACAATAAAGTACCAAAAGAGATTAAAGAAATTGCAAAAATACTTATTTAAAAAGGCAGCTAAAAAGTACCTGTTATGCAATACATGTTATACATTGAAGGATTACTTAGATAAAACAGAGTAGGGGTTTGATAAAAAATGTTGTACAAATAAATAATAATAATAATTATAAAACATCCAACATTCCACATAACGCCTTCACTTTATGTTTTTTCCTTCTTTTTTCTTTTCTAGAAATACTTACCCCCAAGCTATGCATAGCACAATGCTAACACCTCTTCCTCTTTCTGAGCTCAACATCTAACTCATTATGGAAGGATGCTGACTCAGTTTTTCAGGATAGCAAATAGGAAGTTGCGGTACAGAGAATGGCCCAGAGATCACCAGTGTGTGTGTGTGTGTGTGTGTGTGTGTGTGTGTGTGTGTGTGTGTGTGTGTGTAGTGAGTGAAGTGTTATGAAACAATGTGTGTATAGTGTGTGTGCAGTGACTGATAGTGAGATATGAGTTAACGGTGTCACATTACATTATTTAGTAAGTTATTTGTAAAAAAAGTCTTGTATACCAGGAGTAAATCTAATGAGTATGTCAAGCTAGAAGTCTGTAAATATATGTGTATACGAATTAGCTTATTTTAAATTTGTCTAAACTTGTAAATACTTTGACATGTTCTATGTCCTTGTAAAAAGAGATCTACGGACGAATAAAGCTACTACTACTACTAATGAGCAATTATGGGACACTACCTTGATGTTGCTGGAGCCTTGTACATCTGGCCGCACTTGTCACGTCCGTTGTGCTTCGTATTTAGCATTATGGCACCACATGGCTCTAACATTCCACTCTGCACTCAACATTCGCATCCACACACTCACGTGTCTAACAGTGGAATATTATGCACTCGCTCTGACGTCACACCACAGCGTTGATACACGGTGCTATCATTTTACTTTTCTCTTTGACAAACCATACAAAATTTACCTAATATTCGCTAGCAGTTCCCTGTAAGCATTGACCCAATGTAATCATAATACATATTTAACTACAAGCCTAATTTACATTAGTTTTACAACATTTGCATAATTGTATATTTCGTTTTTAGCCACAGGTGACATTTAAGATTTTACAGAAAAAAACAGATAATATTTACAGTATAAAAACGGAAAAATTTTAGGTAGTACATATGCACTTAAGTGTTACAGCACCACATTTGAAAAGTCTCTGTTTTCTTCCTTTGTCTGAACTGTATGTCATCCACGTTTCAGTTCCATACAAGGCTACACTGAAGACAAATACTTTCAACAAAGACTTCTTTACGCTTCAATTTATATTCGATTTTAACAAATTCCTCTTTTCCAAAAATGCTTTCATTGCTATAGCCAGTCTGCATTTTATATCCTGCTTCCGTCATCATCAGTTATTTTGCCGCCCAAACAGCAGAACTTATCTGCTGCTTTAGTGTGTTATTTCCTAAGCTAATGTCCTCAAGATCTCGTGATATAATTCGACTGCATTATATTACCTTTGTTTTACTGTTGTTTACCCTCATCTGAAAACTATTCAAGACAGTGTCCATTCCATTCAACTGCTCTTTCGAGTCCTTTACTGGCTCTGACAGACTTACAGTGTCATCGGCAAACCTCAAAGTTTTTGTTTCTTCTCTCTGAACTTTAATTTCTTCTCCAATTCTGTCTTTGTTATTTTTTTCTGCTTACTCAGTGTACAGATGGAATGTCATCGGGGATAAGCTACAGTCCTATCTCACTCTTTTCTTTCGTGTTGTTTCGACTTCTTTAAATGCATACTGATTTCTGCACCTCGAGAGTTTCGAAGAGTGTATTCCAGTAAACATTGTGAAAAGGTTCTTCTACGTCAAAAAATGTTCTAAACGTAAGTTTGCCTTTCTTTTCCCTATCTTCTAAGATAAATCATAGGGCCAGTATTGCCTCGTGTGTTCTTATATTTCTTTGGAACCAAAGTGATCTTCCCCGATAATGCCTTCCACAAGCTTTTCCATTCTTCGGCAAATACTTCGTGTTAGCATTATGCAACTACGAATTAGTATACTGATAGTTCGGTAATATTCTTACCTGTCAGCAGCTGCTTCCTTTGGAATTGGGATTATTATATTCTTCTTGAAGTCTGATGGTATTTCATGTGTGTCATATATCCCACAAACCAGGTGGGATAGTTTTGTCATTGCTGGCTGTCACAAGATCTCAATAATTCTGAGGGAACGTCATCCACTCAAGGGGACCTGTTCATCTACATCTACATTTATACTCCGCAAGCCACCCAACGGTGTGTGGTGGAGGGCACTTTACGTGCCACTGTCATTACCTCCCTTTCCTGTTACAGTCGCGTATGGTTCGCGGGAAGAACGACTGTCTGAATGCCTCCGTGCGCGCTCTAATCTCTCTAATTTTACATTCGTGATTTCCTCGCGAGGTATAAGTAGGGGGAAGCAATATATTCGATACCTCATCCAGAAACGCACCCTCTTGAAACCTGGCGAGCAAGCTACACCGCGATGCAGAGCGCCTCTCTTGCAGAGTCTGCCACTTGAGTTTGTTAAACATCTCCGTAACGCTATCACGGTTACCAAATAACCCTGTGACGAAACGCGCCGTTCTTCTTTGGATCTTCTCTATCTCCTCCGTCAAACCGATCTTGTACGGACTGTGAGTACCGGACGTGAGTCGTGCTTCGGTAGTTCAGTTGGTAGAGCACTTGCCCGCGAAAGGCAAAGGTCCCGAGTTCGAGTCTCGGTCGGGCACACAGTTTTAATCTGCCAGGAAGTTTCATATCAGCGCACACTCCGCTGCAGAGTGAAAATCTCATTCTGGAAACATCCCCCAGGCTGTGGCTAAGCCATGTCTCCGCAATATCCCTTCTTTCAGGAGTGCTAGTTCTGCAAGGTTCGCAGGAGAGCTTCTGTAAAGTTTGGAAGGTAGGAGACGAGGTACTGGCAGAAGTAAAGCTGTGAGTACCGGCCGTGAGTCGTGCTTCGGTAGCTCAGTTGGTAGAGCACTTGCCCGCGAAAGGCAAAGGGCCCGAGTTCGAGTCTCGGTCGGGCACACAGTTTTAATCTGCCAGGAAGTTTCATATCAGCGCACACTCCGCTGCAGAGTGAAAATCTCATTCTGTTTGATGATCTGTTTAATCAACGGAATTCGGAAATAAATATCGGCAGGCTATTGCAAGAGTGGGCATAGAAGTATTTGGTCCAACTTAATATCACATTACTTCTTTTCTCTCTTTTTCTTTTGTTACCTTGTGCCTTTCAAATGAAGAGTTCGTGATATTTTATTTTATTTTATTGGTCCTATATAAGTTGTATAGGTATGACTCGTATCGAATCTGACTTGGGATTTGTAATACAATAAACATAAAATTCTTAGCTGGTCTTGGTGTCTGAGAAAGGAACATAAAATTATTTTGTATTCATACCGTACTAAAGACACAGAATAATTTTTCAAATTACGTAAGCGTTTTTATTTTGCTTTGTTCATAGCATTATTCCGAGCTTGTTAAGCACGCCACTGCTTTCGTGTGGATTCTTGTGACTACGGGTATCTGGTAATGGCGGACCACTTAGCAAAAAGAGTCTCATTGCTTTCAATGACGAACTAGATCTAACCACTCTGACATCATCTGTCTTCGGAAAGAGGGAGACAAAATAATGCACAAATACACAGAGAATAATGTGAAACTTTGTCCTGCTGCATAGAAGGTGGTAAAATCTGTTTAATATTTAGGTATCGATATGATTTGTGGCTACGTTGGAGGCAGAGGAAACGGATACTACAATGATACTGAGCAAGAAACAGGCTAATTTCATATTTAAACTGTAATCTTTTCCCAAATAACTTCTTATAGCTCAACAATGTAAACTAACATAAAGACTAACGCCAACTAACCAATACATTTTAGATTTCACTCAAAATAGCTGACGTTCTGTGCCACTGTACGATAATTCTGCTAGTCCGCAGCTCGTGGTCGCTTCCCGCGCCCGGGTTCGATTCCCGGCGGGGTCAGGGATTTTCTCTGCCTCTGTTGACTGGGTGTTGCGTGCTGTCATTAGGTTAGTTAGGTTTAAGTAGTTCTAAGTTCTAGGGGACTGATGACCATAGATGTTAAGTCCCATAGTGCTCAGAGCCATTTTTGATAATTCTGCTAAGTGCGAAGTGATACGCCACACGAATAATTCAGAGCTCCATGTCACTGTACGCTAATTTTTACCGTGTCTAAATCCTGTGTTTCCATGCCAAGGTGTACATAGTTCAACGCTACAGCAATCCGACAGCCCAGAATCCATCTCAGTAACTTCTACTGAACTTGCAGACTCAAATAAGATGCGAATCGCGCTCAGGTGACCCGTGGTTCAGACATTGTTTCTCACTCTGCGCGTCTTGTCTCTGTGTACCTGCATATCCACTCTGCCTCCGAATCCCGTACTTTCACTGCCCAAATGCCGAAAAAAGAAGACAGAAACTACGTCTTATAACCTATATTAAAGCTACAGACACCAAACTTCCTCTTTCCAAGCTGTACACACCGGTATCAAAAACAGTGATGTTTGTATTTACTGCTATGCTCCAGCAGTCATTTATTAAGTTGATATTATGATAATTTCCTGTAATGTGATTAATTTAAAAGAAATCATTGTAACTAAGCATCAGACCATGCGTTTCCAAAGGATTTTCCCTGGTCTTTCCAACGATGATCCTTGTATGTCCCTGACATTATTAGTTCTTAATGAATACGCAAATTAATGATCCCTAACACACAAAATCCAGTTACTTCTACGGAATGGGCACAGCTGGTTATCAGGCCTCAACTTGAACTGGAGACGATTCTGCTCCAGTCAATGAGATTCCAGACGAGTTAACAACCTGAATTTCGTCTGGCGTACGGCCCGACAACCAGGAGTGTTGATTTGAGGTGCCGTTCCATTTCATTGCAGGATCCCTTTGGTTATCATCCGCGGCTCACTTTTAGCACAGCGGTATGTCGACGATATTCTACACCCCATTTCTTGTCCTTTATGGCAAGTCATCCTGGACTAACATTTCAGCTGGATAATGTCCAACCGCGGACGTCGAATGTCTCTACTGCTAGTTTTCCTGCTTCCGGAAATCTACGTTGGCCAGCAATATCGGCGGATCTCTCCCCAGTTGAGAACATTTGAAGCATTATGGACCGGAGTCTTCAACTAGTTAGGGTTTTTGACGATCTAACGCGGCAACTGGACGGAATTTGGCACGATATCCCTCAGGAAGATAGCCAGCAACTCTTTCAGTCAAAGCCAAGTCGAATAACTGTTTGCGTAAGGGTCAGAGGTCGACCAGTGCACTATTGGCTTGCTTAATTTGTGAAACTCTTTTCCTTGACTAAATCATCCATTTTTTCCTGAAACTGTAGCCATTTGTTATTTCCGTTCCATTCGATTCGGATAACTCTTTTTTTCTTAGAGTGTACTAACTGTGAAGGGTTGTAAGTTTAATGTAAAAAAACAAGCCTCAGAATCGATATCTGTCTGTCTCGAGAGCTCGGAGAGTAACAACTAAGCAGCCCATACAGGAGCAAACTTGTTTGCCAAACTCGCTCTTTCCTGTCCACGAGTTTATCAAACAAGCTCATGATATCACCAAAAAAGTTTGTCAATTTCGCCTCACTTTTGTAGCAAACGCTGTTCGTATTAGGAAGTTTTTCACACTAGTTGGAATGACTCCAAAAGCAGACAAAGCTTTTCTAGCAAGGACTTAAGCACAGTATATAAAGAATCAAAATAAAAGTCACTGGTCCAGAAAGTTGCTAAAACTGGAGACAAATATATCTGTGAAAGTCTGCTAAAGGAGATATTACACTCAGAACCTGGCGATTTTTCCGAATGGACTGTGTCTTTTCGAAATAAAAGTGTTTACTTGTTGTGAACTGAAACTGGAGTAAATTGAACCGCTATTCTTTATAACTTGTGTATCTGTGCTGTAGTCCTGAAAAATCGAAGATGTATGATTACGCAGATACTATCTGATGAAGTGCGGTAGCGTTCTCGCTTCCCACGCCCGGGTTCCCGGGTTCGATTCCCGGCGGGGTCACGGATTTTCTCTGCCTCGTGATGACTGGGTGTTGTGTGATGTCCTTAGGTTAGTTAGGTTTAAGTAATTCTAAGTTCTAGGGGACTGATGACCATAGATGTTAAGTCCCATAGCGCACATAGCCATTTATTTATTTGATGAACTGAGTCGTCCAAATTTAAATAGTATAACTGTACTTTAATGAACTTTAACAAATTAATTAGAAAGGCAAACCTGTAAACTAAACAGGCGATTCTGTGGAATTTTGTGTTGTGATGCAGTGCTACAGTGCTTGACGTCCCAATACGTGACTTGCAATTTCAACACACAAGCTAACAGGATAAAAAAGGCTTCATTAGGGTTTCCAAACGTATTTTGAAAGAATAAGTAAGAAAACTGTTTCTCTACAAGTGCTCTGTAATTTTACCTACACAACTGACGAAATAAATTTTCAAACACTGAACAACACACACGCAAAAACAACACTGCACTGTGAGAATAACGGTGTCTACAAGTGAAATGAAAACTTAACTCACATGATAATTAATTTTGAAAAGCAAAGCGATCTGAACGATCTAACTGTAACCTGAATGTAATGTAAAACTGGCCCCAACAATTCTTCTTGGCTTACCTGTGGCAAGGAAACTCGGTACTGCTCGAAGTGATGGAGATAAAATGTGCAGCGCAGCAGCAAGCAGGCTAAAGGGAGAGAAAAAGCCTTGCACATTGCAATGCGAGGCCGAGCAGCTGTTATGAACAGCTCGTGTTTCAGTCACTGTGTTCCGCAATATGCAGTGCGAAGACACAAATAATCAGAAAATATGATTTTATTTCGTGGAATGACTTATTTCCAATTACTAAATGATTTAAAATAATCTGCACTTTAAAAAGCTGTAATGAGCATTCCTGGACAATTACGATAATCTTTACAAAAATTGTCTTTTGTAATTAACATTGCTTTGCAGTGTGACTAATTACTGAAATAGTGATGGAGTGCTTTACCTATAACCTTTGAGTGCAAGCCATGTGAACAGAAAACTTTGCTTACTCTCTCCCGAAGAACGAAACCAACTAACCCAAAGCTATAAAGAGAAATTCGAGTAAAACTTTACGTTATTCATTTACGCGCAAGCAAGCAGTACATGGAAATCTACAATTGTGAAACTAATCTTTACCAAGTCATGTTTCACTATCCATTATGCTCTGTATTTTTCTCTCTGTACTGTGGAAGCTATTCCAGTCCACTCAGTAGCATTACCACACTCAGCTTAACTCACTAGCTTCTCTTATTCTCTTACAAGGGAAACTTTCCATCGCACCCCCCTCCCCCTTCCCCCTCAGGGTTAGTCCACTGGATAGCCCGTCAAAAACTGAAAACAGATCAAGCACAAAAACAGGAAGAAGGTGTACTGAACTGTGAGAAAAGAAGCTAAATAGAAACAATGAACGGTCCATGCACAAGATGTGCAACATCGAGCAAATTCTAAGAGACAGGGCGTCACGTTTCCGTGGTCAAGGTGATGGACTCCGAAGCGGGAGATCACTGTTCGAATCTCCATGTACCATTTTTTTAACAAAATAATAAACTCTCCGTCCGGTTACTTACGTATCTGATCGCTGTATTCAAATTTATGTCTGTTTCGTGGTGCTTGCAACAACGAGGTATAAGGAAGGGCCCTCCAGATATACGTATCTCCTATTTGATCAACACAAGTACCACATGTTATGATTCTTTCATTCAGTTTTGCAAGTTTTGGCTCTTGAATTCCTTTGTTGCAACAAAGTTCATAGCGGTTTATTTGTTGTTTCCATTTCTGTGAGAGGTCTATGCGGCATCTTGCCTGCTCTCACTATTCGTTACATTTACTTGCGACAGTAATATATTCTCTCCACATGGCTCGTATTCTATTGCCAAGATTACAAAAGGAGAACAGACATGTTCGGACGGACAGTACATAAAAAAAAGAAAGGAAAGAAAACCACGGATCTCCAGCTTTGCTGTGTCACACCGTAACCACAGAACCAATACGCTCGATGTTGCACATCTTGAGTTTTAACCGTTCACTGTTTCTATTTTGCTTCTTTTTTCACAGTTCAGTACACATTCTTCCTATTTTTGTGCTTGATCTGTGTTAAGGTTTTGACGGGCTATCCAGTGGGCTATTCTACTACTAAAACTGAGGGGGGGGGGGATTGGGGAGTGTCCTTTGTTAGAACGCAGCCGCAGCGACAATACTACTGTATTAGCAAACAAAGATCACAATGCTTGTTGTACTCGGAACATCTGTGGCGTAACATATCGACTACTGAAAACTACAATTTGAGAAACGTTTAGTGTACATTCCAATGAAAATATAAAGCACACATCACTTGCCTTGAATACCAAAAATGAACAAGAAATCTTACAACAGTCAAACTTTTAATATCTTGTTAAAGTTACTTCGTCGTCGCATGAAAATGAAGACATAAGTATGCGAAAATGTATCCCACTCGGTTCCGTAAAGGCAACGCATTGCCGCGGTGGATACAGCGGTTCCCATCAGATCAGTGAAGTTAAGAACCGTCGGGGGTGGTTAGTGCTTGGAAAGGAAACCGTCCGAGTTAGCTGTGAGCTGTTGGCAAGCTGTGTTTACTCAGCCCTTGTGAAGCGAATTTAGGAGTTCCTTGAGTGAGTAATGTCTCAACATTCATATCTGAATCCGATGATTCCCTTCGGCTTAGGGTGACACGGTGGTCGGGCAGTACCGTCGTGCCTTCGGGGGCCCGTACTGAATAAGATTGAGCTTCGTTACGGGAGTAATACGATACTGTATTCGTAGCCAGCAAAGTTTTGATTTGGTACGTTAACTCTAACACTCCTGCATCCAATACTTCTGCCATATTGATAAACATCTGGCTTTGGGTGGCTTAAGTTACTGGTGTATTACAAGCGCACAAATTATTTCCTGTATGAATATTTATAACGACGGACGTGGTGGTATCGAGTAACTGTCAATACTTGATGTTATTCCGTGCCGCCTAATATTGGCCATATCTCGCCATAATCTTTCCGAATTTCAGGCTGTTGTCTACATTTGTTGGTCTGATACGGCGTCTGCTATTGTGTGCAGTAAATGGTATTGTGAGTCCGAAAACTTGTACTAGTTTTTCACATAAGAACACAGAAATTAGTAAATGATTGCTGCTAGCATCCGAGGGGTTTAATACTGTGTTAAGTACGACCTTACCTTTTGTGTAAATGTTCAACTAATCATGAACACCGTCGTATGAGTACTATGATGAGGGAAGTCGAGAGTGAGGAAATCTTGTTAAGGCTGTCATTGTAAATGTCTTGTGGCTTGGAACTCACGGTGGCCGTCAGATGTAAGCCTTTTTCTTTCGAAGTGTTACTGACAGTTCTTCTGAGATAGTGTAAAGAAATGTCTGACATTGGTCCATTGGAGGTCCATTAAATGCCTTTGAAATGACCCGACGTCTGTTGGTAGCGACTGGAAAGCCACGGCTGAGCTCTATAGTACCGCAGGGGACTGGGGTCGCTTGATCGTGTTGACTGGGCTTCGGTAATAGATACGTACCCCACTCAGGTGGATCCTTAATTTAAAATATTTTAAACCACTGTCATTACATTTCATGCTATCGTAAGTTGTGAAAATTTACTTGCTTTCGAGGTGAGTAAATTGTCTTTCAAAAATTTATTGTTAATACTTGTAGATTACTCATGCAGTTTGTTTAAATGATTGTCCAATGATATAGAGAAGCAGGTGGTACCTTTATCAGAGTGTCGTAAGAATTTAGAAATTTTCAAGGAGTGTTTGCCGTATAAATGTATGGTTCTTGTGAATGATTTTTTTTAAAGCTTGGGGACCGATGACCTCAGCAGACGGGTCTCGTAAGACCTTACCACAAATTTCATTTTTTTTATTTTGTTTTTAAATTCGACTGATTAGAAGTAATGATTCTTGTGAAAGATTTTAATTTCAATTTTTTCTTAAATTCGTCCGCTTGGATGTAAAAGTTTTGGAAAGTACCAATGTACCACTTGGTGTAATATATACAAGAGCTCAATGCTTAATAACCACGTCGAACAGCGCCGTACGCGGTCAGATATTTGACAAACCAAATAAAATTTGACAAATTGTTTGATCGTCTAGGGGGGCCTTGAGAACCGTGCGTGAACTTTCATTGTGGCAGGGCCGGTCGCGGTGGTCTTGCGGTTCTAGGCGCTGCAGTCCGGAACCGCGGGACTGCTACGGTCGCAGGTTCGAATCCTGCCTCGGGCATGGATGTGTGTGATGTCCTTAGGTTAGTTAGGTTTAAGTAGTTCTAAGTTCTAGGGGACTGATGACCTAAGATGTTAAGTCCCATAGCTCTCAGAGCCATTTGAACCATTTTTTTGTTTTTTTTTGTTTTTTGATTGTGGGCTGCACGAGTCTTATCGGAAGCGTGGTTTAAAATGGCTTGAATTTTCACAATAACAGCCGTACTTATTTATGTATGTGCTTTCTCAGTAAGTGTATCTACCGTATTAGTGTGTCGTATCGCTGAGGCAAGAAGCAGCGACCGTTACGATATGAAGAAAAGTGACCTTGTGCGTAATTTGGTGAGCATTCACTCTGAGAGAACTATAACTGTATTTAATCAGAATTCACGGGTGAAGATACTTTCGTTTATCGTGTGCGAGATATGGAGCCAGCCGCACTGAAAAACGGTTATGCGTATATTCGTGGAAGAGATGGGAAGCATCATTAGTATGCGCCCATGTTAATTACAGGGAATGTGCAAATTAACAAAAGCAGAACTGAAAGTCAGGCAAGTGATTTTCGAATGATAGAAGTGCTAGTTAACGAACGGTGTGATTGAACGGCGCGACAATATGTCTCAACGTATTGCAAACATGCCACTGTGGCTGAAGTGTTAATTGCAGTGTGTGATTATACTATTGTGTATTTAAAACGGTATCTGAACTATGCAGCCCACATTTATGTGCTTCCTGATAGGAATACGCACGGATATTTAGAAGAAACTCATTACGTGCACGCTTGCCCATCCCACAGTTGATCAGACCATTACAACATCTGACTGGCAGTTGCAGCAAGAAGAAGGAAAAAGCAGACGGAAAAACATGTAGGCCTACGTTTGATCTACACACACGGTAGTTGAATTTTTCGATTCTCATCATCGAATGTGTAACGGTGTGGGTGTGACTTTTTGTTTTATGGGACACAGATTATCTTTTGTAATTTTTTGTAAATTGGTGTTCCATGTATGGCTTTCAGTCCATGTCGCAACGTTGCTGACTGCAATTAGACATTTACATCTGCACCTACAACTACATGATTACACTGCAATTCTTGGCGAAGGGTTCGTAGAGCTGCTCTCAACCTTATTTGTCGATAGTTTCATTCCCGAATAGCACGCAGGAAAAAGAACATAAAAAGCTTTCCGTGCGATCTCTAATTTCTCTTCTTTTATCACGATGGTCATTTCTTCATATGTAAGTGGAAGTCAACAAAATATTTTCACAGTCCTGGGAGAAAGCTTGGATTACTGAAATTTCATGCAAATATCTCACTAGCTAGTTTGAACTTTTTCGATATCCTCCGTCAATCCTATTTTGTAAGGACCCCATACTGTGCAACAGTATTCCAGAAGAGTACGAATAATCGTAGTATAGGCAGCTCTTTAGCAAATTTGTAGCATCTTTTTCAGTGGTCCGTCAATATAACGCAGTTCGTGGTTTGTCTTCCCAACAACATTTACTGTATCATGATTCCAATATAAATTGTCGGTAATTGTAATTCCTAAATATTTAGTTCAATGAATATCCTTCACATTTGCGATATTTGTCATGTAACCGAATTATAACGTATTTTTGTAGTCTCATACGCAGAACCTCTCCTTTTTCATTGTTAAGATCACCTGCCAAGTTCCGCATGAAGCGAATGTCGGCATAATTTTGCAATTAGCTTTGATCTTTTGATGACGTTACTAATTGGTAAATGACAGAATTAATCATTGTTTTGGAAAGATAAGACCGCCTGAGCAGTAAGTCCTTTGTTTATTGGCACGACCGGCTTTGCAGCATTTTAGCTGCATCACCAGATGGAATCTGTACAGATTGGTAGACAAAGGCTCAGGAAGCTAGCAAGAAAGCAAGATTAAAATAAAAATCAAGTCATGTTCAGGTCGAAAAGGGAATGGGATGACCCAGCGTCCATAATCAGCAAATTTTCACGAAGTATCGGACGTCAAAAATAAAATCACATCGAAAGCTCCCGTGATACCAATAAAGAGGAAACTAATAAGTAGAAATTCCTAAAAAGGGACTACCAAGTGAGAGGCACCCACATGCCTTGCTCATACTGTGGCCTCAAGCAGTCAGGCCTGCAAGATGAGTGGTCTGCCAAGCGAGTGGATTCATTCTTATTTATCGAGTAATATGAACTCTCGTACTCTCAATTAAGTTACAAATTATCCTCCTGTATGAATAATACGCAACGGAAACGCACATCTGACTATCAGTAATTTACAGAACTCTGACTGTTCACTACGCACTGGCAACACCACATTTTCTTTTTGTCTTTTATTTAACGGCTTTTATCAACACGTGGCCACCGCACTGAATATGAATGGCGCACACATTATAAATTCGGGACATCCTGACAACATACAATTCGAAGGAAAAGTCCACCAATCTTTTTCTTTTCACTATCTTATTTATTCCGATAAATTCTATAACCTAAACACACAAATTCTATAGCCTACAACAATAACACATGAGAAATTCCGCCCAGTGGGCATGGCTTTACATTGGTGATTCTCTACCTTATGGTCTCGTAATTATTTAACGCTACAGTGCACATTCTGGATAGGATGGTGGATCTTTTATTATATCTCACACTTCGACTCTCACAATCATCATCACGAAACTTTCCTCCAGATCGAGCGGTACAGAAGGAACAAGCATAACCCACTAATCTTTTGAAACTACCTTCCTACTCTCCCATGCAAACCACACATACCCAAATTACATGACATACACCACACTACAACATGGAATACAATACAGTAAATAGTCACAACACTATCACTTTCAGCTTTCCCACTTCAATTAGTATTTATCCCAGTTTCACACGACACTGCCCCACTTTGTAATTCTACTTTCCTAATATGAACTCTGGAGATATATGCACATCTTCCTGTGCAATGCAAGCCAAGTGGCGTTGCTGGATAGACGGCCGACTCACCTTGCTTCTCTCTCAGAGTTTGAATCTAGCGTCACACGGAATCATATCACGCAAAGTAATATTAAGAACATATTCATCACACACGCGAGTCCTCAACTGATACCATGGACGAGTACTTCTCTTTATCCTTTGTCTCATACACAGATTGAGACTCACACAGTACTCACCACGTGGAAGTACTCGTCTCTAATTTCAAGTCCTGCACACGCCATTTCTTAAATATTTCAACTTATGGTACACACGCTATTTCTTAAATATTTGTACACACTTATTGTACACACGCTAGTAATTCAGCTTAACTTAAGCTCACGGAAGTATTTCAACTTATTGGTTTCATTGTGACCGTTGGTCACTTCCGAAGATTACTACGGTCCCATTAATATTACCTGCCTGACATTTAATTCTCCCCACAAAAGTTCCTGAAATAGAGAAATTATTATTTCAAACTACTCTTAAATATTCCATATGCATGCCATGTCTCCACTCTTTTGTCTTTACGGAGCACACCCAAGACAGGTCTTAACAGCACAAGATCCAGCGGCAGAGTCCTGAAACATGGCCGTTCTTCAGTTCCTCTCGCACCTCTGTCGAGGTGGGGGAAGACCATGCTACCATATTGGTCAGCCACATTTCAGGTGCTCAAAGCTCCGGTAAGTTTCATCTCTTTGGTTCCACCAAAGGTGGCCAAAGGATCGTCTCAAAGATGATCATATACTCACATTTACTATCTGCAGTTAGCAGACAACCATACATTCATTCATTTCACAGATCTCACCAAACTGGATGTAGGGATTTATTTTGTGGGAGTGCGCATGTGATCAATTAAATAAATAAATTGTCATTCTTTCCCACACTGGTATCCGGCTTCGCTGTATTAATTGAAATTGAGTTATTATTAGAAAAAATATGTTGTTCAGACAAGAATAATGAAGTATGTTGTACCTATTTTCAATGTCGGGCGGTACTGTACCCTCTCACCACCAGCTACCCATGCAGAAAAAAAAATGGCACGGTACTATCCTTGCAATGCGAGGGTAGTCCCGAACATTTTTTTTAAGAAAGCTGTTTTAGAACAAACATAGCAAGTCATCAAAATAACCAGGAGGAGACCTTAGCCCCTGGTGACCTCAAATAGACGACCAAATGCTGTTACTTTACCAAATTATTGACACAGTTGTTCCATTATTGTACTCTCCACAATCCGGAGTAACGTACACATACAAATTTACAACAATCCACATGACAAATAAAACATTACATCATACAAATAAAAAATAATGTTGAGATAAAAATTTGCTTAGTTACTGGGATCTTCGTTATTTTTATGAGTAATCCAAACTTCACTAATTCTATGACAAATAAAAAAAATACTGATTGTACTCATGAAATTTTAAATAGCTCACCGTCCAAACACAGACCAAGTAATCTGACATTCATAAATTGCGTTGTAATAATCTTTACACGGCAATGTCTAAATACAAAACAAAATCAACAAAAGAAAAAAATTGCGTACACTAGTTACATGTAGAGGTCAGGCTCCATATCAGTACTCTAAAATATACATCAAACCTACAGAGAAATAAAACTGAGAAGAAAAACAATGAAATATACCACAAGTTACATACTGGTTATGTAATATAGTCAACCTAAGACATCATGCCATACCTCGTTAACTATCATCACTTAAGCAATTGCCACCACTACTGGACTGTGAGTTTAACCTTATCCTTGTTCACCAGTACAAATACCTGCTGCTGAGCCAGTCAGTCCATCAACTTTGATCAATACACGCGGTAAATAGTTTAGCAATAAGTGCTTGAATCCACCAGTAGCTCTCGTATCTTACTCTACTGCTCATTTCTCTGTTGTTACACATTTAGACGACAAGAACTTGCATTTCGACTAGCCTTCGTTACACTTTAATGTGAAATACCACCCCTGTGATAATGCAAATAAGTGGCTTCAGTCAACACACCAACAAGATCATTACTGTCCACGACATCAAAATGCATCAGTTAATTCCGATATTTGTTGTGCAATGCAAACTTTTGTCCCCTGTGACAACCTTACTCACCAATGCAACAAGAGCCGTTACGTTAGTATTACGCCACTGGCTAATAATTAAAGCGTCATTGTACCAAATATTCTAATAAACATGCTACGTGAACTTGATAACCAAGAACCAACAAAAAAAAAACACTAACTATTCCAAACACAAATATTAATGAAATACAATTACACTTGCTGTCCCTTCAGGAATGAAACATACAAAAAAATTTAGACAATTACAAATACAAATATATTATTTCCTATCTTGCGAGTCACACAGAAACATTTCATTCTGTGATTTTCTTGGGGTCAAAAAGTTGCTGATAGTTTTCCTAGAAACACTGTCTCGGTGTCAAAGCTCTCCCATGGTTACCCGGACGAAAGTCTTTAGGTCACTCAAATCGACATTTTGAACACGCACTGAACAGTAAACTGTATCTCACATTAAACACAAATGTCATAGTCACTCTCAGAGTACCATCCACACGAATCTGGTCGTCCAGAAATGGCCCTACAACTACTATTACCCACAGTTCTGTCCTTTCAGTTCATGGTGTAATTAAAAGTCGTAAGTTCCAATAAACAGCACTTATTCCCACACCAATTAAAGAAATGTCTCCTACTACAAATGCAAATGTCAATGTCCCACTTTAGTTTCTTGTGTTAATACAATAATTAATCACCAAACAACAACTGTCCTCTTTAAGTATACCAAGCGTCCCACATGCAATTCACAAAGCACACTTAACAAGTCACTGCCAAAAGTTTATGGAGCCCACCGTTCAGTGGTCAAGACAAAAGAAAACAATCGTCCTGTCTGCTAAAGACAAAATCTTTTTCACCACTCACAACACGGAAACACCAGGCCTTCACTTTCCACCTTATGGAGACATACGAGCAGTCATCTTGTTTCACGGCTCCACAGTCCACTACTAGTTAATAGTTGCTGTTACAAAATGCCCGCCGGACTCTGCCGCGCGTCGTTCATTCTGCCGTGGCGCCGCCGTGCGCGCCGTTGAGCAGCAGAAACCACCCGCTGTTGCCTCCGCGGGATACTTTCCCCAGTCGTAAGGGTGGCGGAACTTACGAATGGCCAGTGGTACGTGCGTGTCGCCCCAGGCCGTTGACCTGCTGTAGCGGGCGCGTGGAGTGTACCCCGACCGGCAGTGGAGTGGGGAGTGCCACGGTTCTGTTGCCGACGTCTGCTTGGCTTATGTGGTACGGGCGTGTTCTGTGTAGCCCCTCAGCGCTACGACACCCAATCAGTCAGACCCTTCCGTGCATCTCGCAACATTACAGACAAAAGGATATTCTTACATTATATAAATACTCATTGATTACATGTATGATCTATTAGATATATTGGTAATAAAAGAATCTTTGTTCTAAAAAAAATAAGATTATACACCCTAGTTTTCTACACATACAACATCAACATTTATCCCTTTTCTATATACAGCCCATACTTGTGCTACTGATTGTACATATCGTCCCTCATACAAAACATGAAAGTGTTAAAAAAAAGGGAATAAGAAACAATCTATAGAGCTCATAATTACAATATCAAATAGTAGACTACTTTAACATCCTATCACAGTGAAAATATTAGAAAATGTTGATTCTAAAACTATAATATACAGCGAACCTTTGTGCTTGTGACAGACTGAAATTAATACCCCTTGAAAGTGCTCTAACAAAAAAATAAGAAATAACCTACACAGCTCACAATTACCCACCACATGTTATTAAATAGTAAACTACTTTAACATCCTAACACCATAAACATTTTAGAAACTGATGACTCTAAATCTACAACATACAATGCGCCTTTGTGCTTGTGACAGATTGAAATTAGTATCTCTTTATACATTTTACATTTTATTATAAATAACAACATTTCTAGGGCACGTATGTACCATCCACATGTCAGATCCTGACCAGCCATCGAGATTCATCCCAATCAAACAATAAAACACAATAATGTTTTAGTTATGGATCGGTAGTATCCCCTTTACAGGAGTGTGCGCATTGATCACACTACTCTACGACTCTCACTCACCAGACATCACATTTTCCTTCTCATTCAACCCATTAATACACTAACAGAATAGGTCTAGAAGTCAGCTAACCCTAACACCACCACACTCACGACAACATACCATACCTTTGCTCCCTTATACTCATCCACATAACGCATGAAGCTGTTTCGGAGATAGCTTTCCAGTCTCCGAATTCGTCCTTTCACTCTGGCACCTCTCTCCATCGGCTTACCTCTGCATTCACTTTACCGATTATTCATCCTGCTAAATATCAACTTAGAATTGCGACATTTCATCTAAGAACAAAAAATACACAAATTATTCATTCTGCAAAATAACTGTACACATTCTTGGTACCGTTTTGATTAGTTATACTGGTACCAGGCTTCAACAACAGCAACAACAAAAATTATTTTTTCATATAGCAAATGTTATGGTAAGAATTAGATTTACAGTTATATTACATCTTACGTCAGTATTCCACAACGTTCACCATCTGGATCTCATACTCCCTTTATGTCCTTTCACGTTGTGCAGTTGTCCTCATCTCTTCATTCGTATTTCGGCTCTCCGTCCGTCGATTACTCCATCATTTCCTGGTCTTCCTTCGCCATTCGCATCAATCTCGACTGCAGCATACACAGGCCTCTCTGTAACATACCTCTAAGACATCTCCACATTATTAGTTCTACTCACCTTTATTTACCACTGTTTCATCACGTCGAATCTCTCTTTATTAATCACACTGCTTCACGTCGCTTCTCTCCTTAAATATCACCTTTATCCACTACTATTTATCACGTCGCTTCTCTATCTACCATCTTTATCCACTCATTAATCATCACGTCGTTTCTGCTTGATCCTTATTCATATGACAAAAAATACGTACATACACCACTCTGTCGACTCCTGTTCATGACTCATTCGACCAGCCTATTCCGTCATACTTCCTGGCATCCCGCCTGAAAATTCTTATGTTCGATTTGCCCCTGCACAACGTTACACACCACAAATACACTCCTGGAAATGGAAAAAAGAACACATTGACACCGGTGTGTCAGACCCACCATACTTGCTCCGGACACTGCGAGAGGGCTGTACAAGCAATGATCACACGCACGGCACAGCGGACACACCAGGAACCGCGGTGTTGGCCGTCGAATGGCGCTAGCTGCGCAGCATTTGTGCACCGCCGCCGTCAGTGTCAGCCAGTTTGCCGTGGCATACGGAGCTCCATCGCAGTCTTTAACACTGGTAGCATGCCGCGACAGCGTGGACGTGAACCGTATGTGCAGTTGACGGACTTTGAGCGAGGGCGTATAGTGGGCATGCGGGAGGCCGGGTGGACGTACCGCCGAATTCCTCAACACGTGGGGCGTGAGGTCTCCACAGTACATCGATGTTGTCGCCAGTGGTCGGCGGAAGGTGCACGTGCCCGTCGACCTGGGACCGGACCGCAGCGACGCACGGATGCACGCCAAGACCGTAGGATCCTACGCAGTGCCGTAGGGGACCGCACCGCCACTTCCCAGCAAATTAGGGACACTGTTGCTCCTGGGGTATCGGCGAGGACCATTCGCAACCGTCTCCATGAAGCTGGGCTACGGTCCCGCACACCGTTAGGCCGTCTTCCGCTCACGCCCCAACATCGTGCAGCCCGCCTCCAGTGGTGTCGCGACAATCGTGAATGGAGGGACGAATGGAGACGTGTCGTCTTCAGCGATGAGAGTCGCTTCTGCCTTGGTGCCAATGATGGTCGTATGCGTGTTTGGCGCCGTGCAGGTGAGCGCCACAATCAGGACTGCATACGACCGAGGCACACAGGGCCAACACCCGGCATCATGGTGTGGGGAGCGATCTCCTACACTGGCTGTACACCACTGGTGATCGTCGAGGGGACACTGAATAGTGCACGGTACATCCAAACCGTCATCGAACCCATCGTTCTACCATTCCTAGACCGGCAAGGGAACTTGCTGTTCCAACAGGACAATGCACGTCCGCATGTATCCCGTGCCACCCAACGTGCTCTAGAAGGTGTAAGTCAACTACCCTGGCCAGCAAGATCTCCGGATCTGTCCCCCATTGAGCATGTTTGGGACTGGATGAAGCGTCGTGTCACGCGGTCTGCACGTCCAGCATGAACGCTGGTCCAACTGAGGCGCCAGGTGGAAATGGCATGGCAATCCGTTCCACAGGACTACATCCAGCATCTCCGAAAGGTGGATATACACTGTACTAGTGCCGACATTGTGGATGCTCTGTTGCCTGTGTCTATGTGCCTGTGGTTCTGTCAGTGTGATCATGTGATGTATCTGACCCCAGGAATGTGTCAATAAAGTTTCCCCTTCCTGTGACAATGAATTCACGGTGTTCTTATTTCAATTTCCAGGAGTGTAAATACGCCCGCATCTCGTGGTCGTGCGGTAGCGTTCTCGCTTCCCACGCCCGGGTTCCCGGGTTCGATTCCCGGCGGGGTCAGGGATTTTCTCTGCCTCGTGATTGCTGGGTGTTGTGTGCTGTCCTTAGGTTAGTTAGGTTTAAGTAGTTCTAAGTTCTAGGGGACTTATGACCACAGCAGTTGAGTCCCATAGTGCTCAGAGCCATTTGAACCATTTTTTGAACCACAAATAAATACACTGACTATTTACCTTAAATTGCCTACTTTCGATCTATCCTTAACTTTTCCATAATTTGATGTTAGAAATGTGATGAAGCCCACGAGATTGTTTTCCCTTGATCGTCTCAATCAGTACAGCATTTTCATGGACAATCCGCCTCACTCTGAATGGTCCACTATACACCATAAAGAATTAGCTAATTAGGAATCTGTGCTTCTTTGATAATCGATGAGTTTTAATTAGAACCTTGTCTCCTACTGCAAATTCGATCTTACGGATCTTTCCTTTCTGCTTCTCCTGCCTATCCTTAGCTGCTTTCTTAATACGCTCTATCGCAACCTTGACAATTTCTGTGTGCCTCTGCTTTCCTGATCGCGGAAAATCTACCAGCTCCCTGACTCGATCTGGTGGTGTTTCATTCTTTAGTACCGTAATTGGTGATAAACCAGTTGCTCCATGTGGTAGCTCATTGAGGATGTCCTGAAAATCTTTGAGAAAAATACTCCAACTTCTATGTTGCCTATGGCAATAGATCTTACACAACTTTCCCAGTCCTTTTACCACTCTTTCACTGGGGTTACTTGCAGCATGGTATCGAGATATGAACACCGGTTTTATCCTTCTTCTCTTCAGTGTGGTTAGCCATTGTCTGGATCTATATTGTGGTCCATTGTCAGCTATGAACTTTTCTACAGTTCCTACTTCTCGCAAAAAGTTTTTAACGATCGCTGCTGCTACTGTCCTTCCCGTCGCACGTTTCAATGCGGTAAAAGTCACATACTTTGACACCAATTCCACTGCTACTAAAACATATCTATATCCCTGCACTGACTTAGGTAGCGGGCCAAACAAATCTGTTGCTCCCAATTCCCTCAATCTACCTGTCACTAACGGAAAAAGCGGTGCTTTGCATGAGATAGTTAACGATTTTGCCTTCTGGCACAATTTGCAACTACCAAGCACGTTCTTGATCCTCCTCTCCATACTAATGAAATAAACTGATTCCCTTAACTTCTTACAGCATTTCCTTGCCCCGTAATGCCCGTAACTTAGGTGCGTGTACCAGATCAACTTGTTGACTATTTCATTTGGTATACATAACACCCAGTCCTGTGTGTTCGGATTTCTACGGTAGAAAAGGACCCCGTTCTGAATTGTATAAAAGCGCGCTATATTGGCATCTAAGTTCGCTCTAACTCTGTCCTTCACCATTCTCCATGACGCGTCTTTATCCTGCTCTTTCGCGATGTTTGTGAGTACCGCCCCTATGTATTTCTCTAACGACACGCCCTGCATATACAATATGTCATATCTGTTCTCGTTTACCTCCTCATCAAAGCATTGACCATGACCTACTGGGTTCCTTGACAACGCATCTGCCACTATATTCTGTGGCCCAGGAATATACATGACCGAAAACTGAAACTCCTGTAAATAGAGTGCACACCTAGCGAGTCGTCTATGGTTAAGTTTGGCCGACATCAGAAACTGTAGTGACTTGTGGTCAGTATAGATTTTAGTATGCCTCCCATACAAATAGTATCTAAACTAAAACCCCATACTATTGCCAAAGCTTCAAGCTCAGTTACCGTGTAATTTCTCTCAGCTTTGCTAAGCATTCGGCTCGCAAATGCAATAGGTTGTTGTATTACTTCTCCTCCTTGCTCTTGCTCTTGGAACAATGTTACCCCAAGTCCACTACGGGAACTGTCCGTGGCCATACAAAACTCTTTCCCTAGGTCTGGATGCCCGAGAAGAGGTGCCGATAGCAGTGCCTTCTTTAACGCCTCATACTCTTCCTGTGCGACAGGGTCCCAATTCCATACCGTTTTTTTTCCAGTCAGCTGACATAGTCTGGGTGTCGCTGCACCCCCAATCTTAATGAACCTCCAGTAAAAATTGATTAATCCTAAATAACCCCGTAGCTGACGTTTTGTTCTTGGCACCGGAAAATCTCTGATTGCTTCGAGTTTGTCTGGATTTGGTCTTATTCCCTCTGGTGTCACAATGTGACCTAGAAACTCGATTTCTTTTCGTCCAAATTCTGACTTTCTCAAATTCACGGTTACCCCATGTCTCTCCAATGCACCGAGCAATATGCTTTACGTTCTATTGTGGTCTTCCCAGTTTCTTTCGGCTATCAGGACATCATCCACGTACTGTGTTACCTTATCTTTTATTTCATTAGGAATGACAGTATCAGCGCTCTGATAAATGCCGCGGATGATACATTTAACCCAAATGGTAGTTTCCGGAATTGATACGATTTCCCGTAGCACAAGATAGCAGTGTATTTTCTACACCCCGTATCTAACTCCACCTGCCAGAAACTCATTCTCAAATCAACTGAGCTGAGAACTCTGATCCCGTGGAACTTTTGTAGCAATTCGTCAAGTGTCAGCGGCCGATCTGTCTCTGGCTCTATTATCTTATTAATCCTTCTTGCGTCCAAAACTAATCTAATTGACCCATCCTTTTTTTCAACACAAACTAAAGGGCTGTTGTACGGACTGGATGCTGGTTCGATAATCCCTTGTTGTAGCATGCTTTCGATCTCAGCTTACACTCTTTCTTTGTACACAACAGGTATCGGGTACACTTGGGCCCTAAACTGTTTATGAGGCTTGACCTTGAATCTATACACAAAATTTCTTATTGTACCCGCAGCATGTTTAAATACCTTTCTATTCTCGTATAAAATTTTCTGCAATTCCCCGTAGACCGTGGTCCCTCGTAAATGCCAGATTTTCTCGCTGATCTCCTCCTCCAAACATTTATGAATTTCCTTCTTCTCTTGTTCGAACCCCGTATTCTGTGCCTGTCTACCGAACTTTACCGCCAGACATAATGCTAAGTGTGCGTTATCTTTAGCATATAAGCAATCGTCGAATCTTAATGTAATTTCCTCCGAATCTCGTTTCAACTCCATCGAACCATTTCTCATGTTAACGACTGCTTTATATTGGTTCAAAAAATTAACGCCTAATATCCCTTCAACAGTTAGAGATGACACAATCATGAACACTGTACTAAACCTCTTCGCCTGGCACACAAAGTCGACCTGCGCTTGTAACTTCACCTCAATTCCCTTTCCTGTAACTGCCCCTCTCACTGTTGTCCTTTGCAATGGCAACGTTGGCCATGGTTTTGTAAGACTACAACACTTAAACACATCTTCCCTCAAAACACTCATTACACTGCCTGTGTCGATGACACAAGGTACGATTATATTATTTATTTCTACGCTAATTATTGGGTGGACTTCACTCCCCACATCTCCTACCTCCTCTAACAGATTCTCCCTTAGTTTTCCGTAATCGATATACCTAATATTTACATCATTAATAGTCCTGGTTTGCACCCGTCTATCATGTAATCACCTTCTTGTCCCTCCGTCATTGTGACAGTGATTGTCCTGTCGTGAACCCGATGACTGCCTATCCTCTCTTCGCCCGTCATTTCCATTTTCCCTTCTTCTTCCATCTCTGTCCCATCTTCTATTTTCCCGGTTTGCTGGTCGATATCCCCATGAATTCTGCCCCCTATTTCCTCACCATCTCCCATTTCCGTCATTCCTCTGATTCCATGCTCTCCCGCCATTCTGATAGTTTCTGCCGTTCCTATCCTCGACACTGTCTGACCTATGAGTCGTGTCTCCGTTCACGATGTTGCTCTCATTTCCCAGTTCCTGTAACAAGTGCTGAAATGACGCGGAATCGTCTAAGCCCCTGCCTGCTATCACTATATCTCTGCGCAATCACTGGCAACTTCGTTATACAGATCCTAATGAGCTCCCCAGTTTCGTATGGCACATCCAAATACCTATTTCGTCTCAGCATTTCCTGATAGCATGACACTGGATCCCTTATACCACCTTCGTTACAATTTGGAATCATCAATATGCTTTGCTTAACCTGGTCCTGCTTACTTTTCGACCAGAATTCATTTAAAAACTTGTCACAAAAATTCTTGTAGCTACTACAGTCTTTAATAACTTCCTGCATTTTCGCCCTAACTTCGTCCATCAAATGGTTACACACAAACTTCATTTTGAGGAGCGGTCCCCACGATGAAGGTAATGAATCTTGAAATTGAGACAGCCACAGGCATGAATGTTGGTAATTATCAGGATCCGGAAAACAAGTGTATGTTTGTACCGACACGAAGTGCCTCCTACATTCTTCTTCCGCATTTATGTTTTCCGACCTTGGACTATACCCAGTTGGGTTTGCCACCTGTTTTATCCGACACAACCGTTCTTCTAACTCTCTGAGTTCGTCTTCCTCTTTCTGGCTATTTTCGTTTTTTGAATTTATCTCACTCTCCCTCTGCAATCTACCTGGTGGTGTTTCACCTTCGCTTCTGCACGCTAATTGCAACTGTGCTAGTTCTTCCCTATGTTTCCTATTTGTTTCTAATTGTGCCTCTTTAAACTGTAATAGTGATTGTATCTCCTCCTGGTCGGCATAAACCTCTCGCTGCGTACTATCAGAGCCTGTTTCGCCTCTTATACTGATCTTTTCTACATCTGCGCTAATCGTATTCATTCTGACCACTACCTCCGCAACTTCATCCCTGTGTTTATTTAGCGCCACTTCCTGCCGGGTGACTTGAGCTTCCACGTTGTCTAATGCCCCTTGTTTATCTGCAAGTAATTCCTCCACTATCTCTCTGATTCGCTCATCCGGCAACACGTCCCTACGTTCTGTAATATTGCTCTCTATTGCACTTATTCGTACCTCCAAATTATTGGCTCTTTCTTTCACGGCATCACATACTTGCTTCAACGCATCCAGATTCTTCTCCCCCTCATCTAACCGATTATTAACTGCGGACAGACACTCATCGATAACTGTGTGTAGCTTCCTCATTGCCTCTTTATTTCCCTTATCCATTGCCTCCAATCTTTCCTTATTTGCTTCCAATCTTTCCTTAGTCTCCCTATCTCTCTCCTTATTATCTCTGGTCGGCCGCGGTGGTCTCGCCGTTCTAGGCGCGCAGTCCGGAACCGTGCGACTGCTACGGTCGCAGGTTCGAATTCTGCCTCGGGCATGGATATGTGTGATGTCCTTAGGTTAGTTAGGTTTAAGTAGTTCTAAGTTCTAGGGGACTCATGACCACAGCAGTTGAGTCCCATAGTGCTCAGAGCCATTTGAACCATCTGAACCTTATTATCTCTATCCATCACTTCCAATCTTTCCTTATTTGCTTCCAATCTTTCCTTATTCTCCCTATCTCTCTCCTTATTATCTCTATTCATCGCTTCTAATCTTTCCTTATTATCTTTATCCATCTTCTGTAAAAACTGCAGTAGCACATTGTCATTTGCTACTTTCGGTGCGCTCACCTCGTTCGCCTGAGAAACCGTAGCTTCGCTAAGGGTAGCTGCACTTTCACTGCATACCTGACCTAGTTCCGGCTCGCCCGCATCGTCGGGAAAAGCCCCCGGTTGCGGACAAAGCCCGCCGCATAAAGGATCACCTAGCCGCGGTCCGCTGAACAATTCGGCTCCTTCCGAGTGTTTGCCGTTCTCGCTCATTAACCCATGGTCGACAGCTACTTCCTGCCGCACTGCTACGTTCCCGCCAGAATCACTACTCTCCATGGTGACTGCACTTTTCGACTGCGACCTAGTTACTATGGACATTACGCAAAAAAAATTATACAACGATCTTCCAACCTTAGATGACGTAGCAAGCGATTACATATAAAAAATATAAGATCCTCACCAATCCAGAAAGAAATTGCAAACAAAAAAAATTTTACTTCTTAGCGCTACCACAATACATTCCATAAAAAAAATAATCTTAACAGCAAACCCTAACAGCAGAATCCTGGCAGGATCGAAATTATGAGAGGCACCCACATGCCTTGCTCATACTGTGGCATCAAGCAGTCAGGCCTGCAAGATGAGTGGTCTGCCAAGCGAGTGGATTCATTCTTATTTATCGAGTAATATGAACTCTCGTACTCTCAATTAAGTTACAAATTATCCTCCTGTATGAATAATACGCAACGGAAACGCACATCTGACTATCAGTAATTTACAGAACTCTGGCTGTGCACTACGCACTGGCAATACCACATTTTCTTTTTGTCTTTTATTTAACGGCTTTTATCAACACATGGCCACCGCACTGAATATGAATGGCGCACACATTATAAATTCGGGACATCATGACAACATACAATCTTTTTCTTTTCACTATCTTATTTATTCAGATAAATTCTATAACCTAAACACACAAATTCTATAGCCTACAACAATAACACATGAGAAATTACGCCCAGTGGGCATGGCTTTACATTGGTGATTCTCTACCTTATGGTCTCGTAATTATTTAACGCTACAGTGCACATTCTGGATAGGATGGTGGATCTTTTATTATATCTCACACTTCGACTCTCACAATCATCATCACGAAACTTTCCTCCAGATCGAGTGGTACAGAAGGAACAAGCATAAGCCACTAATCTTTTGAAACTACCTTCCTACTCTCCCATGCAAACCACACATACCCAAATTACATGACATACACCACACTACAACATGGAATACAATGCAATAAATAGTCACAACACTATCACTTTCAGCTTTCCCACTTCAATTAGTATTTATCCCAGTTTCACACGACACTGCCCCACTTTGTAATTCTACTTTCCTAATATGAACTCTGGAGATATATGCACGTCTTCCTGTGCAATGCAAGCCAAGTGGCGTTGCTGGATAGACGGCCGACTCACCTTGCTTCTCTCTCAGAGTTTGAATCTAGCGTCACACGGAATCATATCACACAAAGTAATATTAAGAACATATTCATCACACACGTGAGTCCTCAACTGATACCATGAACGAGTACTTCTCTTTATCCTTTGTCTCATACACAGATTGAGAGTCACACAGTACTCACCACGTGGAAGTACTCGTCTCTAATTTCAAGTCCTGCACACGCCATTTCTTAAATATTTCAACTTATGGTACACACGCTATTTCTTAAATATTTCAACTTATTGTACACACGCTAGTAATTCAGCTTAACTTAAGCACACGGAAGTATTTCAACTTATTGCTACATGTGGTTTCATTGTGACCGTTGGTCACTTCCGAAGATTACTACGATCCCATTAAGCCGGCCGCGGTGGTCTAGCGGCTCTAGGCGCGCAGTCCGGAACCGCGCGACTGCTACGGTCGCAGGTTCGAATCCTGCCTCGTGCATGGATGTGTGTGATGTCCTTAGGTTAGTTAGGTTTAAGTAGTTCTAAGTTCTAGGGGACTGATGACCACAGTAGTTAAGTCCCATAGTGCTCAGAGCCATTTGAACCATTTGTTTTGATCCCATTAATATTACCTGCCTGACATTTAATTCTCCCCACAAAAGTTCTACATCTACATCTACATCTACATTGATACTCCGCAAGCCACCCAACGGTGTGTGGCGGAGGGCACTTTACGTGCCACTGTCATTACCTCCCTTTCCTGTTCCAGTCGCGTATGGTTCGCGGGAAGAACGACTGTCTGAAAGCCTCCGTGCGCGCTCTAATCTCTCTAATTTTACATTCGTGATCTCCTCGGGAAGTATAAGTAGGGGGAAGCAATATATTCGATACCTCATCCAGAAACGCACCCTCTCGAAACCTGGCGAGCAAGCTACACCGCGATGCAGAGCGCCTCTCTTGCAGAGTCTGCCACTTGAGTTTATTAAACATCTCCGTAACGCTATCACGGTTACCAAATAACCCAGTGACGAAACGCGCCGCTCTTCTTTGGATCTTCTCTATCTCCTCCGTCAACCCGACCTGGTACGGATCCCACACTGATGAGCAATACTCAAGTATAGGTCGAACGAGTGTTTTGTAAGCCACCTCCTTTGTTGATGGACTAAATTTTCTAAGCACTCTCCCAATGAATCTCAACCTGGTACCCGCCTTACCAACAATTAGTTTTATATGATCATTCCACTTCAAATCGTTCCGTACGCATACTCCCAGATATTTTACAGAAGTAACTGCTACCAGTGTTTGTTCCGCTATCATATAATCATACAATAAAGGATCCTTCTTTCTATGTATTCGCAATACATTACATTTGTCTATGTTAAGGGTCAGTTGCCACTCCCTGCACCAAGTGCCTATCCGCTGCAGATCTTCCTGTATTTCGCTACAATTTTCTAATGCAGCAACTTCTCTGTATACTACAGCATCATCCGCGAAAAGCCGCATGGAACTTCCGACACTATCTACTAAGTCATTTATATATATTGTGAAAAGCAATGGTCCCATAACACTCCCCTGTGGCACGCCAGAGGTTACTTTAACGTCTGTAGACGTCTCTCCATTGATAACAACATGCTGTGTTCTGTTTGCTAAAAACTCTTCAATCCAGCCACACAGCTGGTCTGATATTCCGTAGGCTCTTACTTTGTTTATCAGGCGACAGTGCGGAACTGTATCGAACGCCTTCCGGAAGTCAAGAAAAATAGCATCTACCTGGGAGCCTGTATCTAATATTTTCTGGGTCTCATGAACAAATAAGGCGAGTTGGGTCTCACACGATCGCTGTTTCCGGAATCCATGTTGATTCCTACATAGTAGATTCTGGGTTTCCAGAAATGACATGATACGCGAGCAAAAAACATGTTCTAAAATTCTACAAGAGATCGACGTAAGAGATATAGGTCTATAGTTTTGCGCATCTGCTCGACGACCCTTCTTGAAGACTGGGACTATCTGTGCTCTTTTCCAATCATTTGGAACCCTCCGTTCCTCTAGAGACTTGCGGTACACGGCTGTTAGAAGGGGGGCAAGTTCTTTCGCGTACTCTGTGTAGAATCGAATTGGTATCCCGTCAGGTCCAGTGGACTTTCCTCTATTGAGTGATACCAGTTGCTTTTCTATTCCTTGGACACTTATTTCGATGTCAGCCATTTTTTCGTTTGTGCGAGGATTTAGAGAAGGAACTGCAGTGCGGTCTTCCTCTGTGAACCAGCTTTGGAAAAAGGTGTTTAGTATTTCAGCTTTACGCGTGTCATCCTCTGTTTCAATGCCATCATCATCCCGTAGTGTCTGGATATGCTGTTTCGAGCCACTTACTGATTTAACGTAAGACCAGAACTTCCTAGGATTTTCTGTCAAGTCGGTACATAGAATTTTACTTTCGAATTCAATGAACGCTTCACGCATAGCCCTCCTTACGCTAACATTGACATCGTTTAGCTTCTGTTTGTCTGAGAGGTTTTGGCTGCGTTTAAACTTGGAGTGGAGCTCTCTTTGCTTTCGCAGTAGTTTCCTAACTTTGTTGTTGTACCACGGTGGGTTTCTCCCGTCCCTCACAGTTTTACTCGGCACGTACCTGTCTAAAACGCATTTTACGATTGCCTTGAACTTTTTCCATAAACACTCAACATTGTCAGTGTCGGAACAGAAATTTTCGTTTTGATCTGTTAGGTAGTCTGAAATCTGCCTTCTATTACTCTTGTTAAACAGATAAACCTTCCTCCCTTTTTTTATATTCCTATTAACTTCCATATTCAGGGATGCTGCAACGGCCTTATGATCACTGATTCCCTGTTCTGTACATACAGATTCGAAAAGTTCGGGTCTGTTTGTTATCAGTAGGTCCAATATGTTATCTCCACGAGTCGGTTCTCTATTTAATTGCTCGAGGTAATTTTCGGATAGTGCACTCAGTATAATGTCACTCGATGCTCTGTCCCTACCACCCGTCCTAAACATCTGAGTGTCCCAGTCTATATCTGGTAAATTGAAATCTCCACCTAAGACTATAACATGCTGAGAAAATTTATGTGAAATGTATTCCAAATTTTCTCTCAGTTGTTCTGCCACTAATGCTGTTGAGTCGGGAGGTCGGTAAAAGGAGCCAATTATTAACCTAGTTCGGTTGTTTAGTGTAACCTCCACCCATAATAATTCACAGGAACTATCCACTTCTACTTCACTACAGGATAAACTACTACTAACAGCGATGAACACTCCACCACCGGTTGCATGCAATCTATCCTTTCTAAACACCGTCTGTACCTTTGTAAAAATTTCGGCAGAATTTATCTCTGGCTTAAGACAGCTTTCTGTACCTATAACGATTTCAGCTTCGGTGCTTTCTATCAGCGCTTGAAGTTCCGGTACTTTACCAACGCAGCTTCGACAGTTGACAATTACAATACCGATTGGTGCTTGGTCCCCGCATGTCCTGACTTTGCCCCGCACCCGTTGAGGCTGTTGCCCTTTCTGTACTTGCCCAAGGCCATCTAACCTAAAAAACCGCCCAGCCCACGCCACACAACCCCTGCTACCCGTGTAGCCGCTTGTTGCGTGTAGTGGACTCCTGACCTATCCAGCGGAACCCGAAACCCCACCACCCTATGGCGCATGTCGAGGAATCTGCAGCCCACACGGTCGCAGAACCGTCTCAGCCTCTGATTCAGACCCTCCACTCGGCTCTGTACCAAAGGTCCGCAGTCAGTCCTGTCGACGATGCTGCAGATGGTGAGCTCTGCTTTCATCCCGCTAGCGAGACTGGCAGTCTTCACCAAATCAGATAGCCGCCGGAAGCCAGAGAGGATTTCCTCCGATCCATAGCGACACACATCATTGGTGCCGACATGAGCGACCACCTGCAGATGGGTGCACCCTGTACCCTTCATGGCATCTGGAAGGACCCTTTCCACATCTGGAATGACTCCCCCCGGTATGCACACGGAGTGCACATTGGTTTTCTTCCCCTCTCTTGCTGCCATTTCCCTAAGGGGCCCCATTACGCGCCTGACGTTGGAGCTCCCAACTACCAGTAAGCCCACCCTCTGCGACTGCCCGGATCTTGCAGACTGAGGGGCAACCTCTGGAACAGGACAAGCAGCCATGTCAGGCCGAAGATCAGTATCAGCCTGAGACAGAGCCTGAAACCGGTTCGTCAGACAAACTGGAGAGGCTTTCCGTTCAGCCCTCCGGAATGTCTTTCGCCCCCTGCCACACCTTGAAACGACCTCCCACTCTACCACAGGTGAGGGATCAGCCTCAATGCGGGCAGTATCCCGGGCAACCACAGTCGTAGTCCGATCAGGGGATGCGTGGGACGAGCTGGCCGTCCCCGACAAACCCCCATCCCGACCCCCACAGTGATGCCCATTGGCAACAGCCTCAAGCTGTGTGACCGAAGCCAACACTGCCTGAAGCTGGGAGCGAAGGGATGCCAACTCAGCCTGCATCCGAACACAGCAGTTGCAGTCCCTATCCATGCTAAAAACTGTTTTGCTAAGAACGTCTGAACTAAACTACAGAGAGCGCAAACAAATCGACAAAATTTAAACGGTTATTAAAATACAAGATTGCCTAGTAAATGCAGTAATGCTGCTACTTGCGCACTGCTGACACTGCTCGGCGGCGGAAGGAGACTAAGAGAAATTACACTATTCAGGTACTAAAACGCGATGCTACACTCTCAAATACTATAATACGCCCGAAATTTATGAATTAAAGAATGCAAGTACCAAAAACACGCAAAGAAATTAAGAATTAAACTATGTAACAAATGAGTGAGCTAGGAGTATACGACTTGCTGCTGCAGCTGCTTATCCAACGGCGGCAGGGAGCACACTGACTGCGACCAACCGACACTGGCCGTTCAAAACAAAACAGTAGACAAACGACTACGCGAATTTACACTATTCAGGTACTAAAACGCGATGCTACAACTCTCAAATACTATAATACGCCCGAAATTTATGAATTAAAGAATGCAAGTACCAAAAACACGCAAAGAAATTAAGAATTAAAGTATGTAACAAATGAGTGAGTTCCTGAAATAGAGAAATTATTATTTCAAACTTCTCTTAAATATTCCACATGCATACCATGTCTTCACTCTTTTGTCTTTACGGAGCACACCCAAGACAGGTCTTAACAGCACAAGATCCAGCGGCAGAGTCCTGAAACATGGCCGTTCTTCAGGTCCTCTCGCACCTCTGTCGAGGTGGGGGAAGACCATGCTACCGTATTGGTCAGCCACATTTCAGGCGCTCAAAGCTCCGGTAAGTTTCATCTCTTTGGTTCCACCATAGGTGGCCAAAGGATCGTCTCAAAGGTGATCATATATTCACATTTACTATCTGCGGTTAGCGGACGACCATACATTCATTCATTTCACAGATCTCACCAAACTGGATGTAGGGATTTATTTTGTGGGAGTGCGCATGTGATCAATTAAATAAATAAATTGTCATTCTTTCCCACACTGGTATCCGGCTTCGCTGTATTAATTGAAATTGATTTCTTATTAGAAAAAATATGTAGTTCAGACAAGAATAATGAAGTATGTTGTACCTATTTTCAATGTCGGGCGGTACTGTACCCTCTCACAGGTAGGTAAAATACTAATAATGTCCACTCAAAGTGTGTGGGCTGGCGGAGACCCTACATGCCAAAATGGTGAGCAAAGTAACACTGCTTACGATCATCTACGGAAAAAAATGTAAAATTATCACGGTCACCAACTTGCCAACAATGGTAAAGACCCAACTGTTCAATCTGAAATTGTAGTTAATGCCCCCTCCCCACGCGTATCCAGAATAAAACTGTTCGAGCGGTCGCATTGTTTGACTGAGTCCACCTGAGTTCGTCTTTTCGCTCTGAATTCAAAATACGCATTGCTACAGTGCTGGCGGTTCCACCTATCTTAAAGTTGGACCTCTGTCAGTCACATGTATTGTTGCTGCGTTTGTAGGGCTCGCACACTGATAATAATTGCAGCTTGTTTAGTCCGTGTTCTGTTTGGTGTACAGAATCAACCATGCGACCTGTGATGTAAGCATTTTTTTATGGTAATTGTGAATACCGTCTTTGTTTTGGGTTAGATTCTTTGCCTAGCAACTATGTTTTACTTTTATTTATACTTTAAGGGCCTTTTTCAAAAAAGGGTACTCAGAGGAGGAGATTGAAAGGTTTCTAAACGAAGATTCGGACGACAGCAAATGTTCTGAATTTGACTGGTCTGACAGGGAAGGAGAACAAATTGTAGTTAGTGATCACAACAGTGAATCAGAAATAGTAGTTCCGTTAGAGAGAGGAGGACATACACACATTGGAGATGAAATGCAACGTCATGAAGATGAAGAAGATGGTGACTATAATTTTGATTTTATGTGTCGGTGTTTTGTTGGTAAAGGTGGCAAAACTAAGTGGTCTAATGAAAGTGTAAGACCCAAAATGGCGAAAACGACCTAAAAAAATGTAATAAAAATTCTACCTGTTCGGAAGAGGTCTACTATTACACAAGACGTGACGGCATTCAATAAGACTGTTAGTGCAGATATGATTGATTCACTTGTGGAATACACCAATTTGCATATTAGAAACTTAGTATCACAGAATATGTATTCTAGAGAGAGACAGATATGAAGGATCCGCAATGATAGATGACCTGAAAGGAAGGTTGGGCAGTCCCTTACTATATGTGTAAAAACGTAAATTCGTAAGAAGTATTATTAGTACCGGTTTTGTAAAAAGTAGACCACGGAAAACCACTGCGTTCATGGTTGAATTCAAGATATTAACTATTTACAGGTTATAAACCATGACATAGACCACGATCTATAAAAAGAACTAATAAAATCCGGGATGTAGACTAACGTCATGCGCCTTGCACGGATCCTGCTTGATTTAAATTTCAGTAAAACGCGTGACCATAATTAAGAAGACAAGCTGGGATAAACTGGCTACTTAACACAGACTGACTGAATCAAGGCCATAGAGGGGGTTGGATGAAAGTGAATAAACAAGTTTTAGCCCGTAAAGTACAGCATCGCCAAAACAAGGTAATAAAAAAGTAATAAATCATGAAAACGCAGGACCCTACTCAGCAGTCACTAAAAGTTGATGCAATCGAAAATATCTAATAAACCACGACGCCTGAACTGAACTTGGCTATTGAGCGTACATACAGGGAACTTTTTCAGGGGTCGCATAATCTACACTTCCTCAAGACTACTGAAAATGTTGCCCTTACACTGACGTGATAAAGTTCATGGGATATCTCCTAACATCATGTCGGACCTTCTTTCGCCCGGTTGAATGAAGCACCTCGTCATGACATGGACTCAACAAGTCCTTGGCAGTCCCTTGCAGAAATATTGGGCTATGCTGCGTCTATTGCCACCTGTAATTGCGAAAGTGTTGCCAGTGCAGGATTTTCTGCACGAATTGACCTCTCGATTATGCTCTATAAATGTTCGATGGGAGTCACGTCGGGCGATCAGGGTGGCCAAATCATTCGCTTCAATTGTCCAGAATATTCTTCAAACGAATCGTGAACAATTGTGGGCCGGTAACATGGCGCGTTGTCGTTAATAAAAATTCTATAGTTGTTTAGGAACATGAAGCCGATGAACGATTGCAAATGATCTCCAAGAAACCGAATATAACTATTTCCAGTCGATGATCCGTTCAGTTGCACCAGAGGACACAGTTCAAAAATGGTTCAAATGGCTCTGAGCACTATGGGACTTAACATCTGAGGTCATCAGTCCCCTAGAACTTAGAACTACTTAAACCTAACTAACCTAAGGACATCACACAGATCCATGCCCTACGCAGGATTCGAACCTGCGACCGTAGCGAACGCGCGGTTCCAGACTGAAGCGCCTAGACCCGCTTGGCCACCAGCGGCCGGCAGGACACAGTTCATTCCATGTAAATACAGCCCACACCATTATGAAACCACCACCAGTTTGGACAGTGCCTTGTTGACAACTTGGGTGCATGGCTTCGTGGCGCCACACTCGAATCCTACTTTCCACTCTCACCGACTGAAAGCGGGATTCATCTGACCTAGCTACGGTTTTCCAGTTATACAGGGTGTTACAAAAGGGTACGGCCAAACTTTCAGGAAACATTCCTCACACACAAATAAAGAAAAGATGTTATGTGGACATGTGTCCGGAAACGCTTAATTTCCATGTTAGAGCTCATTTTAGTTTCGTCAGTATGTACTGCACTTCCTCGTTTCACCGCCATGATTTCATACGGGATACTCTACCTGTGCTGCTAGAACATGTGCCTTTACAAGTACAACATGTGGTTCATGCACGATGGAGCTCCTGCACATTTCAGTCGAAGTGTTCGTACGCTTCTCAACAACAGATTCGGTGACCGATGGATTGGTAGAGGCGGACCAATTCCATGGCCTCCACGCTCTCCTGACCTCAATCCTCATGACTTTCATTTATGGGGGCATTTGAAAGCTCTTGTCTACGCAAGCTCGGTACCAAATGTAGAGACTCTTCGTGCACGTATTGTGGATGGCTGTGATACAATACGCCATTCTCCAGGGCTTCATCAGCGCATCAGGAATTCCATTCGGCCGTGGGTGGATGCATGTATCCTCGCTAACGGAGGACAATTTGAACATTTCCTGTAACAATGTGTTTGAAGTCACGCTGATACGTTCTGTTGCTGTGTGTTTCCATTCGATGATTAATGTGAAGAGAAGTAATAAAATGAGCTGTAACATGGAAATAAGCGTTTCCGGACACATGTCCACATAACATATTTTCTTTCTTTGTGTGTGAGGAATGTTTCCTGAAAGTTTGGCGGTACCTTTTTGTAACAACCTGTATAGGGTACAACTGGTGTGGTCACAAGCCTAGGAGAGGCGCTGCAGGCGATGTCGTGCTGTTAGCAAAGACAATCGCGTCTGTTGTCATGGCCCATTAACGCTATATTTCGCCTCACTGCCCTAATGGTACGGTCGTCGTACGTCCCACATTGTTTTTTTTTTGCGGATATTTCACGTAGTGTTACTTGTCTATTAACACTGACAACTATACGCAATCTCCGCTGATTTCCGTTATCAAGTGAAGGCCGTTGGCCACTGCGACATCCGAGATAAGAGTTAATGCTTGAACTGCGGTATTCACGTCACACTCTTGGCACTGTGGATCTCGAAATATCGAACTCACTAGTGATTTCTGAAATGGAATGTCCTATGCGTCTAGCGCCAACTATAATTACGCGTTCAAAGTCTTAATTCCCGTATTGCGGTCATAATCACTTCGGGAACCTTTTCACATGAATCATCTGAGTACAAATTACAGCTCCGTCAGTGCACTATCCTTTTTTTCCTTGTGTACGTGATACTTGCGCCACATGTCTATGTGTATATCGCTATCCCGTGACATTTGTCAACTGAGTGTATTTTCCCTATGCAATACCTGAAGATTTTCGGACAGGCTAGTGTCAATATGACTGTGTTCTGTCATGTGTGAATTTAAGGCCTATTTCGAATTTCGCAGGTTAAAGTGCTCTTTGAATCTTACTTCAAAACTTTTACACGTCTGGCCGATAAATCTCATTGGACATTCATCACATGAGGTACGATATACCCCAGTATAGGCGTAAAGAATAGTTTTTCAGGATACATTTAAAATTGATCGAGGATGGTGACTCTACCTGAGACTATTCTGTGAGCGTAGCACGGCATACAACTGATGCGGACAAAAAATGTTCAAATGTGTGTGAAATCTTATGGGACTTAGCTGCGAAGGTCATCAGTCCCTAAGCTTACACACTACTTAACCTAAATTATCCTAAGGACAAACACTCACACCCATGTCCGAGGGAGGGCTCGAACCTCCGCCGGGACCAGTGATGTGGACAATTAGCATTACGTGGCTGAAGTTCGGCGGCAATACGTCGTACACTGCTTCTCGCTCGCCAGGATACAGGCAGCAGCGACGGCTGTGAGCGTTATATCACGGCATCGCCGAGGATCGGGTGAAGGAGCCTTTCTAACTGAGCTAAACGCAGCGTACCACAAATGAGACGCTAATATTGTTGCCAGCAGGTATTGCTTCCACTCCTAGAGTAGAAAGGGTGGCAGCCCCTTGTGCTCTGACTGTGACAGCGGGGGTGCGCATCCAACCCCAGCCTCACCTGTGCAGAGCGGGAGCGCCTCATCAGCACAGGGGTGGGGCGAGCGGCCGCAGATCCTCATCCTGATAAACCGCACCCCTTTAATAAACACATCCCCTGCCGCTGGAGTACGATGTAATAACCTGTCAGCACCTCGCCTGTGTACCCTACAGCTAGCCAGACCTGTTATTATAACATCTCTCTCCAATACTTGCTCTCCATTACCTGCTCAACCTGCTAATACGAACAAATGTGCATTTGTTCTGGTTTTTTCTTAATTTTTTTTTGAAACACTGAGAATCTATTTGTTTAATAGCACCGACCCCTACTCGCTAACCTATCCAGGGGCAGGATGGGCCTCAATCTCTTTTTCCCCCTAACCATGAGCATAGCAAAGTTTCTTATTACGCTAAAGAAAGAAATAAATGTAATCTATATAATCATTGATGCCACCTGTACTTCTTTCAAACCCGCCGAGGTGCTATACACAAAAAAAAGTTCAAATGGCTCTAAGCACTATGGGACTAAATATCTGAGGTCATCAGTCCCCTAGACTTAGAACTGCTTAAACCTAGCTAACCCAAGGACATCACACACATCCATGCCCGAGGCAGGATTCGAACCTGCGACCGTAACAGCAGCTCGGTTCCGGACTGAAGCGCCTAGAACCACTCGGCCACGGCAGCCGGCTGCTATACACAAACTGATCAAACAGCATCTTGGTGAATTATTTCACCACTGACAGATGAATCTACTGTAACTTTGTACATCAACCTACTGAATGCAGGAACAGAAAACTTCCGTCTTAAATGCAATATTCTACTTCGTAATTTGTTGTCAGATATTCAAAACACACACAGCATTGAAATGTCCCTTCGGAAATGAAAGATTTTTGTGACTTTATTTTCTTCACGAAAATTAATTTTACTGGCTTAATAGGGTCATTGAATAACTAAGACAACACATTTCCTTTGAAAGTGGGTTGCTTTTATTGAAGATTACAATACACCATATTATTCCCCATTCTTCTGGCTACAAAACCCTATTTTTCAACGTAGCGTCCTTCGAATGCGACAGCCTTGCGTGGCCTTGCTGGGATGGCCTGTACGACCGCATGGAACCACTCTATAGTTCGCCGTCGGAGCCAACGTCTCGCTACGTCAGGAACCTCCTCGTAATCCACGTGCTGCTTCCCGCGGATTGCGTCCTCCATTGGGCCAAACAGACGGAAGTCGGAAGCTGTGATATCCATGCTGTAGGGTGGTGGAGGAAGACGAGCCCATTGAAGTTTTGTGGGCTCATCTCAGGTGTGCAGACTTGTGTGATGCCATGTGTTGTCATGGAGAAGGAGAAATTCGTTGGCATCTTTGTGGTGACGAACACGCTGAAATCGTTTCTTGACTTCCCTGCGGGTAGCACAGTACACTTGACAGTTGACCGATGCACCGATGCACGATGATCCGTCAAGCACCTCGATTGAGAGTGTCCGTGCGTTCCAGCATGGCAGAAATCACAGCTGTGAGAGGCCGTCCAGCATGGGAGAGATCGGTCAGGTTTGCACGACCTTATTGCGATGATAAAAAGCGCCTCGTCCAAAGACTCATCGTGCTTTCGTTCACTGCCAGGTCTCTGCAGAAATTCTGCAAGGGCCTATGAATACCTGCGATGCTCTGATTTTCCGCTAAATCAAACACAATGACAGCTCTCTCCTTGGATGGGCCTCCGCCAGAGACGCCATTTTGAAGACTACGTATAGCGCCGCTACGTATCGGAACTTCGTGGAACACTGGGGCCTGAAGCAGGAATGTTCCACGATGTCCCACAAGAATTTCCGCATTTCTTTCAACCGAAATTGGCCAAGAAAAAAAATGCATTGCATTACTTATTGAACGCCCCTTGTAAATTTAGCATGCTAGATGAGAAGGAAAGCATAAGTTGGGAATCTGGAAGATCCATCCATTGATAAAGTTTTTCAGAAACAAGTTAAACTGAACTATTCGGTTTGATTTTTGTGAAAAATACAGAATAAAAAAAATTATTATGGCAGTTGCAATTAGTCATACTTTATAACTAGTTTTGATCATAGTTAGTGATCATCTTTGGATATAATTAATCACGAATGTGAAAGGTGAATATTCTTTTGAAAAAGAACAAAATTATAAGATATAAAATGAAAGGAATATGCATTAGTTACCATTTTTGGATTCTTGGTAAGATTTTTAAAAAGAAATTTAAACCTTGGAAATCGGTTGTTTGTCCTTTTAATTATGATACACACCATGGACAAGCTTTTAAACTAGGGGCGCCTCTGAAGCCCCTCTCAGCTTGGCTCCGAAGCGGCCGTTCGTGTCACTTCGACCGTAAACTGACTCTGGGCACAATCGAAGTATTGTGGTGTTTCTTTTACTTTTCAGCTTATGACTGTTCTTTTTTTAAAAAAATCTGACTTCTCGCGCTTCGTAATAAGTAAGATCTGAAGATGATCATTAGGGCAATGGAAACAAGTTATCAACGAATAATTGCAAGTCACACTGTTACAACAAACATTTTACAAAATTTATACAGTTGTGGCATCCGTTATTAATAACAGACGATTTGGTGTAATTATCATTCTTCGCACATAGATAGAGATGTATATATGTCTACAAAGAAACAAATATAGGCCCCTACATACAATATACACATAGAAAACAAAAAAACACACACACACATAATGTGTGTGTGTGTGTGTGTTTATATATGTGCATAAAACTTTTTCAAAGACAGCTGAAAATTTATTTTAATTTTAATATTTCATCTTTATTCAGACAGTGTTTATCAATTACATTGACATACACTCTTTGGACACGTTACGAGACAGAGAACTGTATACAAGGCCGAAATGTATTCTCTGAGTGGTGATCAATTATTAAAACAAATTTAAAGCAGTCTTAGAAAAAGTTAACTCACTATATAGACTGTAAATAAATTCTCTTTCCAAACGTTGAGGACTTGTAGTGGGCACAAAGATATAAGTTTAGAACAGGAACTCATGCCCGGAAATGTGCCGTTTTCCCGCTACACGCAAAATACCACACCGCACGTTAAAATCTGCATTTTTGGCGCCTCTGATTAGGGTATAACGTACGTCATTCACCTATCACTTGTTGTCCCATCCCGCTACAGGTTTGTTTACATGCCATTCAGTTGAGTTTGTGATCTTCACAGGCAGGTTTGTGCCTGATGTTGTGCTTGTGGTCTCTATTGCTACCGTACTACCGTAGAGTAGTAATTATTCACGAGAGTACAGAATGCAAGCTGTACGTACATTTTATTTTTAGTGTGTTGCTGTTGACCATGGTGAACTAGCCGTTTGCGGAATACGCCAACGTCATGTTATTGTACAGTAGAGCTCGGAGCAATGGGAGGTGGGAGGGGTTGCTCTCCAGTTGTGTGCGGATCGTTTTCCACGCCGTCAGGCAACTTCGCAGTCCCTCTTTGTCCCGGTGCACGCGACCGACGCGACGCCACGACGCGACGCGGCGACGAGTACAAGAAACGTAGCAGACAGACAGGATGTGTATCACAAAAGTGTCTGGTGCGTTCTGCGTGAGCGGCGGCTACACCGGTACCATCCATACAAGGTACAGGCAATGTAGCCACAGGATTCTGCCTCAAGAGCCCACGTTGCGTGGACGAGCCTGACTTCCCAAGGCGGATCATTTTCACAGGTGAAGCCAGGTTCACCAGGGAAAATGTTCTCAATTCCAACAACAGTCATGTGTGGGATGATAAAAAAAACGTCTGCTGTGCACCTCCACGGGCTTCGGTCTGAAAGTTTGGATAGAATTCCTGGATGGGCGTGTGTTTGGCTCTTACCTTTTTCAGGACATCTCCCGGGTACCGTGTATTTACGATTCCTTGACGGCGTATTCCTTGGGCTCTTGGAGGATGTGGCAATGTCAAAACACGCGTTTCCAGCGTATGGACTACAGTAGCTATGGGGATAGGGCATGGTGGCTCGATTACTTGAGCTGCATGTTCTCCACTGAACTACTGCCTGTGGGATAACATGAAATCCTTGTTTCGAGTACCCTTGTGGCATCCGAGGAAGTCCTACTGGAGCTGGTTATGGCTGCAGCGGGTGGTGGAAGACGAGGGATTTCTTATTCTGTGTACCAGAGCTTGGTATTGAGGTACTGCATCTGTGCTGTCGTCGATAATCGCCACATCGAGCCCTGCTTGTGAGTGGACCAAGACGACAAGCAGCAGCAGTCGGAGAGCAACGTGTGTTGTAGTATTTTGCGTGTAGCGGGGAAACGGCACATTTCCGGACATGAGTTTCCATACTGAACTTAACAACCTCGGATTCCATTTCAAATCCTCAAAGTCTGTAAAGGGAGGCTGCTACGGTCGCAGGTTCGAATCCTGCCTTGGGCATGGATGTGTATAATGTCCTTAGGTTAGTTAGGTTTAAGTAATTATATGGCTAGAGGACTGATGACCTCAGATGTTGAGTCCCATAGTGCTTAGAGCCATTTGAACCATTTGTAAAGGGAATTTAATTACACCCTATATAAAGGGTGTATCTTAATGGCGTAAATGCATACAGTTGAAAGTACACGATACTAGAAGCAAAAATGTCTCAGTAAACATAGGGGCGAAAATGCATACCTTAAGAGCTACGAACAATTTTTCATATTCTACAGTGTGAAACAAATCTCTTCCACTGCCAGCTCTTTGCTTTCTATATTTTGGGAAGTGCCAGTATAAACCGAAACAAAAAAACAAAATGACCAGTAAACATGTGCTCTAAAATGAAGACTTTAAGAGCTATGAGCACTTTTTCATATTCGCTACTTTGAAACATACTTCTTCTAATGAGCAAATGCTCATAACTTTTAAGGTATGCACTTTAGAGCACATGTTTACTGGCCATTTTTTTCTTGTTTTAGTCCATACTGTCGCTTCTCAGAATATGGAAAGCAAAGAGCTTGCAGAAGAAGACATTTGTTTCACAGTATCGAAGATGAAAAATTGCGCGTAGCTCTTAAGGTACGCATTTTCGACCCTATGTTTACTGAGATTTTTGTTTATAGTATCCTGTACTTTCAACTGTATGCCTTCACGCCGTTAATTACGATACACCTTGTATATACCAAGCGCTTAGTTGTTAACTGCAGAGAAGTCACATACGTATATATATTTGTATGTGTGTTTATGTATCTGTATGTATGTATGTCTGTTTGTACATTTAAATCCGAGTATGTATGTACATAAAGAAAGCAAGAACGAAGAAAGATCAGGGTTTAACGACCTGTCGACATCGAGGGTATTAGAGACGGAATATAAGCTCGGATTTTCTTCAAGGATGGGGAAAGAAATTGGTCATGCCCATTCAAAGGAACATCCGTGCACCTGACGGGAGCGATTTAGGTAAATCACGAGAAACCTAAATGAGAATGATCGAACGCGGATGGTCTCTACACCTATAGTAAATATACGAATAGAGAGAAAAATATTCGCTGCTAACTGATCAGTTTTAGTGTCGATATATATAATAATTGACATGCACAAGTGTTGCGTATGTACCAGCAATGCCGCAGGTCCATAGGCGAGTTTAAAACTGATCTCCGATAGTTGCAAGATGTGTAACTTGCTAAATTCCGCTTGGATCAAAATTTGATATGCACTCTAAGAAAAAAGAAAAAAAAAACCAACGCACTACGAAAGACTTGTGCCAAACAGGTATCGACGGAAAAACACAATATTGTTAACTTTGACAGCCGATGGGCAAATGTGTAACGTTGCAGCGCAGTTTTATCGCGAAACTGGTGAGGAAAGTGAGCAGGCGATACTTCGGTACCAGGGCATTAAGTCTTTGCGAAATTCGTTCCGTGTGCTCAGCTCGACAGTAACTATGTCTCGTGGACAGGCCCTTGAACAATTTACGCAGACGTCAGCATGTGAAATAGTCAAAGAAGCCATTTCATGTAATCGGTGAATCATTCGACGATGTTGGTAGGATTGGGTGAACGATGGCGAGCACAGGGTCAAGAAGTAAGCGGTCGACCTAGACAGCCGACAAAACGTGAGGACCGAGCAATTGTCAGAGAGGCACTGGGAGCCCCGAAGTCATCATTATGACTGATCCGACGCGCAACTGGTGCTTCGCTGAGCACAAGGACCCTTAATAAACGGCTCACATAAAAGGGGCTGAGCTCACGGCACCCTTTCCGCTGACTACCATTAACCTCTGTACACCAACAAGCTCGTTTGCATTGGCGTCAGGCACATTCGGGCTTGAATATCACAGACTGGAGTACAGTTGTCTTCAGTGATGAGTCCTGCTTCGAAATGATCCCCGAAGACGTCTGGAGAAGCCCCATACAGCGATGGGATACCAATCTGTCGCCGGCCATACGGCCCGACAATCAGGAATGATGGCCTGGGGTAGCATTTCATTCCATAGCGGGACCCCCTGCAACTTTGCAGCACAGCGAGATGTCGTTTTATTATCCTTCACAGTAACCCATCCTGGGCTTATATTTCAGCAAGATAATGCCCACCCGTGCACGGAGAGAGGTTCTCTTGTAGGTCTACGTGTTTGCCAAACTCTACGTTGGCCAGCAAGGTCCCAGATCTCTCCCCCTGACATTTGGAGCATTATAGGCAAAACCAGCTCGGGTCTTAGACGATCTAACGCATCATTTGGGCAGAATTTGGCACGACATCCCTTAGGAGGGCATCCAACAATTCCGTCAGTCAATGCCAAGGCGAATAACAGCTTACTTGAGGTCCACAGGTGGACCAACCCGTTACTGATTTGCTCATTCTGTGATCTCCTTCTCTTGAACAAATCAACTAACTTTACAGAAATTATAATTATTTGTTTGCCTGTACAAGTACATCACATTTACCGATTTCCATCCCATTCGGCTAATTCCTTCGTGCTGCGTCGTTTTATTGTTTTTTCTTAGAGTATATTCAGTTGCAATTATTACAAAGAAAGGAGTGAGAAAGATCAAGTACTTGCCATTGGTCGAAAAACTCAAATCAATGTTGCGGAACTGACTAAGCCGACAGTATAAGTACATTTCTATCAATTAGACAGAAAATGGAAGTGAAGTGTTGAGCTCTTGTAACGAATCTGCCTTGAGTTTTGGTCTGTACTTTTAAAATGGCCAATCTGGTCACAAATGAGTTACCAATCTCAGAATTTTTCATATTTCTGCTCCTTAATGTTTTACGGTCTAATTTTCTGGGCCGCGTCATCATTTGCGAACAAATTACTGACTGCGCAAAAGCGGTCAGTGACAAAAATATTGTGTGTGTTGTGGTCTTCAGTCCTGAGACTGGTAACAAAAATATTAATCTCAATAAAGCTGTTACTGACTCAGAAATAGTCCAAAATGGGGCCCCGGACATCTTTGACAACTTCTCCAATAACGCCAATTTTAAATTTAATGTAAAACCACTTCTTCTGGATGACACACTGGAAGCGTGTGTAGTACAGTAGATAATATGTTTCCCTTGCTGTTCAACAGTGGCTCATGGCGTGGGTTCCTGTAGTCATGTCCTAGTTCATGAAGCACGGGCAACGTATGAGTGGCCAAGTAAGTGGTCCCGACAGTCGGGATACCAGTTACTTTGGAATAAGGCTAGGCATCTCGGACATATTCTGAGTCGTGGTCACCTTTGTGCTCATACGGCAAAGACTACCAAATCCACCGGTTAGTCCCTCAGCCGTTAGGGGTAAAACCCAATGGGACTCGGGGCAAGTAAGACTAGCAACCTGCTTCCCTGGTACTTTAAATATGATGTGGGCAACAATCAGAGCAAAATGCCTCGGACCTTTGGAGGTGACGGAGTCCCACCTCTAACTGACAAACCAGGGACTCCTAAGATACGACTTGGCAAACAAATGGTAATGAGATGAGGAGCTATTAATATCAATGGGGGCTACTCTGAGAAGAAGGTAGAACTGGCAGAGGCTGCAAGTAAGATGGGGCTGGACGTTTTAGCTGTTAGTGACATTCGGGTAAGGGGTAAGAAAGAAGAGATAGTGGGAGAATACAAGGTCTACCTGTCAGGAGTCAAAGCAGGAATAGCACAATGGGGTGTAGGGCTTTACATCAGGAAAGAAATGGAACCCAGCGTAGTTGCAATAAAGTATGTAAACGAACGACTGATGTGGATAGATTTGACAGTGTCTAGCAAGAAAATTAGGATTGTGTCAGTATATTCGCATTGTGAAGGGACAGATCAAGATAAGATGGATAGTTTTTATGAGGCACTCAGTGATGTGGTTGTTAGAGTAAAGGACAAGGACAGTGTTCTGCTCATGGGTGATTTTAACGCCAGGATTGGAAATCGAACAGAAGGGTATGAAAAGGTTATGGGTAAATTTGGAGAGGATATGGAGGCCAACAGGAACGGGAAACAACTCTTGGATTTCTGTGCCAGTATGGGCTTAGTAATCACAAACTCCTTTTTTAAACATAAGAACATTCACCGGTACACTTGGGAAGGCAAGGGAACCAGATCTGTCATTGACTATATAATAACAGATCAGGAATTCAGGAAGGCTGTGAGGGACACACGTATTCAGGGGATTCTTTGATGACACTGATCATTATTTAATCTGCAGTGAAATTGGGATTGTGAGGCCGAAAGTGCAGCAGGTCAGGTCCATATGTAGGAGGATAAGAGTGGAGAAACTTCAGGATAAGGAAATCAGGCACAAGTACATAACAGCGATCTCAGAAAGGTACCACTTAGTTGAATGTAGTCAATTACAGTCATTGGAAAAGGAATGGACAAGGTACAGGGACACAGTACTAGAAGTGACTAAAGAATGTCTTGGAACAGTAGTGTGTAAAAGAAGGATGAAGCAGACAGCTTGGTGGAATGATACAGTCAAGACAGCCTGTAAAAGGAAAAAGAAGGCGTATCAAAAATGGCTACATACCAGAACCCAGGTAGGCAGAGAAAGTTATGTTGAAGAAAGAAACAAAGCCAAACAGATAATTGCAGCATCCAAGAAGAAATCGTGGGAAGACTTTGGAAACAGGTTGGAGACTATGGGTCAAGCTGCTGGAAAACCATTCTGGAGTGTAATTAGCAGTCTTCGAAAGGGAGGTGAGAAGGAAATGACAAGTATTTTGGACAGGTCAGGAAAACTGCTGGTGAATCCTGTGGATGCCTTGGGCAGATGCAGGGAATATTTTGAAGAGTTGCTCAATGTAGGTGAAAATGCGATCAGTTATGTTTCAGATTTCGAGGTAGAATGGGATAGGAATGATGATGGAAATAGGATCACATTTGAGGAAGTGGAAAAAATGGTCAATAGATTGCAGTGCAATAAAGCGGCTGGGGTGGATGAAATTAAGTCGGAACTCATCAAATACAGTGGAATGTCAGGTCTTAAATGGCTACACAGGACAATTGAAATGGCCTGGGAGTCGGGACAGGTTCCATCAGACTGGACAAAAGCAGTAATCACACCAATCTTTAAACATGGAAACAGAAAAGATTGTAACAACTACAGATGTATCTCTTTAATCAGTGTTGTGGGTAAAATCTTCTCAGGTATTGTTGAAAGGAAAGTGCGAGTATTAGTTGAGGACCAATTGGATGAAAATCAGTGTGGGTTTAGGTCTCTTAGAGGTTGTCAGGACCAGATCTTTAGCTTACGGCAAATAATGGAGAAGTGTTATGAGTGGAACAGGGAATTGTATCTATGCTTTATAGATCTAGAAAAGGCATATGACCGGGTTCCTAGGAGGAAGTTATTGTCTGTTCTTCAAGATTATGGAATAGGAGGCAAACTTTTGCAAGCAATTAAAGGTCTTTACATGGATAGTCAGGCAGCAGTTAGAGTTGACGGTAAATTGAGTTCATGGTTCAGAGTAGTTTCAGGGGTAAGACAAGGCTGCAACCTGTCTCCACTCTTGTTCATATTATTTATGGATCATATGTTGAAAACAATAGACTGGCTGGGTGAGATTAAGATATGTGAACACAAAATAAGCAGTCTTGCATATGCGGATGACTTAGTTGTGATGGCAGATTCGATTGAAAGTTTCCAAAGTAATATTTCAGTGCTAGATCAGAAATGTAAGGGCTATGGTATGAAGATTAGCATCTCCAAAACGAAAGTAATGTCAGTGGGAAAGAAATATAAACGGATTGAGTGCCAAATAGGAGGAACAAAGTTAGAACAGGTGGACGGTTTCAAGTATTTAGGATGCATATTCTCACAGGATGGCAACATAGTGAAAGAACTGGAAGCGAGGTGTAGCAAAGCTAATGCAGTGAGCGCTCAGCTACGATCTACTCTCTTCTGCAAGAGGGAAGTCAGTACCAAGACTAAGTTATCTGTGCACCGTTCAATCTTTCGACCAACTTTGTTGTATGGGAGCGAAAGCTGGGTGGATTCAGGTTACCTTATCAACAAGGTTGAGGTTACGGATATGAAAGTAGCTAGGATGATTGCAGGTACTAGTAGATGGGAACAATGGCAGGAGGGTGTCCACAATGAGGAAATCAAAGAAAAACTGGGAATGAACTCTATAGATGTAGCAGTCAGGGCGAACAGGCTTAGATGGTAGGGTCATGTTACACGCATGGGAGAAGCAAGGTTACCCAAGAGACTCATGGATTCAGCAGTAGAGGGTAGGAGGAGTCGGGGCAGACCGAGGAGAAGGTACCTGGATTCGGTTAAGAATGATTTTGAAGTAATAGGTTTAACATCAGAAGAGGCACCAATGTCAGCACTGAATAGGGGATCATGGAGGAACTGTATAAGGGGGGCTATGCTCGAGACTGAACGCTGAAAGGCATAATCAGTCTTAAATGATGATGATGATGATGATGATGATGCTGTTCAACTGGTGTTTCACTTCTAACGTAAGTAGTAGCTACGAGTAATATATTAATGCCCTTTCTAACCCAATTGTCACTTAGTATCGGTAAAAGGTAAGCTACACACAAATCACCTATATACAGCCAGTATATTGACTCGTTCCACATAAATGATGTGTGGAGCACACAAATAACTAGTGTATGATTTGTGACTATCTACGAGATGTGTAAAATATACTAGTTCCACCCTATATCGTTTGTCAGAAGTCCGAATGATGACTAACTGAAAACCTCAGCTGCTGACAGGTGTTGTTGATATACCTCGATGTGGACAGCTGAAAATATGTGCCCCGACCGGGGCTCGAACCCGGGATCTCCTGCTTACATGGCAGACACTCTATACATCTGAGCCACCGAGACACAGATGAATAGCGCGACTGCATGGAAGTTATCCCTTGCACGCTTCCCGTGAGACTCACATTCCCAACTGTCCACAATTCTACATATGTATTGTACCTTATAGACATTTGCCCAACCACTCATTACTCGCGCACGCTTTGGCGATTCCCGTAAGAGTTTGCAGCTGAGGTTTTCAGTTAATCATCATTTATTCCAGGGAAAAGCTGCATGGTCATCAACAGTAACTGTTCTTTCGAGAACAAGTTACTGTCTTCGTATATATAGTTAAAGGCTACCCAGCTATTGACCTTCGTCTGTGCGAATGCGCACGGATTGCCCAAACTGACATCAATTTCTTGGGGGGTGGCGTGAGGAGGGGTGTTTCCATTGTTTCGATTGAACCTTGGATTCTGATTGAAATTAGTGAATCAATCCCTCATCCATAGCTGCAAATCATTTGAGAAATGTCATAGGATCTGCCTCAAAAAGGTCAAGTTTTCGGCGAACATGGCGAGTTTTTGGCTTTTGTTATCTGCTGGAAACATTCTTGGAACACCTTGTGCATGTCAAGTTCCTACGATATTCCCAGTCTCACAGCAATGTCATACGCTGGTCTGCCACGACGATATCCTGGATTGCAGTTGCGTTTTCCTTCGCACTCGCCGCCACTGCTGGTGCACCTTGGACAGACATGTTGCCCCGATTGAATTCCGCCACCCATTTTTTGACAGTGGAATAGCAAGGGGAAACCTCCGCCAATGTTTTCCTCATGTCATTATGTATCTCCTGTAGACTCATACCATTTTTCAGCAGGTACTGGATGACCTCATTTTTCAAAATGTGTACACCCTGAACACTTAAAACTCCAATATGTGAAAGAAAAAAGAAAAAAAGATATTATTGAAAAACTTGTTGTGTATCCTAGCAAAGGAATGTACTGCATTAGGCTACTACAGGTATTTCATGTGTGGGCCGAGATCCTTGCAGTTTTCATCACACGAGTGCAAGTGACCTCTGGGGACATTTAACAAAATTATACCACGCATACAGAACTCGCAGGCAGTAAATATGGGTCCGTCGATTAATGCATACTTCAGCGTATGTTGCGTGACCACATTGCGCAACATGTTGACAGCGCGAACTACATCTACATCCACGTGATTACTCTCCTATTCACAATAAAGTGCCTGGCAAAGGGTTCAATGAACCACCTTCGCCGGTCGCTGTGGCCAAGCGGTTCTAGGCGCTTCAGACCGGAACCGAGCTGTTGCTACGGTCGAAGGCTTGAATCCTGCCTCGGGCATGGATGTGTGTGGTGCTCTTAGGTTAGTTAGGTTTAAGTAGTTCTAAGTCTAGGGCACTGATGACCTCAGATGTTAAGTCCCATAGTGCTTAGAGTCATTTGATTTGAACCACCTTCAAGCTGTCTCTCTACCGTTCCACTCTCGAATGATGCGCCGGTCATAGGTTGTGTACCAAAAATGAACAACATAGAGACAGAAGTGATGACATTTTCTCCAGGACATGGCCATCATTTTGCAGGACAATGCTCGAGCGCGTACAGTGCAAGCTGTTACTGATTTGTTTGACTGATGGGACTGCTAAGTTCTATACCACCTACTGCACTCCCCTGACTTAAGCTCTCGTAAGTTCAACTCGATTTTTAAACTGATGGAAACACTTCACAGCATTCGCTTCAGAACTGCTACAAATTTGTCGGACAATAGATCGCGCCGCTCGAACTGTCAACACAACTGGCACTGCTACGAGCATCTTACGATTTCCACATCGCTGGCAACGGGTTATACACAATGCTGGTGACTACTTTGAAGGTCAGTAAAACTTTGAAACACCTATCTATTTTGTGAATAAATAGTTGCCACTATTAAAGTTCCATCCCTCGTATACAAAAATACTGCAAGCTATAGCCCTTACGTAATTTTTTGGATAAGTACTTTTTAATATGGTTCACAAGAAATTCAGAGCGTTCAGATACTTCCGAGCAAGACCTAGGTGGCTACATTGTGACTGGGTGTATCGTTTTAATGATCTGTAACGTACTAGACTGCGATTGTAGGGGTGAGGGTGAGCAAACATATACTTTTTCCACCTTGCATTTATGATAGTTTTTTGCAATTTGTGTGTGTGTGTGTGTGTGTGTGTGTGTGTCTGTGTGTACGCGCTAAAGAATGTTAGATGTGGAAATATTCCAAGTCACATGCTTCATGTAATATTTTATATAAATATTTTTGAACATGATGAAAAAAGTTTCAGATAGTTTGGATACTTTTGAGCAAGGCCAAGAAGTATGATGCGGAGGTACATTGTCATTGGCTGTTTCATTTTGATCGCCATTTAACTGCCAAGAAAATACTAGTCTGTGATTAAAGGAGAGAAGGAGAAAAGGGGAGGGGAGATGGTGGAGATGAAAAAGCGCAACTGGATTAGTTCCACCATCTTGAATGTGTTTTAATTGTCTTTAATTTTTTGAATTTCCTAGCATCTTGTATTTTTATATTTTGTGTCAGTGCGATTCTGATGGCATCATATGGTCAGGGTCACTGAAGACGTCATTATCCCTGCAATGCAGGCAGCCAGCACTATCTCTGGTAACTTTCAGAGTCGAGGTACCACTAACTTGGATTGTGATGTCAGTGGCACTGCATACTTCACTAACACATTTAAGTCCGAAGTACACCACAATCAGCGTACCTTTCCTACTCACCTGCTGTTCCAAACAATTCCAAATCTTACGTATGGGATTCAAAGTGGGTAATTCAGTTCAGGGGGACAGTAGAGATGCGGTATGGAGCGTCAGTGCTATTAAACATGTGCTGCCCTGTGAAAATGGCAGTTGTTACCACAGAACACTGAAGAAAACACATCTTACTCATCTTAAATATGTAGAGGAAACGGCAATATATCGTCACCAAGAGTGTTGAACTAAACGACTGCACAGTAACCTGAGAAAGTGGGCCCATATCATAGTACGTAAGGCATCCCTAAAACGCAACACAGCCACCACTTGCCGAAACTGTAATCTCCCCACTAAGCGGATCAAACCCTTGACTTGATCTGAAACTTCCTGGCAGATTAAAACTGTGTGCCGGATCGAGACTCAAACTCGGGACCTTTGCCTTTCGCGGACAAGTGCTCTACCATCTGAGCTACCCAAGCACGACTCACGACCCGTCCTCACAGCTTTACTTCTGGCCCTTGATCGTTGATATACTCGATGCCTTGCATCATTTGAAAGGAGGCAAAACTGTGACACATTGGACCACACTACACGCCTACAGATAGACAGATTCTGTGTTGTTTAGCATATTGAAGACGTGCAGCTTCGTGTGCTACTTTGAGCAGTGACCTTTTACAAGATACCCAACTCCATTTGTCCGTTGCTTGCAGTCCCCTTCGCAGTATTCATTCGGAAACTGTTTGAGATGGACCTGCACTCACTGCCAGCAGCTTTTCCCATCAGGTTTGAAAGCGACTGCCATTAACTGACACGAGTCTCTAGTCCATATCGGTTAGCATCTGTTTACGACCACAGTTCTTAGGTCGTGTTACACGGCTGTCAGTGGTGCACCATTCTTCAAAAACATGTTGGACAGTGCGGCTTGATACCAAGAAACTGGGCAACTTCATTCCCAGTGTGGTCATGGGCATGGTGAAATGTGATGGATCTATCAGCCATTCTGTCACTTCCTTACATCCTTCTCGTTGTTTCTAAACAGCCGACTGGAACATACTAACCGCTCCACTGGAATGACTTCATGTTTGGAGGGTCACATGACTATCTGGTGCCAGTACTGCACCATCTCCAGCGCTCCAAATCAGTCCCTGCTATTTCAACTCTTAGTGTCCAAATAATATGAAAAAATATGATTGTAACATTGCTCACGAAATTAACTTTTATTATCGTCATGAGCAATGAATAGACGAAAAAATTGGCAAAAAGTAAACACAAACTTCTTTTAAGGACGTGGTATCACTTGGCAATCTAATTTTAAAATTTTTAACAACTTTAACCTGTATTATCGTAGCAAGCGATGAATACAAGAAGGAAGAGGTAAAAATTAAACAAAGGTTTTAAGGTAGTGGTTTCACTTTGGGGCCACCAGCATACATTGTTTTCAACCACCCTTCGTTGCATGTGATACATTTGAAAATTAATTCGCGTTTTTCCTAGACATAACCCCACATTCAGAAACTAGCATGAATTCATAACGACTAAGCCGGCCGTTGTGACCGAGCGGTTCTAGGCGCTTCAGTCTGGAACCGCGTGACCGCTACGGTCGCAGGTTCGAATCCTGCCTCGGGCATGGATGTGTGTGATGTCCTTAGGTTAGTTAGGTTTAAGTAGTTCTAAGTTCTAGGAGACTGATGACCACAGATGTTGAGTCCCATAGTGCTCAGAGTCATTTGAACCATAACGACTAAAACAAATTATGGTTCTAAATAAGAAGCAAAAAGGTCCTCAATTTAATAAATTTGATTTCAAATCTACATATTTCCCCAGTGGCTCTATATCCAACCTACTCATAAAAGCAGTAGTACAACTTAACTTACAATAGCTTCAAGTGTACTTACTATCACTGCCAATGATTTGGTCACTATGTAAATACTAGGGCTTAAATAATGTCAACTACTTATTCACAAGCGATACAAAAGAGTTACATGTTTGCCCCTGTTACTGTCCTTCAAAGCAGTCACCAACGTTGTGTAGAACCCGTTGCTAGCGATGTGGAAGGCGTAGTATACCGTTAGCAGAGCCTGTTCTGTTGATGGTGCGAATGGAGCGGTCTACTGCCCGTCGAATCTCTGGAACAGTTCTGAAGCGAATGCCACGAAGTGGTTTCATCATCTTCGAAATCAAATCAAAGTCAGAAGGACTTAAGTCCGGGGAGTATGGTGGATGGTACAGTACTTTCCAGTCCCATCGACCGAACAGAGCAGCCACAGCTTGCGCTGTATGCGCCCGCTTATTGTCGTGCAAAATGATGGGTGGGTTGCGCAGGAAGTGTCGCCGCTTCTTTCGCAAAGCTGGTGGCAGGTGATGCTCCAAAAATGAACAGTAATACTGTGCTTCGACGGTCTGCCGTGGAGGAACGTCATGCGTTAGGATAACACCATCACAGTCGTACACGAGAATCACCAAAACTTTCACCATACTGGGGCTCTGACGCACTTTCGACTTTCGCGGCGACCCATAACGACGCCATTCGTTGGATTGACGTTTCAGTTTTGGCTCGTACGACGTGGCCCATATCTCATCCAGTGTTACGATACGGCGTAAGAAAGCCTCTCCTTCGCACTTATAGCGCTCCAAGTGCGTCTGAGCAGCGTCGTAACGCATCCATTTCTGCATTTCCGTCATGTCATGCGGAACCCATCGTGAGGCAATTTTTCACATGCCCAGGCGTTCCTTCAGGATGCGAAGCACAATAGTTGGCTCTGAGCACTATGGGACTCAACTGCTGTGGTCATAAGTCCCCTAGAACTTAGAACTACTTAAACCTAACTAACCTAAGGACAGCACACAACACCCAGCCATCACGAGGTAGAGAAAATCCCTGACCCCGCCGGGAATCGAACCCGGGAACCCGGGCGTGGGAAGCGAGAACGCTACCGCACGACCACGAGATGCGGGCGAAGCACAATAGTATGCGCTAATCTGGTTTCGTGGGCCAGCTCACGAATCGTATGGCGTCGATCAGTCCACTAACGCGGCAACAGCATGCAGTTCTTCTTCAGAGACGCTAGGAGAACCTGCCTGATATATGCCTGCGACAGTTTGCTGACCTTCGTTGAAGGATTTTACCCAACGTGCCACTGTGCTGTACGGCAATGCCGATTCGCTGCACGCCTCTTGAAGACCCTGATGACACTGTCGTGCTGTACGACCTCTGGTACATTCAATCTTGATCCAACTCCTTTGTTCCCGAAAACGTAGTGACACCGTCACGTTAGACCGCTCGCTCACAAGTGACTGTGTTTCCCTCGATTATGCGCGCGCTTGTGACGTGGACGGGCGAGTCCATTTGCTCGGAGGTAAGGTAGGTATGTCAACAACGCGTGCTATCAGCGACAACAGTAGATTCCATTGCATAGTGTCTCCACAGCAGCGTTGTCACTATTTAAGTTCCAACCTACAAGTATTAAGCCACGTGTCGCAATCTCATACAATCACGAAGCACGATCTCTCCTTCGGCTGTTAATTTGAAGTGACTGCAACAATGCACTGCATTCCGAGAGGTACCTCACCGTGCCAGTAGATGTCTGTGTTACAAAAGTGTCGGTGGTTTCATGCTAAAGGCACTGGTACTTTAAAAAATACAATTTAATGTCGGTTTGAGGCAGAAACCACGTGGTTCTCAAAGTGTTAAAGGGGTGAATAATGTTTTGGCTTGCCAGTTCTGATTGCAGTTGTTTCTGGTGAAAGGGTACAGTACCACCCGACATTGAAAATAGGTACAACATACTTCATTATTTTTGTCAGAAGAACACATTTTTTTTGTAAAATAACTCAATTTCAATTAATACAGCGAAGCCGGATACCAGTGTGGGAAAGAATGACAATTTATTTATTTAATTGATCACATGTGCACTCCCACAAAGTAAATCCCTACATCCAGTTTGGTGAGATCTTTGAAATGAATGAATGTATGGTCGTCTGCTAACCGCAGATAGTGAATGTGAATATATGATCATCTTTGAGTCGATCCTTTGGCCACCTTTGGTGGGACCAAAGACATGAAATTTACCAGAGCTTTGAGCGCCTGAAATGTGGCTGACCAATACGATAGCAAGGTGCTTCCCCCACCTCGACACAGGTGCGAGAGGACCTAGAGAACGGCCATGTTTCGCCACTCTGCCGCTGGATCTTGTGCTGTTAAGACTTCTTTTAATTGTGCTTCGTAATGATGAAAGAGTGGAGACATGGTATGCATGTGGAATATTTAAGAGTAGTTTGAAATAATAATTTCTCTATTTCAGGAACTTTTGTGGGGAGAATTAAATGTCAGGCAGGTAATATTAATGGGATTGTAGGAATCTTCGGAAGTGACCAACGGTCACAATGAAACCACGTGTAGCAATAAGTTGAAATACTTCCGTGTGCTTAAGTTAAGCTGAATTACCAGCGTGTGTACAATAAGTTGAAATATTTAAGAAATAGCGTGTGTACCATAAGTTGAAATATTTAAGAAATGGCGTGTGCAGGACTTGAAATTAGAGACGAGTACTTCCACGTGGTGAGTACTGTGTGAGTCTCAAACTGTGTATGAGACAAAAGATAAAGAGAAGTACTCGTCCATGGTATCAGTTGAGGACTCGCGTGTGTGCTTAATATTAAACTGCATGATATGATTCCGTGTGACGCTAGATTTAAACTCTGAGAGAGATTCAAGGTGAGTCGGCCGTCTATCCAGCAACGCCACTTGGCTTGCATTGCACAGGAAGACGTGCATTTTTCTCCAGAGTTCACAGTAGGAAAGTAGAATTACAAAGTGGGGCAGTGTCATGTGAAACTGGGATAAATATTGATTGAAGTGGGAAAGCTGAAAGTGATAATGTTGTAACCATTCTTTGTGTAGTATTTCATATTGTTGTGTGGGGTATGTCATGTAATTTGGGTATGTGTGGTTTGCATGGGGGAGTAGCAAGGTAGTTTCAAAAGATTTGTGGGTTATGCTTGTTCCTTCTGTATCGCTCGATCTGGAGGAAAGTTTCGTGATGATGATTGTGAGAGGCGAAGTGTGAGGTATAATAAAAGATCCACCATCCTATCCAGAAAGTGCACTGTAGCCTTAAATAAATTACGAGACCATAATATAGAGATTCACCATTGTAAAGCCATGCCCACTGGGCGGAATTTCTCATGTGATATTGTTGTAGGTTGTAGAATTTGTGTGTTTAGGAATAAATCAGATAATGAAAAGAAAGAGATTGGTGGCCTTTTTCATTGAATTGTATGTTGTCATAATGTCCCGAATTTATAATGTGTGTGCCATTCGTATTCAGTGGGGTGGCCACGTGTTAATAAAAGCCGTTAAATAAAAGACAAAAAGTAAATGTGGTATTGCCAGTGCGTAGTGTACAGTCAGAGTTCTATAAATCACTGATAGTCAGATGCGTGTTTCCGTTGCGTATTTTTCATACAGGAGAGTAATTTGTAACTAAATAGTAAGATACGAGAATTCATGTTACTCGATAAATTAAGGAAGAATCCACTCGCTTGGCAAACCACTCATCTTGCAGGCCTGACTGCTTGATGCCACAGTATGAGCAAGGCAAGTGGGTGCCTCTCACTGGTAAAACTGCCAACACTGGATAAATGTATCACTGTTCCGAAGTGCAAATCTAGATGACGCCAGCCATTTGCGGGGAGAGTGAGCGCAGCTTCGGTGACCTCCGGGTGGCCTGGATGCTCGCCTTAAGCGCAGCAAGTGTCTGCGGCCCGGTCACGTGACCGGCACGTGGCAGTCGCGTGTCTCCCCTCGCGGCCGCAAGGGGCCGATAGCATCGCGCCTATTGTAGCAAATGCTCGGCGGCCGCGACCGTCGACCAATCCGACGGCAATTAACGGCGGGGGTTCCCCTAAGCGGGCGATACCATCTGGGCAGGTGGCACCGGCCGGCATCTGGCCTCTCCCGGTCCCTGCATCCACTCGCGCTCTGCGCTCTGTTACTGCCCTTGCACGCGAAGCCAAATGTGAAATTGCCACCGAGTCAAAGACGGCGGATGCTTTGAGATATACGAGGTGCGACAATAATGTAATGAGACAGATGTGAAAAAAAATGTTGCTTACCGTTTCAGTCAAGTTTAGTGTTGTCTCCATCAAAGTAGTTCCCTTCTGATTGCACACACTTCTTCCAGCACTTCTGTCATTGATGGTAACGTTTCTGGAACTCAACTTCTGTAATATCCTCCAAGACCCTCGTCACAGCTTTTTGGACATCTTGTTGTGTTGTTTGAAAATGACTACCTTTTTGACTCTTGGAAATAGAAAAAAGTCGCACGGAGCGATATCTGGTGAATAAGGTGGCTATGGTAGTACTGAAATTTGTTTTGAGGTTGAAAATTGCTGTACTGACAGAGCAGTATGGGATGACGCATTATCGTGATGCAGAATCCAATTATCAGCAGTGTTGGCACGGACACGAAGAACTCTTTTACGAAGTCTTTCTAAAATTTCTTTGTAGTGATATTGGTTAACTGTTTGTCCAGGAGGCACTCACTCTTGATGAACAATTGCCTTGGAATCAAAGAAGCACACAAGCATGCATTTCACTTTTGAGTTTGACATACGAGCTTTCTTTGGTCTGGGTGATCCCTTTGAGCACCATTGCGAACTTTGGCGTTTTGTCTCTGGATCGTACTGAAAAAAACAACTTTCATCACCAGTGATAACATGGCTCAACAATTCTGGATTGATTTCCGTTTGCTCTAACAGATCGGCTGCCACATTTTCCGTGTTTCTCGCTGTTGTGGTGTGAGATTTTTGGGGACAATTTTTGCACAAATCTATCTCATACCAAGATCTTCAGTTATTATAAGACGAACCGTTTCTCGATTGATCTCCAGTTCTTCTGCAATCATTTCCATGGATAATCTTCGATCAGATCGTATGAGTTCACGCACCCTGGCCGAGTTGACATCCGCCCATGAGGTTGATGGTCTTGAGCTCTTGGCATAACCTTCTCTCATAAAGCCTTCTGAAGCTTACCGTAAGTTGTCGTCGCGTTTTCATCCAATTTAACGTAAAAAGAAATGGCATGCCGTTGCGCAGTATTATGCTGTTCCATTTCGGTGACGAGAGACACAAACACGTGTTAACTTATTACAGCACAACTCACGACTGAGCAGTTGCATCGATGTGCCGCTTGGACTAGAAGCAGCTTATAGACCAAGGTCAAAGATATTCCGCCTAAGCAAGCCTGCAGGGTTGCCACATCTTGCAACGAAAATGAGCCTCATTACTTTATTGTCACACCTCGTAGACCCATATCACTGACATCAATTTGTTAAATATATGTCTTAGTGTTGCTTTTATACACCACTTTTGAAAAATACGCTGCCTAAAAAAGTACACCTTGAAAAAAATTAAAATTTTGATCCGGTGACAGAATATGCCACCTCGCAGATAGTAGATGTACTGATTATGGTTTCTGTGTCATATGCCAACATATATCATAGTGGCATAGCTACCAGAACGCCGTCTGTGTCTATTCTTTTATATGGAATTCTCACAGCCAGAAGGTTTGGCAGCATGGTGTAGCCACGTCTTGTCACAGTCTGCGCGACACCCCTCGTTGGAGGTTCGAGTCCTCCCTCGGGCATGGGTGTGTGTGTGTGTGTGTGTGTGTGTGTGTGTGTGTGTGTGTGGTCCTCAGTGTAAGTTAGTCTAAGTTAGATTAAGTAGGGCGGAAGCTTAGGGACCGATGACCTCAGCAGTTTGATCCCTTAAGACCTTACCACAAATTTCCAATTTCTAGAAGGTTCAGCGTGGTGCAAACGGGTGAAGTAAGCGGCAACCATGCCACAGAGACGCACTCGTGCTTCGTACGGCCAACTGAGCGAATTTGAAAGGGTCAAATGGTGACCTTCCGAGTGGCGGGATTGTCCTTTCCGAGAAGTTGGACTTGCAGCGCCAGTTGTACAGCGATGCTGGTATCAGTGGTCACGTGAACATTCTCACACCTGTAGACGAGGTGTGGGCGTTCACACAGCACAGACGCCCGCCAGGATAGTGGTATTGTAAGGGCAACTGTGGCAGATCGTACTGCTGCAACAGCTCAGATAAGAAGGCGAGTCCAGCAGGTACATACGTGTAGGCATGGAACACACTGAAATTCCCTCGCCACAGCCCCATAGGACGCCTTTAGGGGAGCCAAAACAGATAACACAGCCCGCCTATAATGACAAGTACCATGCCGTAATTTGTTCTCTGCCTAAGAAAAACGCAGCAACAAATCATTCTGAATTTACATCAGCAAATAATTCTATGAAATCTAGTGAGGTTATTATGGATTCCGAACCACAAATCACCTAGGCGAAATTAATAAAGATTGGTCAAACATGGTAACTGGACACCTTTGTAGACCGCCTGTAGTGGCTGTATTCACAGAGCGCTTCAGAGAGAACTTGCAGAATGTCGTGGGTAATTTTCCTGATCACGCTATTGTAATAGGGGAAAAAATCAATTTTCAGCCTGTGCATCGGAGAATCATGCGCTTAAAACTGGTGCCATGAAGAGGAATGCGTGTGACATTATTCTAAATGTCTTGTCCGAAAATCACTTTGAGCATATAGTTAGAGAACCAGCTTCACATTAAAAGCCAACGAAGAAAAACGCACAACTGTTGTAAGTTTGGCAAGTGTTGTGTATTTAGAAAACTTGCAACTGTTGTCAACTGTTGAAAATTGATGACAACACTTTCAAACTCGTGGACACAAACATCCGATGTTTTTCTTTTCTATTTCTAACAACTGTGCACTTAAGGCCTGAAAAACGCACATTAGCGACTTCTCCAGCTGTGTCTTTGCAGAATTTTCTTAAGAAAAATAAAGAAAATACCACAGTTTATTCACCACATGACAGTTTGGATGTTGAAGACAGGTAGGGTTGCTCATGGTAGCTGGGGGACGTGTCCACAAAATAAATGCAATGCAGGAAGAACCACAATGAATATGAGGCATGAAGTTGTAACCTACTTTCTATCGGATATTGGTAAAGTGAACTAGTAGGACAATATACATAAATAAATATCGAATGAATGTGCTGATTTAATTAAAAATTTTCGAGCAAAACCCTTACAGCTTTAGTTATTAAGAATATAAGGCATGAATTTACAACCTACATTGTATAAGACGTAATTGAAGCGAAATATGATGGTTGTCCAGAAAGTAAGTTCCGATCGGTCGCGAAATGGAAACCACTGGGAAAATCCGGTAAAGCTTTGCACAGATGTGTTGGGAAGTGTCTCTAGTATGCCCGTCGATCGTGTCGCGTCGCTCTTTTCAGTTTTGAGTGAACAGTTAGCACGTAAAGATGCGTAGGGAATAGCGTCTCCCGCCAAGTATGAGGGCCTGGTTAGAGATTTCGCCTGTGTCATGCAGCCCACATAACACAACACTCGAGCAGTTCCTTCTTCATGCCAATTCTCGGCCGCACGCTGCAGGGCGATGATAAGTGTTTGATCACCCACAGTACAGTCCGTAATTGGCTCCCCCTGATTCTCATCTCCGCTCACAAGAACCGCTGGCTATGAAGACAAAATTTTTCCACAGACAACGAGCTGCAGACCAGTGCAGATAACTGGCTGAAAGCACATGCGGCTGCTTTCTACTCGTATGATGAGGATATTGGAGCGTTGATACAACACTACGACAACACTCGAAGTTCGAGCGGCGACTATGTAGAGAAGTAAGTGGAAGGTATACCTAACTGTTGCAAATAAAACGTTTCTGGTTTTCACTGTAGTTTCCAATTCGCGACTGATCGGAACTTACTTTCTGGACAACCCTCGTAGCAAGAGAAATAAATAAATATTCAGTGAAAAGACACATGTCATTACAGACTTCCGACCACAAACCTTAGAGCTTTAATTACTCTAAGTGGATGACATTTTACTTACGATTGTAAATATTTTTCTCTATGCCTTGTTCACCCTTTTTAAAAGCTTCATGTGTTCGAGAAGCATCCATTTTGGAACGTAGATATATCTGTGCCCGATCCAATTTTCGTTTTGAGCATTTTAGAATCCCCATACCTGTACTGTGTTTTCATGTTTGCCCATTTTCTTTCGCATTCAGCAAATGGGACACCAGTTATTCTGAAACTTCTTTCAACTAATCTTTGCGTTTGTATCGGTCCTTATAGGCCGAATCCGAAGTATCCACATAGGTTTCCTAACTTCAGTTTCTAACAAAAACTGAGTAGTTACTTCTATGGACCACTCAGGAGTCGCCATTCTATAAACACGAAAAAGAAACAAAGCAGATGACACGGCAGTACGTATGCCCAAGTCACCCAACGCCGCGGTGTTTTTGCTCACTGAACTCGAGACAAAACTTCCCTCAAATAGTTTTGCAAACTGCAATTTCAAGCAACTGTTGTGAGTTGGAAAACAGATGTCAACCGAGTTTGTTGGAGTTGGTTTTTGGTGCGAAGGTACTTTTAGTTCTCCTAGCAACAAACAAATCTGATCTTTTCGAATCAGTTAAAATATAGGAGTGCATCAGTGATCATACAGCTATTATAGCAGCTATGAGTAGGGGTGTTAAAAGACTGTTAGGAAGACAGAAAAATGTTTTTGATTGGTCAGAGTGATAGGATGCAAATTTCAGAGTATCTGAGTAGTCACCATCGAATATTCAGCGCTGAGGACAAAGAAGTGAGCTCAAATGGATAACATTCAAAAGCATGGTTCAATGAACGTTACACTAATATGTACCAATCAAAGTTTAAGAGATGGGAAAGACGAACTGGGGATTAATAGCCGTGCCAGAACGTTGCTGCGAAACCAGAGAGCTTCATTACACATTTAAGAGAAGTCAAAAAGTAACAGACAAACAAAAGTTGAAAGAAGCGAAAATGAGCACTGAGAGAAGCATTCAGTAAATATGAAAGTAAAATCTTACGAAGCTTTCGTCTTACATAAAAGTGGATTGAAATCGTTTATTCAGTCACTCAGAGACCACACTGGCACAGAAACAGAAGACGACAGAGAGAATACTATAATACAGAATCCAGTCTTTTAAATTTGTTTCACTGCGGAAGATAGTAATACGGTTCCTCCTTTCAGTCATCGCACGAACACCGAAATGGCGGATATTGAGATAAGTGATCGCAGAACAGAAAAGCAACTGCTATTGTTTAGTAATGGAATGGCACTGGGGCTACGAGAGATACCTGTAAGATTCTACGGAGTTATGTGAAATAACTTGCTTCCGTGCGAGAAGCAGTTTATCTTAGGTCGCTGGAGCAACGAAGGGTGCCTAGAGAGTGGAAGAAAGGGCAGGTCATTCCAGTCTTCAGGAAGAGATGTACAGCAGATACATACAATTATAGGCCTTCATCATTGACGTCAATATGTTCTACAATTATGGGATATGTTTTATGCTCAAGAATTGTGAAGTCTTTTCGAGAGCGAAAATCTTTTCTATAAAAATCGGATTCCGCAAATAGAGCTTTTGCGAAATGCAGCTCGCTTTGTTCCTCCACGAGATCAAAGCGCAGTAGACATCGACGCTTCGATTGGTGCCATGTTCCTAGATTTCAGGAAGGCATCCGATACCGTCCCGCACTGTCGTTTAATGAAAATAATACGAGGGATCTTTTATTCGGTGCAAGAAAGTTACGGAGGTGCTCAACAAACTCCAGTGTCAGATTTTACAAGAGAAGCGTTACGCATTTCAGACAGATTCGTGAATGCGCACCGCAAATACGGGACATATCGTTAATAACGAATATTAAATTAAATTAAGGGTGTTGTAGTATGACACAATGAGTAGGAGAGTCGGACAACATATTACTTACTCCCACATGCGTCTCACAAAATGGCAATAACAGGAAAATTCGAAAAACTGTAGCTAATACTGACGTTTACCAACAACGATTCTTAACACGTGCCATTGGTGAATGGAAAAGGGATGCGAAGATTAGATAGTGGTACCAGAAATACCCCCCGTCAAGCACTGTCAGGTTGCTTGCGTACTGTAGACTGGTGTACGGCAACAATGCACCATCATGTGTCACAGTGATTCAACGGCGCATTCGCTTTCGGTCTGTTCAAACAAGTGTGCATAAAGAAGAATGTTGTGCAGTGGTCGTCAAACTGTTTCCCGCGGGCCTCATGCGACCATAATGACGTGTTCGTGCGGCCCGCGGCTCTCGGCTGTATTATGTGATAACAGGCGTCTAGCAACTAATAACCGAATCCAAAAAGTCAATTAATGGTAAGAGCCGCTGATGAATTTACTTTTCCTGCTCAGTAACAAACAAAAATGCATATAGAGTAACTAACGTTTTACGATGATCTTAACTTTTATTGACTTGCGTGAATTCGGTCGTGAGCTACTTGTACGTTAATGTAGCCGTTTACCTAATGGTCAAAGAGGTATGTCGTACGGCCACTGCAGGGTAAGAGACAGCGTGAGGTGGAATGTTTTCCTGTTTGTCCTCCAGTGTTGATAACACATTGGCATATCTGCCTCGTACCAATCAACTGCTATGGCATAAATTTCAAACGGAAGTAAGACAGAGTCGTGAATGCGTATTGCAGAGACGGTTTTCTTCAAAAACGGGACATATTTTTAGAAAGCTATATGAAATTAAATTAACGCTGTTGCACTACAGCACAACGAGTAGAAGAAAAGAGACATTCAAAAATTTAGTAAACACTTTTGATCGTATCTCATATTGCACAATGCTTTTGAATGAAAGTAGAGTTACTGTTACTAACACTGTAGCCGTCAGTCCGTCAACAGACAGGATGCGAAAATTTCCGTAGATTGCTGATTCCGATATGTGACGGCGCAGAATTTCTCCCACTTTTGAACTGCAAACCACGTATATTGGCGAGCTCGAATGAGCTTCAGTGTTTCGAGGGACATAATAGTTTCTGAAACAGCCATTTGCTGTCTGAAACAAAGCTGCTGGAATGCGGCAGCTTGTCGTTCAGTACGTAAAGGAACGGTGGACATGGCTGCACGTTGTCTTACAGAGGCTGAAATTTTGCGTAAATTGTAGCAAGATTTTGTTGACAACGACAGTGAAGACGACAATATCGACGATTCAGATGATAATCCTCATTTTGTGCACGAAGAATTGTGCCACACTTGGAGTACTTCTCGCTTTGATTTCGGAAAAGTACAGGAAGCCTTGTTTCAAAGCGTTTCACACAAAAAATTATACTATGTGACAGAAAAGTGTAACAATTTACGTACGTCCTCCAGAAAAAGTAGTTTCAGGCTTTCGTAAATGCTTAGTATCACAGTTAAATGTTGCCTAGTGTTCTTAATTTTTTTTAAAAAAAGGTAAAAGCTGCAAGGTTAACGTGACCGCCAGTCAAAATGTTAATCAATTAATCATCCGTTCACATACAACAATACTTCGTCAGCGAATTACAGAGCCTCAGCTTTGGAGACGCTGAGGGCGACAGTATTCTGAAACAGAGAAGTCAGCACGAACTGTTCCGAATGGTGCTGACTTTCAACGATCGGTACTTGGGTCCTGGCGGCCTTACTGTAGCTAGAATGGGGTGCTCATAACACGCTAAAATATGTAGACTACCAATTAATAACAACTAGAACGTATGCGAACCGAGGTACCATCCCACAATGTCAGTACTGGCTCTTGAACAAAAACGTTTGACGACCATTGATGAAGAGGCATACCATTTCTTCGTGAAGAACCGAGAACCGCAAGATACAGGCATAAAATTCTGGGCCTGGCAAAGGTTGCTGCCTGGCCCCAGTCTTTCAAAAGCCCTCCGAAACGAGGCAGCAGCAGAATTATTGCAGCTGTGCCAGAGCATTCCACATGGAAACAGTTTAGTAAATAACGTGTATATATACACGTATATGTATTCAAACATCCGAAAAAGTGCGGCTGAATAGTGTCAGTCCTATGTTAAAGCTTTTGACAGAATAGCAGAAGGTATGGATGCTTTCAGAACTTCTTTTGTGAACTCCAAGAGGCGCCTTTAAGAACTTGCATAAACGATTAATATTTTCCACCTCATTCATTACCCCTCTCTGTCTTACACCTTACACACCATACAAATAAAATTAGGCAAGTAACAACTCACATGGAGAACCACAAGCAGTCATCAATCCTACATCCTTTCTGTGAATGGAATGGTAATGCTGTTACTATGTTGTACAACTACATACTGACTACACCTCCACCTCTCCCTTTCTGTACCTGCCTTCCCCCCCCCCCCTCCCCCCTCTGTCCACCGCATCCTCTCACTTCCACTTATCAGTCTCCTCCCCACTCTCTCTGTCTCTTCTGTTCATTTCCTCCAGCCTCTCTCTCTGACCACATCTTTCTGTCCCTTCCCTCTGACCACATCCTCCTCCCCATTTCTCTTTCAAACTCCAACTCCCCTCTTTCTTTTTCACCTGCCCACCACTCATCTACACATTCCATCTGCCTCACCCATCTCCCCCACTCGCCTCTCTCTGTCTATTTTCTCCTCCCCGTCACTCTGACCATTCAACCTGTCCACAGCGTTACAGATGTTTGCCCAGCAATACAGCTCATAAAAGCAGGCCAATACTGCTCCCACAACATGCCTGTCACGCAGGGCAGGCTAACCATCAGGAATTTAAAAATCAATTATTTGCCGCTGGTGTACAGGCTGCCATTCACAGATGGTTGACAAATCAGGCTGATACTACACCACAACATGCTTGTCATGGAGGGCAGCCTACATGTCAGAATCTAGAAAACTGTTCCTTGTCTTTGAGGTTGATTTGGCAGGGCGACATGCATGTTGTTTAGGGCAGCCTACACACCAGAGGCTGAAAAATATACAATTTTGGCCGTTCCTATATCTCTGCTCCTACTGAAGGCGGGAGGTTATAAACCCCACAGTACTGGTACTATGAGGCCTGATTTTTCTGTGCAAAATTTGGCTGAATCTATTCAGGGGTTTTGGAGGAGATCTTGGGCACTCACACACATACGCAGAGTTTGTATATACACACACTACTGTTTGTGGAAATTGCAACACCAAGAAGGAAACACATGAATTCAATTAATACCACAGGTTAGGTACATGACAAGTATCAAATGATTACCTTTTCAAATCTGTACATGTCCTTTGAGTTCTACTATTCAGTATGTCATATGGTCACCAGGCGCTGCAATTAGAGATGCTATATGCCGTGGCATTGAATCAATAAGGTTCTGAATACGTTCCTGAGGGATTTCCCTCCACACAGTTTGTACGAGCCCATTAATCTGACACCAGTTACTGGAGGACCATGACGCACCAGGTGCCACGGGGCGACACGTCTGGCGAACGTGCAGACCAGGGAAGCAATGGTACCCATCGCTCTTTGAAGAAGGCCTATACATTCCTCGCAATATGTGGTCGGGCATTGTCCAGTTGAAATGTCGCTTTTAGAGGTAGCTGAAGGAGGGGGGGGGGGGGGGGAGTACCTCAGGCTCGTCAACCTCTGCTAAGTACCGGTTGCTGTTCAAAGTGCCCGCAATACGTACGAGGTGAAATCGGTTGTTGTAACCAATGGCGCTCCAAATCATCACACCTGGTGTTTGTCCACTATGCCGCTCCACAATGCAGCCCTCCAGGTTGCGCTCACCACGGTACTGCCGGACACATATGTGGCCATCACTGTAGGACAAGTTGAACTGGGACTCATCCGAAAAGATTAAATGTTGCCACTCAGCACTCCAGTGACGGTGTTCACTGCAGAGCAAAAGAAACTGGTACACCTGCCTAATATCGTGTAGGGCTCCCGCGAGCACGCAGAACTGCTGCAACACGACGTGGTATGGACTCGACTAATGAATGCAGTATCGATGGCGATGGAAGGAATTGACACCATGGATCCTACAGGGTTGTCCATAAATCCGTAAGAGTACAAGGGGGTGGATCTCTTCTGAACAGTACGTTGCAAGACATTCCAAATATGCTCAACAATGTTCATGTCTGAGGTGTATCATGACCAGAAAAAGTGTTTAAACTAAAAAAAAAGTACTTGGAGCCACTCTGTAGCAATTCTGGGCGTGTGATGTGTCGCATTCTTCTGCTGGAATTGCCCAATTCCGTCAGAATGCACAGTATACATGAATGGATGCAGGTGATCAGACAGGATGCTTACATATGTATCACCTGTGAGAGTCGAATCAAGACGTATCAGGGATCCCACATCAACTGCACGCGCCCCACACCATTAGAGATCGTTCACCAGCTTGAACCATACTCTGCTGACATGCAGGGTCCATGGATTCACGACCGGTAATCGTCCATCCACTCGATACAATTTGAAAGGAGAGTCGTCCGCCCAGGCAACATGTTTCCAGTCCAATGTCGGTGTCCACAGGCCCAGGCGAGGCGTAAAGCTTTGTGTCGCGCAATCAGAAAGAGTACCGAGTGGGTCTTCGACTCCGAAAGCTCAGAGCGATGATATTTCATTCAATGGTTCGCACGCTGACACATGTTGATGGCCCAGCATTCAAATCTATTTGCGGAAGCGGAAGGGCTGCACATCTGTCTCCTCAGTCGTCGTTTACCCCGTTCTTCCAGGATCTTTTTCCGGCCGCAGCGAAGTCGGAGATTTGATGTTTTACCGGATTACTGATATGCACGGTACACTTGTGAAATGGTCGTACGGGAAAATCACAACTTCATCGCTAGCTCGCAGGTGCTGTGTCCCATTGCTTGTACGCTGACTATAATATCACTTAAACCTTGATACTCTGACATTTTAACAGCAGTAACCGAACGAACAACTTCGCCAGACACTTGTTGTCTTAGTTGTCTTATACAGGCTGTGGGATTATGTCCACTCGTGTAATACAGGTTGCCTAGGAAGCTGCATTCTTGGATAGCCCCTCTCCAGCAAAGCGGCGGACCGTCGTCGTGTAGGGTGCGCGACAACGGCGGGGGAGGTTGGAGGGTGGACGCTGCGCTGGACAGGAAGCTGTGGCTGATCGGGACGTCAAGCTTCCGGTCGTACTCCGCCATCCGGCCTTCGATCTGGCAGAAACGTCCCCCGGAAAGGACCAGAAGGGTACGCGTCCACCTCCGGAGGCCAATAATCAGTGAAAGGCATCGGCTGCTGCTGTGTGGGCGGGTCCAGCTCCGTCGGTACGCCGAGAGGAGACGAAGGCTCCGTCTCCATGGGGTCGTCCCGCTGTGTCGTGATGACACCCTCTGACAGCTGCTGCATCCCGTCTGGACCTGAAACAGGATACATGCAAGCGCCAATTCACGGATGATCTCACCTCGCGCCCACCTCGCTCCCAGCAGTATCTACCATCGCAGAGTGAAGGGGCAGACATCCTGAAAACCATACAGGCAGGTGTACTGATTGTTTAAAGGATAGTGAGAGAGCGTCCCTTCCCGCCGCATCGTGTCAATTCCTGTACTTAATTTTTACTCCGTTGTGCGGAGTTTTGTTCACCGACCGCGCGCATTTCAACCGGGAAGATATTTCGAACGCCCGAAATAGCCAGATTTGGGATCAAGAAAACCCCTATGCACAGGAAGATTTCAGCACACCTTTTCATCAATTTCTGGGCAGCTGTCTGGCCGTACATCCTTCCTTCTCACATAACTAGTGCCAGGAACTTGATATTCCTGCAGCAAGTGCTGACGGAGTTTTTGAAGACGTGCTATTGGACATTCAGCACGGATAGTGGTCCCAGAATGCTGACGGGGCAGTACAGTTTGCAGGTCGCGTCCTAAACGTCTTCTGCGGGGGCAAATGGATCGGTGGAAGTGGACCACATGCTTAGCCAGCAAGCTCCCCAGCTTTAACCACTCCGGAGTTTTTCTTGTGGGGCCGCGTGATTAGTCTTGTGTAAGAGAGAGCTGTCCAGACGGAGGAAGATCCGGTTGAACGGATCATGGCTGTGGCAGAAGCGATTGACCGTAACCTTGTTGGTCAGGGATTACGCGAATTTACTGCGCAGATACACTGTTTGCACCGAACTTGGTGGTCGTCGTATCGAACAGCTGTTGTAATATCACAGTAAGTAGAAGTCAGATCTGTGCATCTTATTTTCCTTGTGATATGGAAACGAACTGTTCTCGGATATGAGTTCCTATGTAACCTTCTGAACTTCACAGAAGTTGTCCTGCATACCTTGCAGGACTAGCACTCTTGTAAGAAGGGCTATGGCAGAGACGTACTGAAGAGCTTGTTACTTGTTGGCGCGTTTAACTTAAATTTTCTAACCCAGAATTTGTTCACGATGCAGGTAACAGATAGACAGCGCTTTGCACCTTGAAAAGATACTTTAATTTTTTTGGCACGCTTGATAAACTGTCACATTAATTTTTTATGAGATTATTGTTTGTGGTTTGATGCTGTTAAATTCTCGCGCTCATTTCTGCTCTAGCCTTGAGTGTCTTTTGCGATATGCCATTTAACTGTTGTTTTATCCCTGCTTTATTGAAGAGAGGTTTTACGTCTGTTGTGCTTGCACCCATGTTAACATCACTGACACACACAGTGGTTACGGTTACTACAAGCCACACCACAAGTTGGGAAACGGGGCCTAATTTCTAGTAGTTTACTGTCGAGTTGAGATTTTCACAAATGTTTTATTCGTATCTTACAGAAACTAGCAGTACGCTAATAAACAGCCTTTTAAACACGCCGCTAACGGAAATCAAGTAATTTATAGCAATACAATAATTTTAAGAGAATTTAAAGAACATTAGTAAACAGGCTACTAAAGTAAATACAGAACTTTGTTAATAAGGTACGGTGAGGTAGTGAAGCTACCAACACCGCCATTAAAAAAAATTAAACAGGTCTCAGCAAACACGCGATTAATGACAATAAAAGGAATTTACATACTTGGAGAAATTAAAAAAAAATTTAAACAAAAGTGTCCTGGAATATCATTAGAACATAACAGATATAACGGTCAAAGATCTCACTTCCTCCATAGCAGTTTCCCGGAAGCAAAAACGCAGATATCGATAGCAGAGGGAAAAGAAATTCAAGCAGCCACTTAATGACAGGCAACATATCAAACATGTCAGGGGAAGAAAAGGAAAACCAATATAATGTAAACACAAGGTGTAGGACGAGTCGAACACGGCTCAATCACGTCTTGTCGCCGCTGATCGTGTACTAGATGTCTACCTCGGGGTGCAATGTGCCGACTGCGGGCTCGCAGCCTGATCTCACACCGGACTGGTTCCGCTTGGTTTGATTGTGGACTAAGGAACCTCTCTGACTAAATTTTTTTGCCCGAAATTTTTGAATCGTAGATAATATAAGTTTTAATAAGAAAAGAATTAATGCCTCAAGCTACTAACCGCTTTTGCAGTCCTTTTGTAACATAATGCAAAATTTGAATTCTCAGTGTAAATGAACTTTTCCTGATGTTGCACTGTTTTAATAGAAATAAATTAATTGTTGCAGCTGGTAAATGGTTTATTGTCAAAAGAAAGGAACTTACGAATGTTTTTAAAATACTGGTGAACTCTATTACGGTAATACTTTTTGTCAAGATATTATTTAACAGAAACAAACGATGTTCAGCTTGATACCCAGTCGTTGCAATAGGACTTAGCGATTGTGTCCTCTCACTGACGTCGTTGTTAGGCCGTACCAACTACCTTTCGTACTTCCATTAGAGATGTGGCTGAATGTAGCGACTGCCGGTCACGAAAAGAGTATTGATCATAACAAAAACTAAGAAAGTCGCGAGAGGGGAGTAAAACATGTGTGAGCAGCTTTAATTATTCCTCAAGTGTTTACTGTTCGCTGACAGGCGCAGGGTAGCATCAGACCGCCTAGCTCGGTGGTACAGCACAGCAGAACGCGGTTAGCTACTGAAGTCTCACAGAGGTGGCTGTGGAGAATAGTGTGGTGATACTGGTGCGCATGGTCGCGAGGTGGCGCCAGCTGCCGGGGTCGGATCACCAGCTGTCCCCAGAGGCCGCGCATCGATCTCTTCCACGCAGTACAGCACCGGCAGTGGCCGAACCACTTACGCCGACTGTAGCTGTGAACGAGCGAAGGCAGTGCAGGGAACGGAAGAGAATGCGAGAGAACGATCATAGCGTGTCAAGGATACGAACGCTATGTCACTATCTTTTTGGCGTTGAAGCCGTCCGCCCAGAGGTTTCATTCCATGTGAAAGTACACCGCTGGTCGTTCAAACTGCAACCCCGGGAAGAATAACAAATATCAAAACGTTATTTACAGCACGTATGGATTACAGTAGAGAGAATACATGCTTAAATTTTCAGGTGAGTTGGCGGTATACAAGGGGCCAAATTTAAAACATAGAGCCGACTCCTCTGACAGCAACAACTGTTATAATCCGACTGCGCATCGATTCGAGCTGGATTTGGATGATAGACACAGGTACGTTACTCCATATAGCTTCAGGACTGCGGCAGAGTTCGTCAGCCACAAAGGCTGGTGAGTGGTGGTGCGCACATGTCCAAATGTTTTCAGCGGGTGAGAGATACGGAGAACGTGTTGGCAAGGGCATGTCGATGTGGGTCAGGACACCAATCTTCGCGTTGTCTCGTTGAAACATAACACCATAGAGACCTGAAAGTTTTTTTTGTGTTTTTGAGTCATCGGTCTTCAGACTGATTTTATGTGGCCTCCCACGAATTCCTTTACTGTGCCAACCTTTTCATCTCAGAGTAGCAACTACGTACTGCGTCATCAATTTTTTCATGGACATATCCCAGTCTATTTCTTCCGCTATAGTTCTTACCCTTTACAGCTCCTTCTCGTACCATGGAAGTTGTTCCCTGACGTCTTAACAGATGTCTTATCATGTTCCTTCTTCTTGTCAGTGTTTTCCACATATTCCTTTCCTCACCTGTTCTGCGAAGAATCTCCTCATTCCTTATCTTATAAGTCCACCTAATTTACAAATACTTCGATTCTCTTCCGGTTTCTCCACAGTTCGTGTCTCACTGCCATACAATGCTATGCTGCATACGCACAGTCTCAGAAAATTCTTCCTAGGTTTGATACTAGTAAATTTCACCTGGCTAGAAATGACCTTTTCGCCAGTGCTAGTTCGGTTTTCATGTCGTCCTTGCTCCGTCCGTCATTGGTTGTTTTCTTGCCTAGGCAGCAGAACTCCTTAAATTCATCTACTCCGTGATCACCAAGTTTATCGCTGTTGTCATTTCTGTTACTTTTCACCACTATCGTCTTTCTTCGATTTACTCTCAATCCATATTCTATACTTATTAGACTGCTCATTCCATTCAACACATCCTGCAATTCTTCTTCACTTTCACCGAGGATAACAATGTCATGAGCGAATCTTAATATTGATATCCTTTCACCTTGAATTTTATTCCCACAATTTCTTTCATTTCCGTCCTTGCTTCTTCGAGGTACAGACTGAACGCCACGGGCGAAGGACTACGTCTGTCTTACACCCTTCTTGATCCGTGTTCTTCGTTCTTAGTCTTCCATTGTCACTGTTCTCTCTTGGTTCTTGTATGTGTTATACACTGATCAGCCAGAACATTATTACCACCGACCTACTATCGATATGAACGCGTCTAGTGATACCAGCGTCACCCCTCATTGCAAATGTCAGACATCGTAGGCTGGTCAGACTGGTAACACTGGACAGGTGGCAAACTGTGGCGGAACTAACATAAGACTGTCATTCTGGGCAGAGTACACGTGTGTCTGAACACACAGTGCACAGAATACTCCTAACGATGGTCCTCCATAACCAACGACCCATGCATGTGTCAATGTTATCACAATGACCTCGTCAGCTACGACTGAAATGGGAACGTGACCATAGGCATTGGACGTTGGCGGAGTGGCAGAGCGTTGCATGGTCTGACTGAATCCCGGTACCTTTAGCATGTCGATGGGATGGTGCGAATCTGTCGTCTTTCAGGAGAACAGCTTCTTGACATCTGTACGGCAGGATGGAGCTTGTGGCGGTTCAACTATGCTCTGGGGGGACATTCACATGGGCTCCCATGGGTCCAGTGGAGCACTTGCAAGGCCTCATGGCGGCCAATGAGTGTCGTACACTGGTTGAAGACCACGTACACCCCTTCATGACGATCATGTTTCCCGACCGCAGTGACATTTTGCAACAAGATGATGCATCATGTCACAAAGCCAGGAGTGTGATGGAGTGCTTCGAGAAACACACTGACGAGTTCCAGTTGATGTGGTGGCCCCATCAATTCGCGAGATCTGAACCCGATCGAACACATCTGGGATGTGATTGCACGTGGCGTCAGAGCTCATCGCACTCTTCCACGGAATTTGCGGGAAATGGGTGATTTCTGTGTGCAGATGTGGTGCCAAATTCAGCCACCTACCAAGGCGTCATCGCTTCCGTGCGACGACTCCTCGCCGATGTTATCCGTGCCAAATTTGGAAATACCTTCTATTAATTACATATATTACCCGTCTTACCCTATAGCTTACCGCAATTTTTCTCAGGATTTCGAACATCTTGCACCATATTACATTGTCCAACACTTTCTTCGCGTCGGCAGATGCTACGAATGTGTCTTGACTTTTCTTCAGTTTTGCTTCCATTATCAACCGCAGCGTCAGAACAGCCTCATTTGTGCGTTTAACGTCCCTAAAACCAAAATGATTGTCGTTTGACAGATCCTCAGTTTTATTTTCCATTCTTCTGTATGTTATTCTTGTCAGCAATGTGGACGCATGAGCTGAAAGACTGTGTCTTAAAACATCAGACCGGTAACGGCAGCTGTTCAGATTACCAGCTAAACGAACAAGTGACTGTGCAGCGTACTCAGCGACACCTCGTACCCATCACGACATGCGTTAGAACTCTACGACGATGACGAATTCAGTCTGGCAACGCCAGTGCTTCTCAGAGCCTCGACACACGGAAGCGTCCAATTTGATACTGTGAATGGGTCCAGCTTTCGCCTAAAAAGCCAGCATGGTGCAATTGACTGTTAAGTGTTGTCAATGGCCGAGCCCCTTTCCGCTGCTGAGGTATGGGAAGCCTCTACAGGGCTCAAAATCCGTGGTAGTAGCGAAAGTAGCCGCATTAACCATATGGATACACCTGTTGCTGCAAACAAGTCCGTATAGAGGGTCTTATGTAGGTGACGTAGCTGTACGATCTTGCACAGCCCAGCGAACTCTGTCCTCTCGGGCCCTAGTCACGTGCGACCGTCGATATATTACATAGCGTTGCGTATGGCCCTCCTGTACCCATAGATTCCACATGGGGAAACCTGTCGCGAGATCGCGAGCAGTGATATCGCGGAATGGTAACCCACAATCTCGATAAGCAGTGGCTCTGCAGCTGTGCGGTTGCGACGTGTGGTGGTAGACGTTTATCCTAGTTATACGATTCACAACTCGACCTTCTCACAAACAAGCTACGATTTCTGAATGACAGACCTTCTGCATAACCTTTCTTCATATCCGAAATGTACATAACGTCACTCGTATCTTCTTTGTGCGGTTATGTTGAAATGATATCACTCGCACATCCAAGCATGCTAATTTCACCCGTTTGTTGCACGCTGCCTTCATGGTGTCATGGTGCTGCAGTTTTAAGCCGGCCGCCGTGGCCGAGCGGTTCTAGGAGCTTCATTCCGGAACCACGCTACTGCTACGGTCGCAGGTTCGAATCCTGCCTCGGGCATGGATGTGTGTGATGCCCTTAGGTTAGTTTGAAGCAGTTCTAAGTTATAGCGGACTGATGACCTCAGATATTAAGTCCCATAGTGCTCAGAGCCATTTGAACCATTTTGTTTCGACAGAGTTTTCCGTCACATTAAGGCCCGTAACATAATGAATATACATGGAATATATCCTGTATCATGAGTTATGGGTAATATTTGAGATAAAAGTTTTTTGTTTGGTATTACAAGAAAAGGAAATGGAACTGTACTTTTGTATACGTTCAAATATTTCTGTTGTAAAACGTGTTTATTTTGAGTTGGATCCTCGGACCAAGTTGCCATTTTAGTGGATAAAATGTAGCACATTATACAAAGATGAGGACTTGGAGTGAGGTTCTAACTGAACATTAACATCTTTTATTAAAAAGAGGTTGAAGGCATGTAAATGTACAATTCCATCTCGGTTTCTTGCAGTGCTAACCAAACATTTTTTACCTGAAATATCACGGCATAACTCAAAATATAAGATATATTCCAAGTTATACGCACTATGTTGCAGACCTGAAGATGACAGAGATGTCAGTCGAAACTGGTTTTCTACATGAACAAATATTTCAGTTCATCCCAAAGGCGTTCCATTGGGTTCAGGACGGGATTGGCTCTGAGCACTATGGGACTTGACTACTGGGGTCATCAGTCCGCTAGAACTTAGAACTACTTAAACCTAACTAACCTAAGGACATCACACACATCCATGCCCGAGGCAGGATTCGAACTTGCGACCGTAGCGGTCCCGCGGTTCCCGACTGTAGCGCCTAGAACCGCTCGGCCACTCCGGCCGGCTACTCGACCACACTATCTCCTCCCCAAACACTATCAAGCATCAGTTAGAAAGTGTGTTGATGGCCCTGTGTAATACAAAATTGACCACTAGATGTCACGAGGTGGGAGTATCTACACTCCCGGAAATTGAAATAAGAACACCGTGAATTCATTGTCCCAGGAAGGGGAAACTTTATTGACACATTCCTGGGGTCAGATACATCACATGATCACACTGACAGAACCACAGGCACATAGACACAGGCAACAGAGCATGCACAATGTCGGCACAAGTACAGTGTATATCCACCTTTCGCAGCAATGCAGGCTGCTATTCTTCCATGGAGACGATCGTAGAGATGCTGGATGTAGTCCTGTGGAACGGCTTGCCATGCCATTTCCACCTGGCGCCTCAGTTGGACCAGCGTTCGTGCTGGACGTGCAGACCGCGTGACACGACGCTTCATCCAGTCCCAAACATGCTCAATGGGGGACAGATCCGGAGATCTTGCTGGCCAGGGTAGTTGACTTACACCTTCTAGAGCACGTTGGGTGGCACGGGATACATGCGGACGTGCATTGTCCTGTTGGAACAGCAAGTTCCCTTGCCGGTCTAGGAATGGTAGAACGATGGGTTCGATGACGGTTTGGATGTACCGTGCACTATTCAGTGTCCCCTCGACGATCACCAGTGGTGTACGGCCAGTGTAGGAGATCGCTCCCCACACCATGACGCCGGGTGTTGGCCCTGTGTGCCTCGGTCGTATGCGGTCCTGATTGTGGCGCTCACCTGCACGGCGCCAAACACGCATACGACCATCATTGGCACCAAGGCAGCTCTCATCGCTGAAGACAACACGTCTCCATTCGTCCCTCCATTCACGCCTGTCGCGACACCACTGGAGGCCGGCTGCACGATGTTGGGGCGTGAGCGAAAGACGGCCTAACGGTGTGCGGGACCGTAGCCCAGCTTCATGGAGACGGTTGCGAATGGTCCTCGCCGATACCCCAGGAGCAACAGTGTCCCTAATTTGCTGGGAAGTGGCGGTGCGGTCCCCTACGGCACTGCGTAGGATCCTACGGTCTTGGCGTGCATCCGTGCGTCGCTGCTGTCCGGTCCCAGGTCGCCGGGCACGTGCACCTTCCGCCGACCACTGGCGACAACATCGATGTACTGTGGAGACCTCACGCCCCACGTGTTGAGCAATTCGGCGGTACGTCCACCCGGCCTCCCGCATGCCCACTATACGCCCTCGCTCAAAGTCCGTCAACTGCACATACGGTTCACGTCCACGCTGTCGCGGCATGCTACCAGTGTTAAAGACTGCGATGGAGCTCCGTATGCCACGGCAAACTGGCTGACACTGACGGCGGCGGTGCACAAATGCTGCGCAGCTAGCGCCATTCGACGGCCAACACCGCGGTTCCTGGTGTGTCCGCTGTGCCGTGCGTGTGATCATTGCTTGTACAGCCCTCTCGCAGTGTCCGGAGCAAGTATGGTGGGTCTGACACACCGGTGTCAATGTGTTCTTTTTTCCATTTCCAGGAGTGTAGTACAAGAGGAAGCGGGAAGGACTGTCATCATTATAGAAGCAGTAACAGCAGAATGGGTCGGCCAGGGGAGCTCAGCCTTCAAACGAAGACAAATCGTTGGATGTCATCCGAGTAACAAATCGATCACGGCCATTTCAATCCTGCTGCGACTGTGCCGAGGAATAACTGTTAAGAAAAAAATTAGATACGGCGCACCGTTTCAGAGTTATTTAGCATTGAAGTCAGCGAATCAAGGCATTGCGTGCCTAAGTTTAAGCACTTGCGCACGCCCAAAAAAACGCACAGACATCTGTGGATTCGTGGGTTACCACTTGATGAAATGCTCATTACAAGTTAAAATGCGCCTTTTTCGGGACTGATAAATTTAATCTTAATTAGCCGTGTTCGGTATGAGGAAACCAAATAAAGAAGAAGTTCGATGACACTTGAACCGTGGCAAGACTTTCGTTTCATCAAAAATTAGAGAAATTTACCATCCTGAGTTTGACAACATGGAAAATCGGTGTGAACGTGTTATTGATACTATAAACCAGTGGCTGTAGGCCCCCTGTGTAATTTACATGTCCCTATTTATTAACTCAGTGACGGTTTTTAATGAATTATGAATGATTCAAGGGTGCATATGAATGTCCAGCGCATTGGGCTTGAGACAGAACAACAGGAAAAGCTTTGGCGAAGCAGGTCGGTGACCGGCCTTGGCCTGGATGTCTTAAGATTCTTGGTAGTGAGCTTTGCCTGGAACCCACAGCGGGTGGCAGGCATTGTCCTCCAACACGACTGCTTGGGGCCAACGTCCACCCAGAAGTCAGTACGATGGCATGTCTGACAATTGGGGGGGGGATCTTTCCATGTTTTCTGACTTCTTTTGAAGATAAGCCTCATCCGCTCGTAGAAAACACGGGCCCCAGGAGACAAACTCTAGGCTGCTAATGGTCCTCTCTGAATTTCTGAATTTCTCGAACCCAGTTGCGATACTATGGGCATTGTAGAGAGAACGTGCGGCTGGCGTAAAGATGTGCGTCAGACCACTGAAATGATTTTTTTTTGTAATAGAGGAGAGTTTTATGTTGTCACTAGGAGCTGAAAAAGACGCACTGTTTTTGGCAGGAATCTCTATTAGAAGGAACCCTTGTAGTGGGACCGCAGTGATTCGTAATTTTGCGAATGGCGACTGGCACTTTTTTGGTGGAAATGTATGGTCAGGGCGTAAGTGACCACAGCAAGGGACGCACAGTCCTGTAGGACGCGAGCGTATCCACATCAATATCAGTAGGAGACGAGTCTTCATCGGATTTGCGTCAGGACGCCCTGGTGTCGCGATCGTCTTGGCGTAGCAGCGAGTTGGAGGCTGCCACGTCTTGGAGCGCCGCAGAAGTGGTGACGACTCCGTCTTCGCAAAGCAGCCAGCATATCAGTCAGCAGCTCGCCGGTCGGCGCAGCACGATCATACTCATGGCGGGCATTAATCGCAGCACCGGTAGACTAGTTCAGTTTGATTTCACACTTGTGGAATCCAGAACGATCGCATGTCTTATATCCTATTGCGCTGTTCAGAGAGTAAATTCTTAAGAGGTATTAGTAGTCATGTCAAAAATCATAACCAACATAGTACTCCAGTCAGCGTTAGAGCGAAATTTTGTGCAAATTCTCCATTTCAAAAACCATGCCTAGGACCGTAATTTTCGCATTACCCATTTAACATTACACACAACGAATTTAGAGATTAGTTATTAAGGAGGTGTCTTGCCCACAACTAGTTTTGGAGCGTTAAAGAAAATTCTACACCGTGGTGCTTTGTACATTGTCTCTGGCAGTCTGCTTGAATCTACACGCACGACTATCTAATAGGCTAACTTCAATGTTAAATAACTCGGAAACGGTGAACGTATCGAATTTTTTCTTAACAGTTATTTCCCAGCACAAGTCTCCTTCAAAACCCTTAAAGCTTTTCAGACTGTTTCTGTCCATCGGATATAATACGGATTAGAAACATCGTTAGGCTGTAGATGTACTCAGTGTTTCGCATCATTTGAAAATATGCAAAATTTTAAATAATCAGGCCACATCACACGCCTCCAGTTACTTACTGTGGAGTTGCTGTGTTGCTTAGTCAACTGAAGACGTTTAATCTTATGTGTCACTGCGTGTAATTTGTATGATATATAGAATTACCTAAATCTTTTGATAATATTGCCTGAAATACACTCTTCGACATTCCGAAATTACCATGGGCAAGATACACGCAGTGAAAGATTGTTTACCAATTGTTCGGAATCGAACTGCAGTGACAATAGTCAAAGGACATGGCAGAGAAGCAGTTGCCGACAAGGCAATGAGACAGCATAGTAGTCTATAACCTATGTTATTCAGTCTGTACATTGTGAAACAGTAAATGAAAGCAAACGACATTTTAAAAACGAATTGGTGTTCAGGCAGAAGAGATAAGATCTTTGTGGTTTGTCGATGACACTGTAACTCTGTCAGAAACTCCACTGGGCTTGGAAGATCAGTTGAACAGTGTGCATGAGGTCATGAGACGTATATTAACGTAAGCAAAATAAATATAGTGGAATGTAATATAATTAAATTAGGCGAGTCTGAGCGAAGTCGATTAGGATATGAGACACTAAAAGTCATTGATGTCTCTTGTTATTTGGGCCGCAAATTAAGTGATGATTGCCGAAGTAGAAAGGATTTAATCTGAACATTGGCAATAGCAAGAACAATGTTTCTGAAAACGTGAAATTTGCTGAGATAGACTAAAAGTCTTAGGGCGTCTTCTGTCAAGCCGGCCGGAGTGGCCGAGCGGTTCTAGGCGCTACAGTCTGGAACCGCGCGACCACTACGGTCGCAGGTTCGAATCCTTCCTCGGGCATGGATGTGCGTGATGTTCTTAGGTTAGTTAGGTTTAAGTAGTTATAAGTTCTAGGGGACTGATGACCTCCGAAGTTGAAAGTCCAATAGTGCTCAGAGATATTTGAACCATTTTCTTCTGTCAAAGTATTTCTGTGTATGGAAGCCATGTACGGAAATGAAACGTGTACATTAAACAGTTCATATAAGAAGAGAATTACTAGTTTATTTGTGTGGCCATCCTCTGCAGCAAGCATAAAACTGCCTTTTCCTGCTGCTGGTTACTTTATTTATCCCATACGCGTTTCGCCTTCTCCTGTTCTAAGGCATCATCAGTGAGATCTATAACGATACAGTTTTGTTAGTTATAGATTATCAAACAGTTCACTTCGCGATTTTTTGTAAAAAAAAAAGTAATTACTTACGGTTTGCTGATCTGCGTTTCCTCATATCTGGTCTGGAGGTCGCACTACCACTTTTATCACTGCCATATAATCACATATTTGTGTTCTCGCCCTCCACACACTGTTTACCATGTTTCTCACTCTTTTTTGTGGTGGACTAGTGTTCTTTTGTCACTCGATTCAACTATTTCGTCGTACACTGTATAACGTTGTTGCTTTAATTTTCTTTGAAAGCGGTGCTGCTGGACAATAAAAGCGGTTTAAAAGCAGTGAGCTGTCTGGGGAAGTTAACCTTACATTATTGAGCAACTGTTTCACCAGGTATCCGATCTAGCTTACCAAATTCCCAACCAGACTAACATTAATTATAATCTTTTAATAGTCATACGACAACCGGTGATATATATATATATATATATAAAAGAGAATTTAAATAAAAAGAAATAAATCAGTTTACACTTGGAAATTTATTTTAACATTGATCATTGGAATTTCAGCATATTAAACTTGATTCCTAACTAAACTGGTGCCTTATTTAGGATTGTGAAAATGCGAGATTGTAATCTTACGGAACACGTCAAATATAGAGCCAAGATTGGGAGACTGCATACAACACTGCACTCATAAAACAGCACACAAAGAACGTTGAAACATATGCAACAGAAAATTAACCACTACCAACCGATTCAATTTTCACCCAAAGAAGTTACGTTCGTAGCACAATCCTGTCCGTCATGCAATTACCACACACTGGTATACTAAATTCATATTAACTCTTTGTGAAATCTTCCCGAAAAGAATAGCTGAGGGCTACTTTGATGATTACACCACATGCTTCACGTGGTCAACTTCGTTTACACAAAGAGTGTAACTCCACAATAATTTTGACAATTAAAATAAATTAGATCGAAAAGCAATTTACAAAAGAAAAGCCTCGAACTGGTTACTATCGTCTTACTATTAACCTGATGGGTCAAACAATTGTATAAGCACGTGGCACTGGTTTCACAAAGTACACCCCACGTGGGTTGAACATAAAGAAAAGTTGCTATATTGAAAATTATTGTCAAGACGAGACGTTATAATCTCACGCACATTCGCATTTAAGGTTGATGAACTTAGTTAGAGTCACTGATCAACACGTGGTTCCACTTTACTCACAAAGTAGTGACAAAGCAACTACCGGAATATATTCTGAACTTCACACGAGAATTACACTGCGCTGCAATTTAAGATAACATTAGATATTTTAGAGCTAAACCTGAAATAAAGGTGATTAAATTTTCAGTTAGGCTGAACTTAAGAAATCCATTGTCCTACGGACAGAGACGCGCTTAGCCGGATACCTTACCACTTCAGACGCCCGCCACGGACAGACTGCCTGGTCCCTTCCTGAGGGGTGGCTCACAAATACAAACGGAAGTGGCCAGAGGGGCAGCTTCCTATACCAACATGACAATGGACGGACAGGACCATACTAAGGAGAGAAACCTCTTTGCTTTTAGAAAGCGTAGCTACCTGTTCCGACGTTGGTCCTACTGTTCTCTAGCAGACAGGCTTGTCTGCTACCCTCAAGCATGCAACTAGAAATACATTTGCTCATTCATCCTCTCACACAGAAGGGAAGGGGGATGACAGTATCTTATCATATACAGTATATAAAAGAAAGCGGATGTAGGTTCCGTATGAGACTGTGTGACATGAATTACATATAAACTGTGTTTTAAAGTGTAGTAGTGTGACAGATCGTTCTTGTTTATGTGTAAAAGTAACACGTTCCACTACTCAGTCTTCTCCCAGATAGTCAGAAACGCCACAGTAAATTTAGAAGAGGAATTTATGCCGTAAATGACAACATTTAAGAAATCAAACACGAAAGGAACCCAACAGAGACCTTTCAACTGCTTTTCACAGCAAAAATAATGCGACTCCATTTCGCGTTTCATCTTCTTTGGTATGTTTACCTATTTGTTGCCAACCTACCGAAGTATACGTTCGATATTAACTTCTATTTATGATGTTTATACCGTGCATGTGTGTATGAGTGAGAGAGAGGGGGATAGAGCGACAGTTTTTTATTTTTTTGTTATTTTTAATTTTTTATCTTTTTTTTTGTGTGTGTGTGTGTGGGGGGGGGGGGGTGTACTAACTGTTAGCGAGTGCCTGACAACTTTGGTGACTGCTGTTTTGACTTTTCGTTTCAATCTTCTGTGGAGGGGTTCATGGATGAGTAAAAATGATGGGTTCTATTATTATTACAGTGGACAGTGTTATTATATTAATCCTTTTTGCGAACGTTATTCTATTATTTTATCTATTATTGTAAATAATGAATGGTTTGGCATGTGTACTTGGGCCATGCAAGAAAATTACCACATACATAAAACCAAAGCAGAGGGGAAAATCCTGTTGAATGACCAAGTACACATGCCAAGCAATTCATTATTTACACAGCATATCGTAAGTAATTACTTTTTTTACAAAAAATAGCGAAGTGAACTGTCTGATAATCTATAACTAACAAAACTATCATTATAGAGCCCACTGATGATGCCTTAGAACAGGAGAAGGCGAAACATGTATGGGATAAATAAAGTAAACAGCAGCAGGAAAAGGCAGTTTTATTTACAAAACAAGTAAGAAGAGAATTATTTGATATGTACATGGACAGATTGAACGATTACAGACTGAATCGAATTGAGGAGAAAAGAAATGTACGGCACAAGATGGGATCTTATGATAGGACACAACCTAAAGCATCAGTCTGGTCATGGAGGGAAGTGCGGGAAATGAAAATTGTAGAGGGGAAGGAAGGATTGACAACAGTAAGCCGGTTCAAACTGATGTTGGAGGAGTAGCTCTGCAGGGAAGAAGATGGTTGCGGAGGTTACTCTATAGTGTGGAGCAGTTTCATGTCAGACCACGACAAGAATAACAAATTATCCGTACATTATACACAAACAAATTCCTGAACTGAACATTTGCGCCGACCTACGAACGACTAATTATGTTCAACGCTTTATTCCTGTAAACCACACAAACTGATTGCGTATGTCTGCTACCGTTACGATTCTGGCCCGCACAAGTACATGCGTACTTGAATCTCACTTGCTACGTACTTTCCTGTTCTGTTCATCTTCACCAACGCCTCTGAGAGCGAATTCAAGATAGTAAGAAACAACGCATTCCGGGTAAAGCGAGGACTGCAGCCGCACGCCAGAGCGTTCTCGTCTTTCCTGGATCTAGCGGGACTTACAGGCGCGGATGACTTGGCGCGCTCTGGACCACTCTAACTGGTGGACGTGCGTCCCTCCGACTGTAACGGCCCGGAACCTGCCCGCTGGAGTGGCGGACGGGTGGCTGCACGCAGTGAGCCACGGTGACTCAGCAACGGCAGTAATGAGATCAGCTGAGAGGGGGGGACTCCTTCCGGCACGACATGCGAGGCTTCCATCTCCTAACTACAATCAATATCATTGGACGCACAAATAATCTGTAGTTTTCATGCCCATGCTTTACTTCACCTACACACTGAGGTGGTGAAAGTCATGGAATAACGATATGTACGTATACAGACTGCGGCAGTATCGAATACACAACGTATAAAAAGATAGTGCATTGCAGGAGCTGTCATTTGTACTCAGGTGAATTTGGTGGAAATGTTTCCTACATGATTATAGCCGCACGACGGGAATTAACAGATTCTGAATGTGGAGGGGTACATGGGACATTCCGTTTCGTAAATCGTTAGGGAACTCAATATTTGGAGATCCACGGTATCTAGAATGTTCCGAGAGTACCAGATTTCAAGCGTTGCCTCTCACCACGGACAACGCAGTCACCGACGGCCTAAACTACGGAGAGCAGCGGCGTTTGCGTAGAGTTGTCAGTGCTAACAGACAAGCAACACTGCATCACATAACCGCAGAAATCTATGTGGGACGTATCACGAACGTATACGTTAGGACAGCGCGGCAACATTTGACGTTAACGGCAGCAGACGTCTAAGGCGAATGGCTTTGCTAACAGCACGGCAGTGCCTGCAGCGCCTCTCCTGTCCTCGTGGCCACGTCGGTTGGACTCTCGACGACTGGAAAACGGTGGCCTCGTCAGAAGAGTTCGGGTTTCGGTTGTGTAAGAGTTGAAAGCAGAGATCGAGTGTGACCCAGCCCACGCGAAGCCATGGGCCCAAGTTGTCAATAAGGCACTGTGCAAGTTGGTTGACGCCCCATAACGGTGGGGACTGTGTTGACATGGAATGTACTGGGTTCTGTGGTCTAGCTGAACCAGTCATTGACAAGAAGTGGTTGTGTTCGGCCAGCTGGAGACCATTTGCAGCCATTCATAGGCTTCATATTCCCAGACAACGATGGAATTTTTATGGATGGATATCCACCATGTTACCAGGCCACAATTGTTCGCAATTGGTTCAAAGAACGTTTTGGACAATTTGAGAGATTGATTTGACCACCCAGATAGGCCGACAGGGAACATAATCGAGAGATCAGTTCGTGCACAAAGTCCTACATCAGCAATACTTCCGTAATTATAGATATCTACACAGGCAGCATGCCTCAGAATTTCTACAGGGGATTCCAATGACTTGTGGAGGCCATGCCACGTCACATTGCTGCACTATGCATAGCAAAAGGACGTCCAACGCGATATATTCCATGAATCTTGTCACTTGATTGTATTTCTACAGTGAAAAGACCTATTTTTGATGACGACGTGTGCACATTTCGGAGGATTTTAAAGAGTGACATGTGCTGAAGCAAAATCTTTCGCAGAACGACTTGAAATTGGTCCAAAGGTCGAAATTACAGTTGGGAAATAAATAATTTCTAAGTATCAGAGTTTGGAATGTACGATCCCTTAATTGCGCAGCTAGGTTATAAAATTTAAGACGGCAAATGGGTAGGCTGAATTTAGATATAGTGGCAATTGGGGAAGTGCTATGGCAGAAAGAACAGGATCTCTGTTAAGTTCACTACAATGGTTCTCAACACAAAATCAAAAAGGTATGATGTAGGAGTGGTTCTAATAGCGAATAAAAAAACATGAATGTGGTAACTATGGTCAGTACATTGAATACATTGTGATGCCAAGATAGATGCAAAATCAACACCTACAAGTATGCCAGTTTTGCTATTTAGGCAGCAAAATAACTGGCGTTGGTCGTATTGGAGAGACTACAAAATATAGACTGGTAACAACAACAGAAAAAGCGTTCCTGAAACAGAGCAATTTGTTACAACAGAATATAAATTTAGGTGTCACAACGTCTATTGGTCGGTTGGTTGATTCGATGGAGGGGACCAAACGGCGAAGTCATCGGTTCCAGCGGATTAGGGAAGGATGTGGAAGGAAGTCGCCCGTGGCCTTCCAAAGAAAGCATCCCGACACTTGCCTGAAGCGATTTAGGGAAATCACGGAAAACATGAATCAGGATGGCCGGACGCTGGTTTGAGAACGTCTATTCTGAAGATATTTGCATGGATCATAACCTTATACGTTAGTGTAACAGGGAAGATAAGCAATTAGACAGGAGGAGAATACTTTTGAAGTAAAAATGTTGAATGCTTGGTGTTCCGTAGCTTTCAGATATTTATTAAAGGACGTCTTCCGTACGCTGTGAGCTGCACTATAAATATTTGCCAAAACCGGTTTTCGGGTTAATATCCCATCATCCGTGACATATGATGTTCGTCTATTGCAGTCACATGCGTGTCAGTTAATACGATAGGATCTGAAATCTTTCCAGTAACAAAGTATACAGGTTGTCATGTATGTTACTGCTGTCAAATTTTCGGCAGTGACAGTTCTTGATAAATTTTGACGTAACTGTTGTATAGTGTAAAGATGGAACTCTGTGACAGCCTGTATATTATGTTATAGGACAGATTTCAAAGCCATCTATTAGCTGGCACTGCTATAGGGGTGCATAATATGCCACTATCATATAGTGTAAAAATGGAGCACCATGCTTACTGTCATATAGTATGTTTACACTATATGACAGTTATGTGAAACGTTATCAAAAGCTATGGCTGCCTAAGATTTGAGAGCAGCAGCATACATGACATACTGTATTATAGGACAGATCTCATATCATACCATGTTAATTAACACGCATATGACTGGTATAGAAGTACATAATATATGAATGATGGCTTATTAATCCAAAAACCGTTTTTGGCAAATAAGTACTTCTAGCGCAGTTCATGGTGCACGAGAGATGTCCTTTAATAAAGATGCTTTTGAAATGTGATGCTGCAGACGAACGTAATAATTGATGAGTAGGTACTGAATCGAAATGGAAAAAAATAGAAATTCATGAAACAGCTTGATTAAAAGAAGGAATCGACTTAGTGGACACATTCCTGGGCTTTAAGAAATCGTCAGTTTGGCAGTGAAGAAAGTGTGAGAGGTAAAAATTGTAGGGAGAGATCGAGGCTTGACTAGAATAAAGAGGTTCAATTGGATACAAACTGAGGTGACAAAAGTCAAGGGATACCCCCTAATAACGTTTCGCACCTCCTTTTGCCCAATGTAGCGCAGCAACTTGACGTGGCGTGGACTCAACAAGTCGTTGGAAGTCCCCTGCAGAAATATTGAGCCGTGCTGCCTGTATAGCCGTCCATAATTGCGTAAGTGTTGCAGGTGCAGGATTTTGTACACTAACTAATCTCTGTTATGTCCCATAAACGTTCGATGGGATTCATCTCGGGTGATTTGGGTGGCCAAATTATTCGCTCCAATTGTCCAGAATGTTCTTCAAACTGCAAACAATTGATGCCCGGTGACATGGCACATTGTCAACCATAAAATTTCCATCGTTGTTTGGGAACGTGAAGTCCAAACATGGCTGCAAATGGTCAGCGATCGGTATATTTTGACAGAGGATCCAGTGCATTCCACGTAAACACAGCCAACACCACTATGGAGCTACTATCAGCTTGTACAATGCCTTGTTGACAACTTGCATCCATGACTAAAGGACCTGCGCCGCATTCGAATTCTACCATCAGCTCTTATCAACTGAAATGGGGACTCATCTGACCAGGCCACGGTTTTCCAGTTGAAGGTCCAATCGATATGGTCACGAGTCCAGGAGAGGCGCTGCAGTCGACCTCGTGCTGTTAGCAAAGGCACTCGCGTCGGTCGTCTGCTGCCAAATTTCGCCGCACTATCACAACAGATACATTCATCGTACGTTCCATATTTCTGTGGTTATTTCACTTAGTGTTGCTTGTCTGTTAGCACTGACTGCGCAAACGTCGCTGCTCTCGATCTTTAAGTGAAGGCCGCCGGCAACTGTATTGCCTTAAATGTGGTATTCTCGGCACACTCTTGACCCTGCGTATCTCGGTATATTGGATTCTCTAACTGTACGCGAAATGGAATGTCTCACACATCTAGCTCCACCTACCATTCCGCGATCCTTGCCTGTCAGTTTACGCCGTGTGGCGTTAATCACATCGGGAAACTTTCCACATGAATCACATTGTAAGTGGGCTGTTTCTGTGTTGGCACCGCTGTGCAGCGCTTTGCATTGGATCTCTGACTGCGCTTTCTTTGTAAGAGACTCTGTGGCTGGTTGGACTCGTTGTTGGGAGTTAATCGCCTGTAGTGTTGGGCAGTTGGAAGTTAGTCACCAGCAGTGAGTGAAGTACTGTTGGGCACTTGGAGGTGAACAGCCAGCAGTGATGGATGTGGGGAGAGACTAACCACAGCTGACGGAGGTTAGAGGTTTGAAGTGTTAGCACGAGCGGACGATCTGGGCGTGTGTCCGTCATGGAAATGTAATCTGTCGACGGTTATATAATCTTTTGGAACTGGATGTCATGGACATTTATATATTATTTGATTTTTGAACTGGTTGCCACATTATTAAAATAAATATATTGTCTGCTCCGCAGCAAAATCTTTCCTTTGCTAACCATATCCCTATTAGAAGTTCGTGCCTTCAGTAATTAGAATCTTATATTTAGCTGGCAGTATTGGCGTTCGCTGTATTGCAGTAGTTCGTGTAATGAAGATTTTTGTGAGGTAAGTGCTTAATGAAATGAATAGGTTATTGTTAGGGTTTCTTTTTACTCAGGGCCATTGTTTTGAATTAATTGTTTGAAATCAAGTTGTAACTTTTTTGAGCAGTCATATTGGGTTGCGCTAGAATATTGTGGGTCAGTGTTGACATGATACACTACTGGCCATTAAAATTGCTACGCCACGAAGATGATGTGCTACAGACGCGAAATTTAACCGACAGGAAGAAGATGCTGTGATATGCAAATGATTAGCTTATCAGAGTGTTCACACAAGGTAGGCGCCGGTGGCGACGCCTACAACGTGCTGACATGACGAAAGTTTCCAACCGATTTCTCATACACAAACAGCAGTTGACCGGCGTTGCCTGGTGAAACGTTGTTCTGATGCCTCGTGTAAGGTCGGATTGTAGCCTATCGCGACTGCGGTTTATCGTATCGCGACATTGTTGCTCGCGTTGGTCGAGATCTAATGACTTTTAGCAGAATATGGTATCGGTGGGATCAGGAGGGTAATACGGAACGCCATGCTGGATCCCAGCGGCCTCGTATCACTAGCAGCCGAGATGACAGGTATCTTATCCGCGTGGCTGCAACGGATCGTGCAGCCACGTCTCGATCCCTGAGACAACAGATGGGGACGTTTGCAAGACAACAACCATCTGCACGAACAGTTCGACGACGTTTGCATCAACATGGACTATCAGCTCGGAGACCATGGCTGCGGTTACCCTTGACGCTGTGTCACAGACAGGGGTGCCTGCGATGGTGTACTCAACGACGAACCTGGGTGCACGAACGGCAAAACGTCATTTTTTCGGATGAATCCAGGTTCCTTTTTTGGCGACATCGCGGTGAACGGACATTGGAAGCGTGTATTCGTCATCGCCATACTGGCGTATCACCCGGCGTAATGGTATGGCGTGCCATTGGTTACTCGTCTCGGTCACCTCTTGTTCGCATTGACGGCACTTTGAACAGTAGACGCTACATTTCAGATGTGTTACGACCCGTCGCTCTACCCTTCATTCGATCCCTGCGAAACCCTACATTTCAGCAGGATAATGCACGACCGTATGTTGCAGGTCCTGTACGGGTATTTCTGGATACAGAAAATGTTCGACTGCTGCCCTGGCTAGCACATTCTCCAGATATCTCACCAATTGAAAACGTCTGGCCGAGCAACTGGCTCGTCATAATACGCCAGTCACTACACTTGATGAACTGTGGTATGGTGCTGCAGCTGCATGGGCAGTTGTACCTGTACACGCCATCCAAGCTCTGTTTGACTCAATGCCCAGGCGTATCAAGGCCGTTATTACGGCCAGAGATGGTTGTTCTGGATACTGATTTCTCAGGATCTATGCACCCAAATTGCGTGAAAATGTAATCACATGTCAGTTCTAGTATAATATATTTGTCCAGTGAATACCCGTTTATCATCTGCATTTCTTATTGATGTAGCAATTGTAATGGCCAGTAGCGTAAGAATAAGTAAAGAGAAAGTACGTTCAGGTTTACTGAGTTTAAATAAGGTAGAAGTTTCATCTTCTCAGTCATTTAAGTACGGACACACCCATTTAAATAAAGAAGTTTCAACCTGAATCACCTGAGTACTAAAGACAGCTTTGCCAAGGCGTTTCCCTTTCAAACCTTGTGTACGCGACACTACCACCATCATCTGTATATGTACATATCGCTAACCTATGAATGTTGTCACATCAGTGTAAGCTGCATTATTGAAGGAACCTGCGCAGGAGAGACCACTGTCGAAAGCTCCACTACGTCTTCGGATTGAATCCACAACAGCAAAAACAACAACAGCAACAACTAAAGATTTATGACTGCTCCCGGTCCTCCCGCGTGATGGGAGGTAAGGGCACATGTGGGCCCCGGCGCCTGGTGACTGCGCGCCCTGGGGATGGCGCAGGCAGTGATTGCAGGAGGAACACGGCGCACCCCCGCGTCTCGCATGGGCGGCGGTGCGTGTCGCCAGCCGGCCGTGGGGCGGCGCCGCCCCTGCCGCCTCCACCTGCCGCCACCCATCGCCGCAGCCGGCGGACACCCGGCCAGCAGAGCGCGAAATCCCCGTCACCTCGACCCGCCGTTTCCGGACTCGTCGAAATCACCGCCTCCGCCGCCGCCGCACCTGCTGACTCCGCCGTGCGTGCAGAGGCCGCGTCACGGAAACGCAGTCGGCCGAGGTACCCCGCCTCTGTGTTTGTGGGGGAGTATGCAATTCACTGCCTAGCGGGGCGTTACGGCCGTGTTATATCTAGAGTGCTAATGGAAAAGTAGTAAGGGGGAAGGAAAATTAATGTAGCTTCTGAAAATGACACCGACTGTTTCAAGGAGTAGACTCAACATTTGTAGAGTGGAAAGGGAAAACGTTGTAAGTGACAAATCTGACATTTATCAGGAGAATGAAAAGGCGACGTATGCCTCTTTCCACATAACTGATTTGTATCCGAAAAATTGAGATGGTATTCTGATACCATGGAATTATGGTGCTCGTTGCAAAAATAACAGAAACAAGAAAAGAAATACTTCATCAAGAACATACTAAGTGCCACACTAGGAAAATGACTAGTACGTGCCAATAAGAAAGTTTTCACAAGGTGACATATAAACAAGTTAATAATGCTACTTACTTAGACAAATAGCATCGTTACTGGTTTTCAACCGACAGGTTCATCTTCAGCAGCTGTTCAGTATATATTACATTTATAGTTGTCTACATGAGTTGATGGCTGGTTTTTCAAGAATAAATGCAAACGACAAGAAACAGAATATAAACATCGACAGCCGTCTGAAGACGAACCTGTCGGTTCGAAACCGGTAACGGCGCTGTTAGTACAAATAAATAGGATTATTAACAGTGTCTTACGGTTGTTTTCTTCTTTCCAAAAATTATCTTGTGTTTCGTACACAGCCACTGTCTCACAAATGTCAATTTTCATTTAAAGAAGCAGAAAGAAAGTGTTTGTACCACTCACATTAATGTAACACCTTTTACGAGTGATATTATGTGTGCCAGGAGCATTAGGTTTTTTAAAGCTAGTAGAACTGCAGTCAACAAAGCAATATCCCATACTTGGAAGTTTTGGAACTCCAGTGGGAAACACAGCTTGGCACACAGATCATGTTCCATTTTAACTCACGTTTGAAAGACTTTCTCCATGGTTTGGCACCTGGATCCAGTCTAGAAACATGCCACATAGACCGAGAACACAATAGCACTTAAAACTCGTTTATTGAAAAAATGGCACTTTCCGTTTTCTATTGCCACATTTCCCACTGCCAGTCTTCATTTATCTTCCAACCATTGTGAAATGCACCGCCGTGGGTATTTCGGGTTGTGCTACATATCAGGATTTCTTCCCATTCCATTCGGATATATGCGTGGAAACGATGATTGCTGACATGCCTTTGGGAGCCCTCTAAAGTCTCATTTACTTTCCAGCGAATGGAAGCGAACATGTGTAAACGAGGATTCGCAGACAGTTCGCCAGTGTTCACTGCCGTTCGCTTGCCCGTGTGAAGAAGCGTTTGCCCTGAACGACACAGGACACTATAGCAGGAGTTCAATCTACCCACCCTAAGAAGCTGCTTTATTGTTTTTTGCTGCTAATAATCTTCGGCGGATACGAACGGAGTTCTGACATTTCGCTCTCAACTCCAGGCTCTGATGACTGGTTACACAGCTTGAGGATAGAATGGATGGGCACCACTTATGTGGAACAGCTGTGGGGATCCAACATACGTCCAGCACGTGCGAGTCCTCCAATCAGTCCTCACCGGTGACCAGCCCAGTTACTGCTCGCACTGAGGTTGACCCCTCACCTGTGGTCTAATGGGAGGTAGCCCCAGGGCGTAACAGGGGGCGAAAGACTTCCCAGGGGGCCGCACGCAAGGCCTCGCCTTTTAGTCTGACAAACAGGTTCCAGGTGCTGTCTGTGGCTGACACTGTCGCTGAGCCACATGCCGTTACCTGTTCTGTTTCAGAGGAAACCTCTCAGCCTGAAAGATCCAGGCAATCACAGTGGGTGGAATTATTGAAGGTTGGGAGCTCCAACTTTACGCGTGTTGTGGGCCCCTTAGAGACATACCTGCCAAGAAGGGAAAGAAAGCCAATGTGCACTCCGTGTGCATACCGGGTGGAGTCATTCCAGACGTGCTACGGGTGCTCCCAGATGCCATGAGGAGCACAGTGTGCAGCCAAGAGCAGATGGTGGCTGCCGTCGGTACCAATGATGTGTGTCACTTTGGATCAGAAGAGACTCCCTATGGTTTCGACCGGCTAACAGAAGTGGTACAGGCTGCCGGCCTTGCTTGCAAGATGAAAGCACAGCTGACCATTTGCAGCATAGTCGACAAGACCAATTCCGTACCTCTGGTGCAGTGCCGAGTGGAGGGTTTGCATCAGAAGCTCAGACCGTTCTGCGACGGCGTAGGCTGCTCATTCCTTGACTTGCGCCAAAGAATGGTCGCGTTTCGGATTCCGCTAAATAGGTCAAGAGTCCATTACAAGCAGGAGGCGGCTGCACGGGCAGCACGGGCTGTGTGGCGTGGACTAGGCGGTTTTATACGATAGAGGATCTCGGAAAAACCACAAAAAGGGCTTCAGTCGGAAAGTGTGCAAGCCGAACACAGGAAGAATGTTGATACAGGAACCATCGGTATAACAGTTCTAAATTGTCGTAGCTGTGTTGGGGAAGTACCAGAGCTGCAGGCGTTAATAGATAGCACTGATGCTCAAATCGTTATAGGCACTAAAAGCCGGCGAAAGCTGGACCTAAGCTAAGACGAAATTTTAGCGAAGAACCTACCGGTGTTCCGAAAGGATAGGCTAAACACGGTTGGAGGTAGCATGTTTGCTGGTGTTAGAAGTAGTTTATCTTGTAGCGAAATTGAAGTAGATGCTTCCTGTGAGTTAGTATGGGCAGAGTTCATTGTTGGCAACCGGAATAAAATAATGGTCGTATCCTTCTTTTATCGACCTCCCAATTCAGATGATACAGTTGCTGAGAGGTTCAAAGAACACTTGAGTTCGATTTCAAACACGTCCCGACTCATACGACTATCGTTGGTGGTGACTTCAATTTACCCTCGATATGTTTGCGAAAATACATGTTTCATTCTGGAGGTACACATAAAACATCATACGAAATTGTGGCCGGCCGGGTGGCCGAGCGGTTCTAGGCACTACAGTTTGGAACCGCGCGACCGCTACGGTCGCAGATTCGAATCCTGCCTCGGGCATGGATGTGTCTGATGTCCTTAGGTTAGTTAGGTTTAAGTAGTTCTAAGTTTTAGGGGACAGATGACCTCCCATATTGCTCAGAGCCATTTTGAACGAAATTGTGCTAAACGCATTCTCTGAAAATTGTTTCAAGCAGTTAGTTCATGAGCCCACCCGAATAGTAAATCGTTGTGAAAACACACTTGACCTCTTAGCAACAAATAATATTGCTTTAATAACGAGCATCAAATCGGATACAGGGATTAGTCAACGCATGGTTGTCGTACGGAGCCTGAATATTGTAACTACAAAATCCTCCAAAAATAAACGAAAAATATACCTGTCAGAAAGGCAGATAAAAATTCACTTGACGCCTTCCTGAGAGACAACCTCCACTCCTTCCAAATTAACAATGTAACTGGAGAACAGATGTGGCTTGAATTCAAAGAAATAGTATCGGCAACAACCGAGGGATTGATACCAAATAAATTAACAAACGACGGAGTTGATCCTCCTTGGTACACGAAACGGGTCAGAACATTGTTGCAGAAATAACGAAACAAACATGCCAAATTTAAACAGATAAAAAATGCCCAAAATTGGCAATCTTTTACAGAAGCTGTAAATTTAGCGCGGACTTCAACGCGAGATGCTTATAATAGTTTCCACAACGAAACTTTGTATCGAAATCTGGCCGAAAATCCAAAGAGATTCTGGTCGTGTGTAAAGTATGCTAGCAGCAAGAAACAGTCAATGCCTTCTCTGCGCGATAGCAGTGGAAATACTATCGAAGACAGCGCTGCCAAAGCAGACTTACTAAGCACAGCCGAAATGCCTTCACAAAAGAAGACGAAGCAAATATGAAGAACAGCTGCCAACATCAGTAACGTAGAAGTAAATATTCTCGGAGTAATAAAGCTACTTTAATCACATAGTAAATGCACGTCTTCTGGTCCAGACTGTATACCAATTAGGTTCCTTTCAGAGTATGCTGATGCATTAGCTCCATACTTAACAATCATATACAACCGTTCGCTCGACGAAAGATCCGTACTCAAAGACTGGAACGTTGCACAGGTCACACCAATTTTCAAGAAAGGTAGTAGGAGTAATCCACTAAATTACAGGCCCAAATCATTAACGTCGATACGCAGCAAGGGTTTTGGAACATATATTGTGTTCGAACATTATGAATTACCTAGAAGAAAACATTGACACACAACCAACACGGATTTAAAAAACATCGTTCCTGTGAAACACAACTAGCTCTTCACTCGCATGAAGTGCTGAGTGCTAGTGACAAGGGATTTCAGATTGGTTCCGTATTTCTGGATTTCTGACACTGTACCACACAGGCGTCTTGTAATGAAATTGCGTGCTTATGGAATAACGTCTCAGTTATGTGACTGGATTCGTGATTTCCTGCCAGAGAAGTCACAGTTCGTAGTAACTGACGGAAAGTTATCGAGTAAAACAGAAGCGATTTCTGGCGTTCTCCAAGGTAGTGTTACTGGTCCTCTGCTGTTCCTTATCAATATAAACGATTTAGGAGACAATATGAGCACCTGTATTAGGTTGTTTGCAGACGACGCTGTTGTTTATCGACGAAAAGAGTCATCATAAGATCAAAACAATTTGTAAAAGCGATTTAGAAAACATCTCTATATGGTAAAAAATTGGTAATTGACCCTAAATATCGAAAAGTGTGAGGTCATCGACATGAGTGCTAAAAAGAATCCACTAAACTTTGGTTACACGATAAATCAGTCAGATCGAATGGCCGTAAATTCAACTAAATACCTAGGAATTACAATTACGAACAACTTAAATTGGAAGGAACACACAGAAAATGTTGTGGAGAAGGGTAACCAAAGACTGCGTTTTATTGGCAGGACACTTAGAAAACGTAACCGATTTTCTAAGGAGACTGCTTACACTACGCTTATGAGTCCTCTTTTAGAATACTGCGGCACGGTGTGGGATTCTTACCAGATAGGACTGACGGAGAACGTCGAAAAAGTTCAAAAAAGGGCAGCACGTTTTGTGTCATCGCGAAATATGGGAGAGAGTGTCACTGAAACGATGCAGGATTTGGGCTGGACGTCATTAAAGGGAAGGCGTCTTTCGTCGCGACGGAATCTTCTCACGAAATTCCAATCGCCAACTTTCTCCTCCGATTGCGAAAATATTTTGTTGGTACCGACCTACTATGTTCTCAAGGACAGGACGGAACGATGCGTTGGTGATCTCAAACAGAAAAAACATTACGAACAATATTTCAAGAATCCGCTAAACTGTGAAAATAAAAGAAATTTCATGGAGACTAAGGATCCCACAGTAAGGTTCTCAGAACTCATGCCGACAGGTAAATAAGAAATCAAACGATGCGGTACTTAGCTTCTGGAGGACAAGACACTAGGAGAAGACTCAGTAATTGAATAACTTTGGAAATACATCCCTGCAAAAGAAAATAGGAGAAAATAGCCCTGATACACCCATTAAAGAAGAAAGCAACGTGAGAAAAGTCAATAATTACAGAAGAATCTTCCTGCTACCAGTGACCTATAAAATTCTATCACTTGCCATCCTGCAATGGTTAGAAACAGCAAACCGCAGAATGCTGAGGAAGCTTCAGAAAAACTAACTCGACAGGTGAACCTATCGTAAACCACAAAATAATTATCAGCTACTGTACGTTCAAGCCCAAACAATCAGTCTTTCTTTGTAGACTTTCTTAAAGTGTATGACTACACGTGGCTTAAAGTCTTATTGTATGATTATATGATAGCGGAACAAACACTGGTAGCAGTTACTTCTGTAAAATATCTGGGAGTATGTGTGCGGAACGATTTGAAGTGGAATGATCATATAAAATTAATTGTTGGTAAGGCGGGTACCAGGTTGAGATTCATTGGGAGAGTGCTTAGAAAATGTAGTCCATCAACAAAGGAGGTGGCTTACAAAACACTCGTTCGACCTATACTTGAGTATTGCTCATCAGTGTGGGATCCGTACCAGATCGGTTTGACGGAGGAGATAGAGAAGATCCAAAGAAGAGCGGCGCGTTTCGTCACAGGGTTATTTGGTAACCGTGATAGCGTTACGGAGATGTTTAATAAACTCAAGTGGCAGACTCTGCAAGAGAGGCGCTCTGCATCGCGGTGTAGCTTGCTCGCCAGGTCTCGAGAGGGTGCGTTTCTGGATGAGGTATCGAATATATTGCTTCCCCCTACTTATACCTCCCGAGGAGATCACGAATGTAAAATTAGAGAGATTAGAGCGCGCACGGAGGCTTTCAGACAGTCGTTCTTCCCGCGAACCATACGCGACTGGAACAGGAAAGGGAGGTAATGACAGTGGCACGTAAAGTGCCCTCCGCCACACACCGTGGCTTGCGGAGTATAAATGTAGATGTAGATGTAGATTAAACATCCTTAACGAATTCACTGTCGACCAAATACAGCAGGTCGTAAATAAGAGCATCACTCTGTCACTCTGTCGTTCTTTGAGGTCAATACAAGATGATGGTCTGTCTCTCTTTCTATTTAACAGCATTGACGGAAAGATCATCCTAACATGACGAAAGGAGCAAACGAAAAGTGACTGTATCACACTGAGATTGCGAAAGATATATGGAGGGATCGCGATAGATCGTTTATATTTTAGTGGCGACATCGTCATCCTGTCAAATGACATAGCAACCGCTAGTGTCCATCTCAACCCGCCAGCCGTTCTGTTGCTTCACTACAGTCACTAGGAAACACAAGCTCATAGGCACTTGATGACACAGTTCTGATAACGTTGGCGCGTAGGCACAGTTCACAGGAGATGGTAGTCTCTTCATTTCCCGACGGTTGACACGGGTTGTGTCACGGCAAGTAGGAGGGCCAGCGACGTTACTCCGACAGGAACTTCCTGGAAGTGGGGAGGATACGACGTCGAACACAACTGCTCTCCTGGCCTCTGGCGACTCTATTTCATGGCAGAGGCGTGGCGGTGGCGACTAGGAACTACGGGAGACACTGCTTCTTCGAAGCATCTCATTGGCGCCTTTTCATACCGCTTTGCTGTGCAGTATCTCTGCGGTGGTCGATACTTCCTGAGCCGCTCTCGATATCCGACGACACCGCGGTAGTGACTGAGGGAATTGTGACACAGCAACGGTATGTGACAGACAGCTTGCGTCCTCACGTATTACCTCTCATGCGTTTGTATCATGTGCCATTTTTCAACAGGACAATGGTCTTCTGCACAGAGCACTTGTCTCTATGAACTATCTCCCTGATGTTTGATATATTCCCGTGGCCAGCAAGATCCACCTGTTTGCTATAGAACATATATGTGTGGGACCAGCGTCAGTACCCGGGATATCAAGGATCAATTACAACATTAGCGCGCTATCTCGCCCCAGGACACTATGCTACAGCATTATGACACCATTCTCAATGAACCAGTGCGTGCATCAAGGCCAGAGGTGGTCCAAAGTCATACTCGTAAGTGGCCTCACACGGACAAGATTTTTGTAAATCTGATTCGCTTTCGTAATCAATAATAACCCATGAGGTTTCATTTCGATTCCTCCTCTCCTGGGTACTGCACTATCTCTGTTAGGTTTATAGAAAACGTCACTGCGACGTCTAAACATTCACAGCACATTATTATTCACACGAATCATAACTCCGCTCGAGTCAGCTGTTGTTTTTCTGAGTCACTCCGGTTGCGCTGTAATATTATACAGGGAGAGGAACAATTCGCGCGCTCGGACTTCTCAGTGCGATTCCTCACATACTGTCAATACAAAAATATCGCTCACAAAATTTCGTCCTCTATATCGGGCATTAAATGGACGTTAAAGACTGGCAATCTGGCAACACTGTAATCAGATGCACGGTAACTAACTCTGTCAGTAGAGTGAGCAGTTCTGTGCAGTTGGTCGGTGGATAGCTTTTTGGGTTAGCATGCCAGGGGTCAAATGTTCGATTCTGGGTTGAGGATTATTTTCTAAAAGTAGTCTGCGTGGTACGGCATCTGGCACAATCGTCATACGGCGATTACAGTGGGTCTTCTGCAAAACATTTGTAGTTACGTACGATGAACACAGAAATGGAGGTAGAAAAGTTTTCATTGGTCTGATTTTAAAGAAACTTTTTGCACATCTTGGATACGAATTGTTTCTCTCCACTGCATCTACTGGATTCCAAAGCAGTTTCCTGTTTTCCTCACCCAATGGTCCCATCGAAATTATTTGCAAAGCACGTTACCAGTCCTACTGCCGACGTAAGACCCTAACAAAATATAATGGACTTGAACTGCTATTAATCTATGGGACCATTGGGGGAGGGTACGCACAAAACAAGTTTGGAATCTCAGTGTGTATACCCAGACAAGAAAAAAAATTCCCTGGTTTTTACCGGTTAAAAAATAAACTCTCTCCCGGGTGAAAACACGCTTTTTCCGTGTTAAATGACAGTATACTTTCCCTCAGGATCGTAAAACATACCAATGCTTTGAATGGTTAAGGTTTTGTACACCGGCGTAGAGGCTTCCGCCACTTTAGGAAACAAAACCCAGAAAAAAATACGTTTTGGAAATATCTTTGATTTGTAGAAAAATGTACGCTGCATATTTTCGTATTACGAAAGTATATAGTCGAACTCTACGAAACACAGAACTTTAGTTTCCGTAGCATTTAATGGAGATCACCATGTGCTTTTGTAAGCCAATCATAGCTCAAGGTCACCTGATCTCGCCAGCCGATGATAGCAGATATTCATCACGTTTACATGGGGCTCCCAAAACCGGATTTCGTAAATCGTTCTCCCAGTTCCTCTCCTGCGTGGTCACATAAACACTTCAAAATCGATTCTGGAAATCCGCTTCTGTTTGCCTGTTTTCCAGTTCCGCAATCGATTTTCGCTACGATGTAAACGCAGCTGGTATTGAAACGTTCTTCGGCTGTCATGCTTCGTCTTGTTTTTAAAAATTTCGGCTACTATTGACGGAGTGGCTTTCTGTAGAGAGAAGGATAGCTAGAGATATTAGACTGAAGCTGTTTGCATCTCGTCTAACTGAGGAGAAGTAGCACTTTTGCTGACTAATTCATAAACTACATCTGCTGTTTTCCAAACGCCGCAGTTAACTGGGATAGCAAATTCGCTTAAGACCTTAACATGCAAACACGACAGCGATAAACGGTTATCGAAATTCGGTTTTCTCTTTCGGAAGATGTGTCACATGCAAAAGTAATGATTCAGGGCATGGAACACGTGATGCAGTCAGCCCGTAGCAACATCACTGTTAAATGGCACTAACACACAAACAGGAAAAGTTAATGGTTCAAATGACTCTGAGCACTATGGGACTTAACATCTATGGTCATCAGTCCCCTAGAACTTAGAACTACTTAAACCTAAGTAACCTAAGGACATCACACAACACCCAGTCATCACGAGGCAGAGAAAATCCCTGACCCCGCCGGGGAAAAGTTAATGGTTTAGATTAATGTACAAAGAGTAGCTACAAGAAAAGCTAAGGTTTCACATGTAATATCTGTCTTTTTTGCGGGTGTTCACTTCGGTATATCACATACATGTGCCAGGAAAATTTTAAGTTATGACGTAAATTTCTGGTCTTCTGGGCTCGAAATTCTTCAAGTGGCTGGCCATCAAAGTGTTAAGCTCTAAATGAAAATCAAAGCACTTTCGCACAAGAACATAACTCATATTGTTTAGAGTTAAATGTTCTTTAGAAGTGACGCTTTTCAAACGACCAACTGCAATATTTTCCCGCGACCTGTTAGAATTTGTTTCAGCAGTTGTCAGAGAGCGCCAGGAAACGGCGTTACTGTTTCCTCGAAGCCACGATGACGTAGGTAACCCGTACCCGTCATAAACTAAACAGGACATCGGAATTTCGTAAACCACACTAAAATCCGTAATTCTGCTTAAAGAGCACATTCATACGTCCAGATTCACAAAGAAGCTGATATTAAACTTTTCAATGTGGTTTTCTGAATGCAAATTTTCTTTAAGTACTAGTACTGTATTATCTCTTGTTTAGTTCTATGGCATAGTGCCATACGTCGCAAAAGATAACAATGTGCACTTGAAATTCCGCAAACAGTTGACATTAGCCAATGGTGTTTCAAATTGACAGCCTGAGTGGAAAATATTAATTAAAGACATTTTTTTTTAGGGAATCACCAAAAAAGCTTCATTGTTCTGCACGGCAATTAATACCCGACTGCCAAAAACCTGGAAATAAAATAAAATAAAAAACTAAGACTAATAATACACTCCTGGAAATTGAAATAAGAACACCGTGAATTCATTGTCCCAGGAAGGGGGAACTTTATTGACACATTCCTGGGGTCAGATACATCACATGATCACACTAACAGAACCACAGGCACATAGACACAGGCAACAGAGCATGCACAATGTCGCCACTAGTACAGTGTATATCCACCTTTCGCAGCAATGCAGGCTGCTATTCTCCCATGGAGACGATCGTAGAGATGCTGGATGTAGTCCTGTGGAACGGCTTGCCATGCCATTTCCACCTGGCGCCTCAGTTGGACCAGCGTTCGTGCTGGACGTGCAGACCGCGTGAGACGACGCTTCATCCAGTCCCAAACATGCTCAATGGGGGACAGATCCGGAGATCTTGCTGGCCAGGGTAGTTGACTTACACCTTCTAGAGCACGGTGGGTGGCACGGGATACATGCGGACGTGCATTGTCCTGTTGGAACAGCAAGTTCCCTTGCCGGTCTAGGAATGGTAGAACGATGGGTTCGATGACGGTTTGCATGTACCGTGCACTATTCAGTGTCCCCTCGACGATCACCAGTGGTGTACGGCCAATGTAGGAGATCGCTCCCCACACCATGATGCCGGGTGTTGGCCCTGTGTGCCTCGGTCGTATGCAGTCCTGATTGTGGCGCTCACCTGCACGGCGCCAAACACGCATACGACCATCATTGGCACCAAGGCAGAAGCGACTCTCATCGCTGAAGACGACACGTCTCCATTCGTCCCTCCATTCACGCCTGTCGCGACACCACTGGAGGCGGGCTGCACGATGTTGGGGCGTGAGCGGAAGACGGCCTAACGGTGTGCGGGACCGTAGCCCAGCTTCATGGAGACGGTTGCGAATGGTCCTCGCCGATACCCCAGGAGCAACAGTGTCATTAATTTGCTGGGAAGTGGCGGTGCGGTCCCCTACGGCACTGTGTAGGATCCTACGGTCTTGGCGTGCATCCGTGCGTCGCTGCGGTCCGGTCCCAGGTCGACGGGCACGTGCACCTTCCGCCGACCACTGGTGACAACATCGATGTACTGTGGAGACCTCACGCCCCACGTGTTGAGCAATTCGGCGGTACGTCCACCCGGGCTCCCGCATGCCCACTATACGCCCTCGCTCAAAGTCCGTCAACAGCACATACGGTTCACGTCCACGCTGTCGCGGCATGCTACCAGTGTTAAAGACTGCGATGGAGCTCCGTATGCCACGGCAAACTGGCTGACACTGACGGCGGCGGTGCACAAATGCTGCGCAGCTAGCGCCATTCGACGGCCAACACCGCGGTTCCTGGTGTGTCCGCTGTGCCGTGCGTGTGATCATTGCTTGTACAGCCCTCTCGCAGTGTCCGGAGCAAGTATGGTGGGTCTGACACACCGGTGTCAATGTGTTCTTTTTTCCATTTCCAGGAGTGTATATTTTAGCCTTCCATAATTATGTTAATATTTTAATTCACTTTATAGCTCCCGGCAACAGAAATCCGTTTTGTTTCTGAGAACTTGGAACCAAGAAGAAACAGCAAACTAAAAACGTGAACACGGTTCACGTGAAGACTACTCCTCACCGTACTACAACTCAGAGTGGTCTGCGCATGCGCGAATCTGGCAGCTTCGGTGCACCAGAAAAGTGTATCCGGACAGCATCTGGGCTGCTTGTTTCTACTGCTGATACAGCTTGGATACAGCTAGCAGACGCACTCCAAGTAGCCAGAAGCGTGAGCAAATACTCAGGTGCACATGCGCACAAGCCCGCCCATCGGAAGCAGTTAGTTGTTATGAATTATAGCAGTCTTCGTCCTAAAGTCTTCGACACATTTTGCTGTTGACAGGTGCTTGTGTGTGCGCTGTGTTTTGTTGCTGTAAATGGCGCATTTCCTTTATTATTTTTTCCTCGTTCACGTTTTATTGCTACTGTATTATATTGCAGTAACGGGACTAAAGTAAAATTCTTTGTTAGAGTATCAGTTCTTACCAGTCAAAACTACTAAAATTAAGCCGAAATCTAAAACGCTGAAAAATTCCTGAAATTCTTAACACTTCCCGGGTTTTTCCCGGTTTTCTCCCGAATGAAAAATCCCCCATTTTCCTGTTGTCCCGGAGCGTATACACCCTGAATCTAATAGATAATAGATGTAGTGGTGAGACGCAATCTGTCTCAACGACATGCAAAAGGTTTCTTTAAAAGCTGACCAATAAAAACGATTGTATTTCCATTTTTGTATTCGTAGTACGTAACTGCAAATGTTTTGTAGGAGACCCGCTGAAATCGCTGTATGACGATTAAGACGCCACATACCGTACCACGCAGACTACTTTTAGCAAATAAAACAGGCCTCTATCCAGAATCGATTCTTCGACCTCCTGCATGCTACTCCAAAACGTTATCCATTCCACCAACTGCACAGCATCTTGACACATGTAGTTACTGTACACCTGATGACAGTGTTGCCAGATTTCCTATCTTTAGCGAACCATTTACTGCCCGAAATATGCGCAGGACGAGATTTTGTGAGGGACATTTTGGTGCTGCCTGTACGTCACGAATCGCGCTGCGAAGTCGAAGAAATTTTCCTCACCCTGTATGTTGTCTCATTTTATGTAGAAGTTACGTGAATTGACAGTCATTAATGTTCAAGCCTGCTTTTCACGTTGCGATGCCTGATTGTGTTCACCGCACTCGTCTGCGAGTCATCCTGCAGATTTCCTCCGACTAACTGCCTCACGTCAAGTGGGCAGGCACCGCAGGGCACCTGTGGGTTCCGGTCCCGTGAAGGCGATTAGGCCATAATTCGATGTTTAGGAACTTTATCGATAACTGTACGCTTAGCACACCATCCCGCTCAGAACGTCAGTGACCTGGACTAACCCGACAATGATGGCACGTTATGCCGTCAGAATACGTTCTGCGACGACTAGTGAGTTCAGCTGCACGCTCGAGAGACTTTGAAGCAAAATACGCGCCGCGAAAACCTACGAATACTTACCAAATCTTGTTTTTCATGTACGGAAATGACAGGTGTTCGATAATTGGAAAAAACTATTGTGGACTCCAGCGATTAAGAACGTAAGGATGTCAGACGGCGCTTCTCTGGTCATATCTATCCTAACTGTGGTCAAACCAAAAAATGTTACGCATGAATCCTAAACAAATATTCATGGCGAGCTCAAGGTATCTTGATTTTTCTCGATGAAGTTTATCATGTAAAGTAAAATCCCTGGATGTCCTATGAAACGTCAGAGACACATTGTACTTTATTAACGCTGGAGTTGCATTAAAGCGCCATTTCACAGCTTAGGTAACGGGTCAAGACGTAACATATGTCTGTCATGCGGCAGTACTAGCTTGTCAAGCGTAACCATGCCTGAGGAGAACGAACATCTGGACGCCCAGTATGCTGTGGACATAAACAACCAACAGCCTGGTTTACATTTTAACCCAAATGCAGCTATTAAATATTTCAACGAATCATGGTCGTATGAGATGGACAACAAACTAATTAGGATTCCAATATCAACGTTACACTTACCTTACTTCTAGTAATGTAAGAGTACATGGTTACAAGAAACTACAAACCTACATCAACGATGTACTGTTTACAGATTACACTTCGCCATACCTATGATGTGTATCAATTTTTGTAGCTTCGGTTCATGACATGCATATTAAGGCACTATCTGCTGTGCAAACAAACCATCGCAGTGCTAACGAATAATCAGTCTCAGCGCCACCTGATACGAACACCAAATAATTCAATGACAGAATGCTACTGGCCATAGTAATTTCTCACTTTCCTTAGTTTGTTTCTTTTCTATACGCTCATTAGCCTGGATATCAGTTCACAAGAGAGGCGTGACAGTATCGTGGGCTGCCTAACTTCCAGGCAACCACCTAGGTATTGACTTTCCGCATCAAAAATTTGATTTCCGTGTTAATGAACGGCATTAGAACTTACTGCACTACCAACTGTTCTCTCTCGTTTCTTGGAAAAAGTATTAATATCACGGACTCAAAGAAGAGTAAATTTCTGTCCATCACTGAAGTATTTGAAAATTGAGATTCAGAGCTAATACAGAACCCCCATGTGTCTGCAAAGTAACCAGAAACAAAAAAACCATAATGAAATTATTTGTTTGACAACAAGGGAAATCACACACCAAGATATTCAGGGCGCACGTTTTCTTCTGTCGTGCACGATTACGAGACGAAACACTATGACCAGTGCCAGCCCGAACACCACGTGGTGGCGTTCTGGGTGATGTCCCGCCGTAAACCACAACCAGTGAAATTTGGACCCACAAAAGGTCGAGGAGAGGTGCACTAATCCCCTTGTCCGAACTCTGCGACTTGCCCGTAAGGCAGACGAGCCCAGAACTGTTACGTGAACAGAGTTCGCATCACAAAGTGATTTTCGTAATAACAAACAAAAATATTTTGATGTGACAATCCATAACATGATTTCGCATATTAGAACAGAGTATGCATTATCATCATCATCATCCCATCATAATCATCATCATCACCTTCTTCTTCTCCTTCACTTTCAGTATTAGATCAATTGTGGCTGTTACAGTTCCCACCTTTTTCTCGGTCTGTAGGATCTCTTTTTTTCTTGTGGTTAAAGTTGTTTCCCTGGCATGGTAGTCTCTCTGCATCCATTCTTTGTAGATGTTCATTCCATTTCCTTTTGTTTTCATCTTGTTTTCCTTTTTGCTCATAATTTCCAACTTCTTCCGAATACCTACCTTTCTCATGTGTTTGTTTCCTTGTCTTTATTCAGTACCCACAATTTACTTCGATGTAATAGGACTGGCAATGAGACTGTTTCATAAAATTTTAACTGTGTTTCTTTTTGTGATCCTTTTAAAGTTCTGTTAACTGCTCCACAGATATTTCCAAATCTAATCAACTTCATCTGCACATCTTTTTCGAGTTCATGTGATAGTTTACATTCAAGATACTTAAAATATTTTACCTGTTCTATTGGTTTTTCATAAACGATCTTAGTTTTCATTGAATATTTCGCACTAAACGCCATTGACTTAAATTTACTAGAAGATATTTTCATATTATACGCTGTACATATTTTATTTAGATCATAAATTCCTTTTTTGTTAACCGTATTCTCTTTAAAAAATCAGTGTAAGGTCATCATCTTAGAAGAGTGCTTTTAGGTTTACCGCATTGTTTAGTTCTACCTCAGTGCTCACCTCACTGCGTCGTCAGTGTAAATACTCATCAGCAAAGGCCATAGACTACACTCCTTTATTTATTTGTGTCGGCTCTGGACATACGCCTTCTACATCTAAGTATACTGGTGTTTCTTTGTATAGACTTTTGAAGGCTGATATAAGCTGCAAAGGCTGACCACTCGGTTAATTATTCTCCATAACTTATTTTCTAACAACATTACCTAAAGCTTCCCCAGCATCTATAAAAGTAATAGATATCTCTTTGTTAAACTCACTCTGCTTCTCAATAAACTGCCATAAAATATAAATTGACTCAGTCATTAATCCTCCCTTTCCAAATCCGACCTCTTCCTCCACTAGCAAACATTCTGCTGTCGACTTTACCCATGTGTTTAAACTTCTTTCATAGTGTTAATATGCTGTGTCAAGTAGGTTTCTCTTTCTGTTTTTTCTGCATATACTTTTTCTCCTTTCTTATACGCAGATATTACTTTTGCTTTCTTCCAATTTCGTAGTACATGTTTTTGCTACAAGCACGCATTAAACAGGTGTAACAATGTAACGTGAAGTTACAATCCTCGATGTTTAATCAACTCAGCATTAATTCCATCAAATCATGTTGCTTTACGATTTTTGTGGTTTTCGAAGCTGCTGTAGTTCTTTTGCTGTTGTGTCATCTAGACCTTTTACTTCTATTTCTGGATCTTTTTCTTTATTCTCTCCGCCCTTAGCGCCACACCACAGGATTTTACAGTGTTTAATCGGTACAGAAGCAAAAGCAAGATTTAAACTTTAAAAAAAAAACTAGAACCAGTGTAACATGCTTACGTAAGGGGGCACATCGTGGAACGTTACGTTGATGACTGGTGGGCTCTTCTCCCGGCAGCATGTTGCTCGTCAGTTACATGGCGGCTTCGACGCGGCTCGGATAGGACTACCTCACAGCGGGCACCAGCCAACTCCGGCAGAGGTAAACCGCAGCACCTGGCCAGCCCAGCATATCGTCATAAATATTAACGTAGGGACTAGCAGCTGTATTCATTTTGCTTAGTAAGCAGCCAGTCTGGCTCCTTTCATTTTGCAACGTATATCTCCAGTTCACCGAAAAATTCGAGTCGCCCGCTTTTTTCTATTTTGTACGTCTTTTCCATTTGCTCTTCAATGTCAGTTTCCCTCATTGGTATTATTTAAAGACATGCTCTGTGAGCACTGAAACGTTACTTCAAAATGTTCGACACACACGAAATAACCTGACACCTCAAGAAGAATACAATAATTTCAATTCCAAAGAAAGCATGTGCTATCGGGTGTGAATATTACCGAACTGTCACTTTAAAAAGTCACGACTGCTAAATACTAGCACAGATTCTTTACAGAAGAATGGAAGAACTGGTAGAAAGCAACCTCGGGGAAGACAAGTCTTGATTCCGGTGAAATGTAGGAACATGCGAGGCGGTACTGACCCTATGACTTATCTTAAAAGATAGACTAAGGAATGTCAAACCTACGATTATAGCACTGGTAGGCTTAGAGGAAGCTTTTGACAATGTTGACTGGGGTACCCTCTTCGAAATTCTGAAGACAGAAGAGATAAAATACACGGAGCCAAAGGCTATTTACAACTTGTACAAAAACCAGACGCCAGTTATAAGAGTCGAGTGGCATGAAACGGAAGCAATGGTTGAGAACGGAGTGAGACAGGGTTGCAGTCTATTTCCAATGTTCAGTTTGTACGTTGAATAAGCGATAGAACACACCAAAGAAAAATTTTGAGTAGGAATTGCAGTTCAGGGAGATGAAATAAAAACTTTGAGCTTTGCCGATGAGACTGTAATTCTGTCAGAGACAGTAAAGGACTTGGAAGAGCACTTGAACGTAACGGATAATGTCTTGAAAGGAGGTACGAGATGAACATCAACATAAGCAAAATCAGGATACTGGAATGTAGTGGAATTAAATCAGGTGATACTGAGAGAATTAGATTAGGAAATGAGACATTTAAAGTAATAGATGAGTTTTGTTGTTTGGGCAGCAAAATAAATGATGAGGCTGAGATTATATTAGGTTCGTGCGTACACTGAGTTGGTGACCGAAGTAGAGCGGATATAAAATGAAGGCTGGAAATGGCAAAAAAAGCGTTTCTGAAGAAGAGAAGTTGTTGATTTAAGTGTTAGGAAGTCTTTTTTGAAAGTGTTTGTGTGGAGTGTAGCCATGTCTGAAAGGGAAACCTGGATGATAAACAATTTAGACAATAATCGCGTAGCTAGTGAAGAGGCAGTAAACAGGAGTAGGGAAAAAAACTTTGTGGCGCAAATTTAGTATTGGAGGGCACTGTGAGGGGTAAATATCGTAGAGGGAGGCCGAGGGATAAATACAGTAAGCAGATTAAGAAGCATGTAAGTTGCAATAGTCATTCGGAGATGAGTAAGTTTGCACAGGATAGCGTGACATGAAGAGTTGCATCAGACCAGCTGAAGTTGCTCGCAATTGTTAATTCCTAGGTGTTTACTCTGCCAGCGGCCTTGCATCAGTGTAACATCGGTTTCCGTTAGATCACCGAAGTTAAGCGCTGTCGTGCTGGGCTAGGACTTGAGTGGGTGACCGTCCGGTCTGCCGAGCGCTGTTAGCAAGCGGGGTACGATCAGTGCATGCGAGGCAAACTGAGGTGCTCCTTGATTGAGAAGTAGCGGCTCTGATCTTGTAAACTGACATAAGGCCAGGAGAGCGGTGTGCTGACCACATGCCCCTCCATATCTGCAGCCAGTGACGCCTGTGGACTGAGGATGACACGGCATCCGGTCGGTACCGTTCGGCCGGGTTAAGTTTAGTTTAGGTATTTAGTTGAATTCACAGCCTTTGAATCTGTGTGACTATCGTGTAACGTAAATTTAGCCGATCTCTTTTCGTACAAATGTGAATGACCTCACGCTTTTCCTTATTCAGAGACAACTGCCAGTTCCTGTACAGATATCGTGTCTAAATCATTTTGCATTGATCTTCTGATGACTTTAAAAGATGGTAAATATGAGCACCATCTGCAAACAATCTAAGAGGGCTGTGCAGAATGTCTATTAAATAATTTATATAGGTTAAGAAACAGCAGAGGGCCTGTAATACCTCCTTGGTGGAGGGCACATATCACTTCCGTTTTACTCGTTAACTTTCCTTCATGTAATACAACGTCTGACCTTTCTTACAGGGAATAACGAATCCAGTCTCACAACCCAGACGATAATGCGTGGACCCGCAATTTGATTAGAAGCCCCTTGTGTGCAATAATGTCAAAAGCCTTCTGAACTGACCCGTGCGTGGCTCGTGTTCGTGCCATGTCTCATTTGACATCCTGCTTTTACTGTACTACCACCTCCTTATGTTAATTTCAATTACTGGTGTCACTGAGTTGCCGCCGTGCCTGCCCGTGAGCGGCAGCAGCGGCGTTTATCGACATTAGTCTAAGCGTATTAGCCGGCCGGTGTGGCCGTGCGGTTCTAGGCGCTTCAGTCTGGAACCGCGTGACCGCTACGGTCGCAGGTTCGAATCCTGCCTCGGGCATGGATGTGTGTGATGTCCTTAGGTTAGTTAGGTTTAATTGGTTCTAATTTCTAGGCGACTGATGACCTCAGAAGTTAAGTCGCATAGTGCTGAGATCCATTTGAACCATTTCTAAGCTGACTGCTATTACTTCCTGGTTGTCGTGCGTTCGGAGTTAGCTCGGATCTGCCAGTGAATTGGGAGGCGCTAGCAGTGCAGTTTGGACCTGGCAGTGTTTAACTTAGGACGCGGCAGAAGTTCAATCGGGGCGTGGCTGCAGCCATGACTCGCCCGACTGTTTTCGATGCTTATCACTTGAGTGCGGACCACCTTGGTTGGTCTTCGGTCGGTCTTCTTGTTGGACGACGTGTATGTTGGCCGTCGATCGCTTATGGGTTGCCTACGTGTGCCGACACGTGATTCGTCCTCGTGATTGCACAGTTGCTGCCATTAGTATTGTCTAGTCCTTCGTGCAAGTGTTCGCGAAAGTGTATGTAGCTTGTGATGTCGACTGCTCAGTTATTTTGGTGCTCTCTCCGTGCTGATGTGTGGCAGTCGGCCGGTTGGCGTAGAGCAGCGAGGAAATCTCCGTGGGGCGTCGTTTTCTGGGCCCGCTGGTGGTCTCTACGCAGTGTCGAAGTGTGGGTCTGTTTCCATTGCTACGAGGTCCGTGGCTCACTGATCCTGGACACGAAAGTTAAGTTTGGATTTAATTTACCAGCAACTCAAGGCTGTTCACATTGTGCCGTTTGGTTCTCGTTGTTGGCTGTTGGGACATTCCCACGAGCAACAACGTGTGTGCCGGCCGGAGTGGCCGAGCAGTTCTAGGCGCTACAGTCTGGAACCGCGCGACCGCTACGGTCAGAGGTTCGAATCCTGCCTCGGGCATGGATATGTGTGATGTCCTTAGGTTAGTTGTGTTTAAGTAGTTCTAAGTTCTAGGGAACTGATGACCTCAGAAGTTAAGTCCCATAGTGCTCAGAGCCATTTGAACAGCGTGTGTGTTGGAGTTGGCGAATGTTTAGCCACTGTCCAGTGGAGTCTAACTGTATTTGGTTATTTGCAATTGAAGTGCACCAGCGGAATTTTCTGCCTTGTGGCCGTTAACGATCTGGTTACCTGCCCTGGTTGTTGACGTAAATTTAGGCGGTGTCCCTTCTTCACCGTGTTGTCACTGTCCAGCACGATGTGTAGTTTGACAGCTTAATGTATGCTTGGCTGTGGGCGTCCATGTCTTTTACGTTTGCATTGAACTCCCGGTTGTGTGCTGGTCGAGTGGGGCGCTAGTTACCTTGTCGATGGGTCCGTTGACTGTCTGTTGGCTTGGCTGTGGTCCGATCGCCGGCCGTTGTGGCCGAGCGGTTCCAGGCGCATCAGTCCGGAACAGTGCTGCTGCTACGGTCGCAGGTTCGAATCCTGCCTCGGGCATGGATGTGTGTGCTGTCCTTAGGTTAGTTAGGTTTAAATAGTTCTAAGTTCTAGGGGACTGATGACCTCAGATATTAAGTCCCATAGTGCTCAGAGCCATTTGAACCATTTGTCGTCCGATCAAGAATGGTTAGCCCGACTGCCTGTCTCACCTAAGTGAACGTTAGTATTTCAAGTGCTGGCCGACCCCCGAAAATTCTGAGCGTCGTTAGCTGCAGTACCTTTTCTTATTTTCTGTTGTGTGTATTTGTATGACCCATAGCCGATGATTTGAATTAAAGTTGAATTGTTTCCTGTTATAAGTGATGGGCCTTCAGCCGCTTTAAAATTAAAAGTCAGGTGTTAGATTGTTTGGGCCTTCAGCCTAATTGAAGACGAGGCCTTTTACCTTGCGTTTTTTAATTTAATTTTACCTTGAATCTTAAATCATCGGCCTTCAGCCGTCTTTAAATTAAGGTTGTTGCTTTTCAAGTGTTAGATTTTTGGGCCTCCAGCCAAATTATAAAACTTACTTGACGTGAGGCCTTCTGCGTTCTAAATATTCTTTTTGGCTTCTGGATTTTGAGTTAATGAGTTTTTGTCTTTTTTAAAATTAAAGTGGTTGGGCCCTTAAGGCATAAGATAGTGTGGCGTATTGAGCCGATAACTAAGTTCAAGAATTTGTACTGTAATGTTCGGTCAAATAAAGTTACATGTGTGTTACTTGAGGCTTTCCCGACGGACATGTTGTATATATGGTTCTCGGGCGAGACGTCGGATGTCATAGTGAAAACTCCACAATATTTCGTCAGCGCAACTGGCCGACATCTTCAGGTGCGACGAACACTTTGCTAAGGCAGGACCAGGGCTCCCCATTTATGCCAGTTTTAGGCAGGAAGTGCGCATGCGTGGAGGCGCCAAATTCGATGGCCAATAGCGACGATATCAACTGATAGCTGGAAGAACAGTAAGGCCACCTACAGGATGAAGAACCAAATACTTCGGCGCACGCGCGGAGGTTGCCGCCGCTGCTCTGCGCTGCCATCGGCAGCCCCAGCGACCTCTGTCGGAAGCCGCAAGCAGTACTGCGCGTCCACGTAGGCGCCTTGATTATCCTCCCGTTGTCAACAGAATATTTATGTTGCTGGCGAATCATCGTCCGTCTTATGACCAAAAGTATTCCTCTCTGCTCGAAGCGACTTCAATATGGCCAGTGCTGGATCCCATGCTGAACTAAGCTGAAAGCCCGTGTCTCTGTTTACAAGATTCGTCGAGCTACGTATTTCCACTGCTTCCTTAATAACACTGTCCCAGTACGAACTCGTCGATGCGAGAATTTTTGTATGTAGGTAATTCATAGAATGGCCTGTACTGAGACAATGCTCGGCCACTGCAGACCTTTCTGGTTGTTCCAGACGAGTGTAGCGTCGGTGTTCAGTGCATCTCTCTTCTACAGTGCGACAAGTTTGTCCGATGTACGACATGCCGCAGCTACAAGGAATCTCGTAAACACCGGGTCTCCTTAGGCCAAGGCTGTCCTTAGATGAGCCCAAGAGAGCTCTGAGTTTTGCCGGCGGACGAAAAACACATTTAACTTTATGCCTCTTCAATAGTCTTCCTATTTTTGAAAAGACACCGCCGATGTATGGCAAGATGACCATTCCCCTTTGTTCTTCGCCTTCTTCCACTTCCTCACGTTGGGTAACCCGCTTTGGTTGTAAGGCACGGCGAATTTCCCGTTCGGAGTATCCATTTTGTTGGAAAATGGTACGCAGATGGAGTAGCTCATTGGATAAGCTGTCTGAGTCTGATATGGCTCGTGCTCTGTGGACCAACGTCCTCAGTACGCCACTTCGTTACGAAGGATGGTGACAGCTGGTGGCCTGTAAGTATAAGTCCGTATGTGTTGGTTTACGGTACACTGAGTGACCTAACGTGCCATCTTCTTTTCTCCGTACCAACACGTCCAGGAATGGAAGTTCGCCGTTTTTCTCCATCTCCATCGTAAACTTGATGTTGGGATGAAGCGAGTTAAGATGCCCAAGAAAAACATTCAGCGGTGCAATGCCGTGAGGCCAGATAACAAAGGTGTCGTCCACATATCGCCAAAAACACGTAGGTTTCAAATCCGACGTCTGGAGCGCTCTCTCCTCGAAGTCTTCCATGAAAAGATTAGCCACAATGGGAGACAAGGGAAATGCGACTGTTATCCTCTCCACGTCGATGTATCTGAGCAAGATGCACCAGCTTCTGGATGACTCTGCATATCCGCACTCTAAATAAGGATCCCACAGCAAAAATTCAGCGGAAAACTTTGGAGCTCCTCAAAAACAGCACGATCTCCGATGTGGTTACTAAGAGACTACGTACACAGGCGCCCGTACCTCCCAGGCTGTACGGATTGCTCAAAATTCACAAGGATAATGTGCCACTGCGACCTATTGTGAGTAATATCGGGGCACCAACGTATAATCTCGCGAAACATCTAGCAGCGCAATTGAGCCCTTTAGTAGGAAAGTGTGAGCATCATATCCGTAATTCACAAGACTTTATTCGTCGGCTCAAGAACTTACGACTCGCACTATCAGAAATACTCGTGAGTTTTGACGTAGTCACACTTTTTACTCGAATACCATTGCAGGAATCGTTGTTGCTCATTAGCGAGAAGCTGGATGGGGAACTTTTAGAGTTATTCCAATTTGTGCTCATCTCGACATACTTTTTATTTAATGGACAATACTTTGAACAGACTGACGGCGTCGCAATGGGTAGTCCCCTGTCTCCCATTGTGGCTAATCTTTTCATGGAAGACTTCGAGGAGAGAGCGCTCCAGACGTCGGATTTGAAACCTACGTGTTTTTGGCGATATGTGGACGACACCTTTGTTATCTGGCCTCACGGCATTGCATCGCTGAATGTTTTTCTTGGGCATCTTAACTCGCTTCATCCCAACATCAAGTTTACGATGGAGATGGAGAAAAACGGCGAACTTCCATTCCTGGACGTGTTGGTACGGAGAAAAGAAGATGGCACGTTAGGTCACTCAGTGTACCGTAAACCAACACATACGGACTTATACTTACAGGCCACCAGCTGTCACCATCCTTCGTAACGAAGTGGCGTACTGAGGACGTTGGTCCACAGAGCACGAGCCGTATCAGACTCAGACAGCTTATCCAATGAGCTACTCCATCTGCGTACCATTTTCCAACAAAATGGATACTCCGAACGGGAGATTCGCCGTACCTTACAACCAAAGCGGGTTACCCAACGTGAGGAAGTGGAAGAAGGCGAAGAACAAAGGGGAATGGTCATCTTGCCATACATCGGCGGTGTCTCTTCAAAAATAGGAAGACTATTGAAGAGGCATAAAGTTAAATGTGTTTTTCGTCCGCCGGCAAAACTCAGAGCTCTCTTGGGCTCATCTAAGGACAGCCTTGGCCTAAGAAGACCCGGTGTTTACGAGATTCCTTGTAGCTGCGGCATGTCGTACATCGGACAAACTTGTCGCACTGTAGAAGAGAGATGCACTGAACACCGACGCTACACTCGTCTGGAGCAACCAGAAAAGTCTGCAGTGGCCGAGCATTGTCTCAGTACAGGTCATTCTATGAATTACCTACATACAAAAATTCTCGCATCGACGAGTTCGTACTGGGACAGTGTTATTAAGGAAGCAGTGGAAATACGTAGCTCGACGAATCTTGTAAACAGAGACACGGGCTTTCAGCTTAGTTCAGCATGGGATCCAGCACTGGCCATATTGAAGTCGCTTCGAGCAGAGAGGAATACTTTTGGTCATAAGACGGACGACGATTCGCCAGCAACATAAATATTCTGTTGACAACGGGAGGATAATCAAGGCGCCTACGTGGACGCGCAGTACTGCTTGCGGCTTCCGACAGAGGTCGCTGGGGCTGCCGATGGCAGCGCAGAGCAGCGGCGGCAACCTCCGCGCGTGCGCCGAAGTATTTGGTTCTTCATCCTGTAGGTGGCCTTATTGTTCTTCCAGCTATCAGTTGATATCGTCGCTATTGGCCATCGAATTTGGCGCCTCCACGCATGCGCACTTCCTGCCTAAAACTGGCATAAATGGGGAGCCCTGGTCCTGCCTTAGCAAAGTGTTCGTCGCACCTGAAGATGTCGGCCAGTTGCGCTGACGAAATATTGTGGAGTTTTCACTATGACATCCGACGTCTCGCCCGAGAACCATATATACAAAGTTACATGTGTTCGAGTGTAACTGACAGCCGCTCATTTTGGCCCTTTCCACAATTCCAACTACCTGTCCTGCCCTGCGGCTTAGCAGGGCGTTTCACGAACCAGATCAACCAGTTTTATCGCTAGTTAATTTACAACTCAGACATCGGCGGATGCAGCCGCATCTGTGCAGAGCTGTGGGCGCTGGCCACGCGCCAGCAGGCTGCGCGCAGCCTCGTTTGCGTCCCCCAGGAAGCCCTCCCTGCCTCCCCACGCTGCCCGCACGTGGTCCGGTCGCGCCCCCGTCACGAGCGAGACGCAACCCTCGCTCGTCGCTATTCAGTGTTTGTCTTCCGCCGGCGCACAAAACGTGCGCGGCCTGCTCGATTTGTTGCAGCCGTTTGCCGGTGGAAGGAGGCAGGTGGACGTTTTCTCTCTCTCTCTCTCTCCCTCTCCCTCTCTTTCTGCCCCCCCCCCCCCCCTCTATCCCTCTCTCTGCTAAGTGGACCGCTCGCAACTAGCGTTCAGCGACAACAGGCGGCAGGAGCTCCGTCCTGCAACCTGCCACAATGTAACAGCGGATTTGGCGCTGACAATGCTTACTGCGTCTCCACTGACAATCACGTATTCATGGGGGCGGACTCGTGCGATTTGCTAAATCCTCTTGCTCTGCAACTGCCAGTCACCGATGGGGAGATTGGGCACGGGTAGGGGATGACGGAAGTGTGGACACGATGTCCATTGTACAGCCAACTACACTACCCTGCTACAGCAAACTTTTAAAACAAATTAATACTCTTTGCACCCTCCAGTAAGAGCTGGACAGCATTTAAAAGTGGTCGAACAAGCACTGTTGAAATGGATCAAATATTCTAACAGAGCGGGTTGGTCGAGAATTTACCGCTTACGTGTTCGTCGAGTTAACCAACAAGGATGAGCCAAAATCTTATGACCACCAGCTTAATAGCTTGTTTGTATCTGGAACGAAATACGTGACTGATTCTGCATATCAGGGATCCGACAGTTTGTTTGTAGGTTTGTGGAGGTATGTGGTATTAGATGTCTACGCAAAGATCATGTGATTCGCGTAAATAACGTGTCTGTGATTTGTGATGGCGATAGCGCCCGATACAGACCCAGATGGGTTGCACAAGACTTTCTGTGGTGTCACCGCCAGACACCACACTTGCTAGGTGGTAGCTTTCAATCGGCCGCGGTCCATTAGTACATGTCGGACCCGCGTGTCGCCACTGTGTGATCGCAGACCGAGCGCCACCACAAGGCAGGTCTCGAGATACGGACTAGCACTCGCCCCACTTGTACGGACGACTTTGCTAGCGACTACATGGACGAAGCATTGCTCATTAGCCGAGACAATAGTTAGAATAGCCTTCAGCTAAGTCAATGGCTACGACCTAGCAAGGCGCCATTAGTAACATTGCATGTATCTAAAGAGTCTCACTTGTATTGCCACAATCTCCAGATGTACCAAAAGGATGGATTAAAGTTAAGTATTCCAGAAGCTACGTACTTTTGTTTATAGCATTCATTACGTATCCTGTTTCAGACCTCACGCCATTCTGCTTTAACTTAGCGCGTGCCTTTCGGCTTCCTCTCATTGTGTCTAGGCTGTCTTGTCTAGACACAACACTTACATTCGGTGAATTTGGTAGCCGAGAAATCAATGAGTTCACAATAACGCTCCTCAAACCACTGTAGCACGGCTCTGACTCCGAGACACGGATAATTATACTACTGGAAGATAACATCGCCGTCGGGGAGGCCGGCCCGTGTGGCCTAGCGGTTTTAGCCGCTTCATTTCGGAACCGCGCTGCTGCTACAGTCGCAGGTTTGAATCCTGCCTCGGGCATGGATGTGTGTGATGTCCTTGGGTTGGTTAGGTTTAAGTAGTTCTAAGTCTAGGGGACTGATGATGACCTCAGATGTTAAGTTCCATTTGCACCATTTGAGCCGTCGGGAAGACACCAATCATGAAGGGATGCAGGTGGTTCGCAGCTGTCAGTGTGTCTTCGATGACGGAGTTTCGGGAAACGACTATTGACCTATTGTAGCAAAAACGTGATTCACCCAAAGAGCCGACACTTTTCCACTGATCGACGGTCGAATCTCTATGGTCCTGTTCCTACGTCAATCACAGTTGACTATGTCGTTGGGTCAACATGGGAAAACGTAAAGGTGGTCTGCTGCGGAGGTCCTTGTTCAGGTGTGTACGAGGAACGGTGTGCTCCAAGGCATCTCTTTTTATCCCGCCTGGAAGGCGGTGCCTGGGTCTGCTCCTGAAAACTGAAAGGTAGGCCGAAGGTAGGAAGCTAGGAGGAGGAGGCGAGGTAGAACTCTCGGCACTGCAGTGTGAACTAAAATCACCTTTACTTAACTTTACATACAATTAGTGGTTCGCCCACTGTGAAATAGAAACAATTACAAAGTTGCTAGTTCGTCTCCTCGGATTCAAATGAGCTGAATCCGGAGCGACGCTCGTAGAGGTCCACAGTGCCGGCTAGAGGGCGCTGTCGTCGGTGTCTCGTAGTGCCAACTTATGAAATTGCACCTACGCCGTGGCATCGTTGCTATCGATGCCACAAGCTGTAGGTGCATCAATACTGTGTTCTTTCGGCACACATGCAACAGATCACCATCTATCCTACTTTACAGAGCAGGAAAGTCTCTGAACCCCATGTTCTGCGAAGAGTAGTGGTCGTACAACCGTTTAGCGTCTAGTGGTAGTTTTACTGTCCTACCACATTCCGTAGGTGCTCACGATAGTAGCACGTGGACATTCGACCAGCTTCGCCATTTTCTAGATATTCGTTCATAGGTTCTCCGTGATATGCCCTTTGAAGAAGACGCTTATCTAATTGGATTCCCACATTTGCAACCCATATCTTCGCTAGGGTGATCCCCCGTCCGTGTCTGCTCAGCATACATACTTCATTGCCGCGAAGCGTGCCCACAGCGCCACCAGGCGGCATTCAGCGTCGCTGTGGGCAGTGGTCATCGTGTTTTGGCTCATCAGTGTTTAATGTATTGATCATTTTTTAAATCGTAACTTAGTAGATGATTGCAGTTTCTGCGTAACATCACCAAAAATATTGGCCTCACCGACTTATCAGCAAGCTTATTGATCATTTCTTCTTTCCCAGAAAAAAATACTGCCTTAACTATGAAAACAGAAAACTCCGAATTTGGAAATTATACTTCCGTAACACTACATTTGGTTACTGAGTGCCTTTTGGCTCTGCTACTGAGAGATGAATTATGTTCGAACATGATGAATTACCTCGAAGAAAATGATATTTTGATACAAAGCCTGTAGGCATTCAGAAAATATATTTCCTGTGAAACAAAATTAGCTCTTTATTCTCACGAATTAAAGAGTGTTATCAACAGGGGATCTCAAATTCATTCCCTATTTTGGGATTTTGTGAAGGCTTTTGACACTGTTCGACACAAGCTGCTTCTAATCAACTTGCCGCGCGGGGTAGCCGCGAGGTTTAAGGTGCCTCGCCACGGTTCGCGCGGCTCCCCCCGTCAGAGGTTCGAGTCCTCCCTTGAGCACAGATGTGTGTGTTGTCCTTAGCGTAAGTTAGTTTAAGTTGGATAGAGTAGTGTGTAAGCCTAAGGACCGATGATCTCAGCAGTTTGGACCCCTAGGAACTTATCACAAATTTCCAAAAATAATCACCTTGCGTTCCCGCAGAATATCATATGAGTTGTGAAATTGGATTTGTTATTCCCTACCAGAAATGTCATAGTTCGTACTTACTGACGGAAAGTCAACGACTAAAACGGAAGTGATACATGCCGTTCACAAAGGCAGTGTTATAGACCCACTGCTGTACACTATATAAATGATTTAATAGATATTCTGAACAGCCAACTTAGATTTTTAGCAATACTGCTGCATGCTATGCCATCCCCATCAGATGGGATTGACGGAGGACTGTGAAAAAGTTTAAAGGTCAGCTCGTTTTGTATTATCACTAAATGGGAAGTATCACAGACATGATATGCGAGTTACATTCTCAGTCATTAAAACAAAGGCAATTCTTGTTGCTGCGAGATCATTTCTCAAAATTTCAGTCTCCAATGATCTCATCCGAATGCAAGAATATTGTATTGATGACCACCTGAACAGGGAATGTTCGTTGTAATAAAGCAGAAGTCACAGCTAGCACAGAAAGATTTAAATTTCGTTTTTTCTGGGTCTAGTTGGAGAGTGGAACTGTAGAGAAATAGTGTGAAAGTGGTTCGATGAATCCTCTGCCAGACACCTCAGTGTAAACCGTAGACCAGTCATGTAGATGAAGGAACATAGGAAAGATGCGTGGCTAAAGCATCTCTACAGTTACTTCTTCAGACTGGTGTGTTAGTGACATCTGCTCACAGAGCTGCACACAACATGAAACTGGAACTTAACAAAGTAATGGTAGTGCATTGACTGACCATTGCGGATATTGTTGCTCATAACACAAAATGTGGCTGACAGTTACTAATGACTCAACCACGACTGAGGGATACGACTTCTCCCAAGAAGAGCTCGTGCAAAATAACGGGGGCCCTGGCGCATTTACGCCTTCTTGTCCTCACCACTGGCGAGTCGGCTCCCTTGTTCTGAAGGGGTGGTCGCCTCAGATGCGTGTCGCTTGCTGACCTGAGGGCTTCATCTCTTATGGGTGGCTGCCTCAGTTGTCAACTGTCTGTCGCCTTCCGATCTACATTCTCTTTATGCCGTTGCTATCTCTGTTCTGCATGGCCTGGCATCATTGTCTACACGCACTGTCGGTGCAGCGAAAGTTCGTCATGGTCTGGAATGCGAGACCTTGCACAATGTCATAATAGTTATGTCGAAAGAGACAAATAGAGGACTAAAAATCCCATTTAAAAGTGTGCTAGAGAGGGTGGCAGCGGCCACTCGTGATTCCCATTCCACAACAAAGACAATAAAGAAGGAGAAGAAAATTTTACATTTGAATAATTTTAATGAACAGATTGACAAGAGGTTGATACATAATTTCCTTGAGCCACACAAATAGCGCCCAACATTAATGTCACCAGTTTCGTTGACCAGAGAAAATACGTCATTTAAAGTAGTCAGTACGATCCCTGTTGTACAATTGAGGCTTCACAAACATCAGTTTGTTTTTATTACTATCTTCTTTATACGTTTCAGTGTTCATATAATTCACATGTGTAAGGTTTCTAGCTTATTTCTGGTGTTAGAGAAAAGTGACATAAGCTCTATTTCCATTGCATGTGCCATAAATCACAGGTGTATAGTGGATGTTTTTGAAACAGAGGTTTTCAGTAGTTGGTATGTTACGCCACAGAGGTTATGAGTACGAGCAATGCGATCTGTAGTTGCTAGTACCACTGTCGTTGCTGTATCGATCTAAGAGAAGCTAGTGAGTGACTCGGGTGTTGGTCGCACAACTGAGCCGTCTGGAAACAGTTTGCAGAGCACAGGGCTAAAAGTAGTGAGGATTTAGAAGTTTGGAAATATGATTTGATGAAGATTAATCTGAGAAATAAAGAGTTCCAAGTAGTATCGTTGCAGAACTGCTTGCTTTAACGTAATTTATGATGTGTTTGGTTGGCGTGGGTTAGTTATCAGTTCACATGGCTGGTACTCAGAAGTTATGGAATTATCACTTCTTTATCACTTCAATAATTGATTTTACATCGGCGAAATGTCTGTCATAAAAACTTTTTGTAAAGATCATTGTAATTGTCAAAGAATGAGTTTTCGAAATTCGTAATTTAGTTTTTAAAGGTTATTTTCTTTTCAATGAAACACTCCCACCGTGTCCTCATGAAAGTTCATTTTCTGATTGTGTCGCCGCACTGCACTGAGCGGATAATAGTGGATAAGACTGAAACACGATCTGTTAAACATAATTGCTTGTCCTTTCATTGCCCTACGCAAGGCTTTCTTTCTTTCTTTTAACTAGTTTGCTGCAGTGCATCACTTCGAATATTCCTGAGTTTTCGTTGCCACAGGTTAAGCCATAAAAGTTCGTTGAGGCCACTTACATCGCAGTCAAGATAAGATCATTCATAGTTATATGCTGCATTTCAAAGTTAATGTCAGGTTCAGACTAGGTAAAGTTCATTTCAGATCTCATTTCTCATGCAGACAGTATTATTCTCAAGACGCAATGTTATATCTGCGTGTGTATCATGCAGTGTTTGGAAATTTGTTCCTCAGTTTGCGTTCGCAAAACTACAGGACATTTTCACAGAAAAATGTTATTTCTTCCTTCAAAATTCGTTTTGCCGTTAATGTAGCATTTTTATTCTGTTAGTCTTGTGCGTTTAAATTGCAAGTCACGTAGTGTGACGTCACACGTTGTAGCACTGATCACTGTACATCACAACACAGAATTTCAGTAGACAGCCTTTTTATTCTACAGTTTAACGTTTTGGTAGAAGTTAACTAAAATATAGTTATATACCTTCATACAGTTCGGCTGCTCATCTTCATCAAATAGTTTTTCGTAATTACACCATTTGCGTTGTTCAGGACGACAACACAGACACATTAAGTATAAGACAGGAAATTAGTCCAGGTTCATTTCACAACAAACATTTTAAACCAGAAAAAAATGGCTCTCAGCACTATGGGACTTAACTTACGAGGTCATCAGTCCCCTAGAACTTAGAACTACTTAAACCTAGCCAACCTAAGGACGTTACACACACCCATGCCCGAGGCAGGATTCGAACCTGCAAGCGTAGCGGTCGCGCGGTTCCAGTCTGTAGTGCCTATAACCGCTCGGCCACTTCGTCCGGCTAACCAGAAATTTTACACATTGTTTAAGAGAAGGACATGGAGAAGGTCATCAGATAAAAGGAAGGAGTTACCTGAACGTTTACATATACGAAGTAATCAAACTTTTTTCGAATAATGTGACAAATTACCGTAAAGAGGGCATATCAGTAACATGTCTCGATGAAACGTGTATTCCTAGTTCTCCCACGAGACTCAACGAGTACTCAGACGGATCAGGGAAAGAAATAATAGCGGATCTTTTAAAAGGAGAATATTTGATTAGGGTGCACGCAGATAAAAAAAGAAAAAAGAAAACGTATATCAGGTGAAAGGATAATTGAGAAACCTATTCGTCTCTTGAAAATGAGCAGATGTTTTCCCCTAGACGAGGAAAATGTGGTTTCATTCCAAACGTGTTTTCAATATTCAACTCTGGGAGTAAAATGAGAGATTTTCATAAATGCCGTCAATTTTTCAAGGTAATTATCTCAGCCGTTGCATGTACTTCATTATGTCCCTATAAAGTAATACTACAGTTCGACTGTATAAGGTGTCTGGAACGGAAGTTAATACGCAACTTTCCTAGAACCTCTTTTTTGTGTTTGACAACGAGCTTTATTACAACGTGCTAGAAGAAAAACCACCACCCACAATGGCCATCAAGAAATGAGATACGACAAATTGCTCAGATTCTCATCATATTCCATGGTTAACGTAATTGAGTTATACACTTTAAGAAAAATAAACAATTCTTTTAATGCATTTACTGTAAACAAACTTCTAGCACATTATGGACGTACTGCTCTCTAGGTGTCACCTTATCGGCTAGAATTAAACTCAGTATAAATGGATGGGCGTGGATAGGGAACTGGGTGGCTTACAAGAGTCTTGCCTTTAGCTTCAAGCACGTGTTGAAACAACAGAGGAAAAATTTGCCTCCGTCACTGAGCTAGGATGGCCAAAAGTTTTAGACGTGTGGAAAAAAATGTACTGAGCATGAAAAATAAAAGGACAAAATTGGTTATTTATCTTCATGTTAGTTAGTCTAAGAACTCTGATAATGACAATGTGATCAGATCCTTTGTTTCTCAAGAAGGCGAGTAAATGAATGGTCAGTAATTAATGCCGTAAGTATTCTTTGCCTTATATTGTCAGTATCACGTATGCATTTTCCTCTTTCTAGTTTTGTGGGATTTCCTTCTCGCCGTGGAGGTTCGGACTTTTATTTTTGCTTTGAATGATCTTGCGTTTATACGAAGATTTTTCATCGTCATAGACCACTGATTTTTAAACTTTTATATTTGTCGAATTATTGGTGGTATGGACATAATCTTTTAATACGATCGTTTACAGAGTCACTAGCTTAGAATTTCTGTGAGATACGCTTTTGTGCGAAGGCTGCAGATGTCGAACTGCCCTACTCTACTGTGCATTACCGAGCGAGGTGGCGCAGTGGTTAGCACACTGGATTCGCATTCGGGAGGACGACGGTTCAACCCCGTCTCCAGCCATCCTGATTTAGGTTTTCCGTGATTTCCCTAAATCGTTTCAGGCAAATGCCGGGATGGTTCCTTTGAAAGGGCACGGCCGATTTCCTTCCCAATCCTTCCCTAATCCGAGCTTGCGCTCCGTCTCTAATGACCTCGTTGTCGACGGGACGTTAAACACTAACCACCACCACCACTCTATTGTGCATTGACCGTTCACAAGGGACTCCCACCGCTACCGTTGTTCTCTCTATTACCACGCCATCCGCGAACGTATTGAGCGAGTTATTTTGTGCGCATTCTTCACATAAAACCTTTTAAACATGGTGCTTTGAGACAAACGAACATAAAAGAAATCTAAATAATTTTTTTTCTGAGACAGTACTGGTAAGGAGAACCAATTTATGAAAACCAAACTTCGTGAGTCTTTAGATACTGTGATTGTTATTTAATAACTCAGCACACATGAACTGGATTTTGAATCCACGGCGGCGTACACTACTGATTCTACATCAGGCAGAACGCATTCCGAGGTTGACAGCAAATCATGTGACGGCCTCTCGAGTCCCCGAACGGCTTGCATCCACAGCTCCTGCTGTTAGCGCGAGAAGCGCCACGGCTAGGGCTGTTGATAAAAGATCGATATTTCCAAAAAATATCTATATACATCGGCGATATTTTTCCCCTATTTCTTCGATATCAGAATGGCAATATCGAGCACCGATTTATTTTACATTAATTTTTTTCACAATTTTCGGTACATATTTGAAGTTGTTCTTTTGAAATTTTAGTAGAACATAATTTTACTTTCACTGTGTTAAGGAGTTTTACTACTATTTGAGATTTCACCACGTCATCTCTTTCTCTTTGACTGTGTGAAGCAAGTATATGTGGCACACCCAGCAATGATTTCTCACCGCACTTCGGATTGATGTATAAGTAAATGTAATACACCCTATGATGGCAGCACGCCACCCAAACGCTTAGTGCTGGCAAATATTAGTAAAGAGTGGATGAAGCAGTAAAAATTATTTCATAAACTTGTTAAGAGAGTTTCGACAGCGTTCTCCAAATGAGCAAGATAAAAAAAATTCTTTCTTGCTCCAAGCTACGTGACAGATGCTGCAACCCTTTTCGCCTTGCCTAAAAAAAACATATATAAATAAAAAAATTAAGAGGCGTATGATTCATTCAAGTTATAGCAGTAGTGAGTGAGCTTAAGGCAGCGTGAAGTACTGAACCCTTGCTGCTATACCCGCGTTCCGCAGTTTTCGAAAGAACGTTTGTTGAACATTTTCACGGCTGCTGCAACTGTTTCACCCTTTGGCGGCGCTGAAAGGAGCACACAGAGTAAACGAAAATTTCCGTGGAAAAAAGATGGCGAGTATCTCGTTACAGGAGGAGGTGGTCGGACAGGTCGTAAATCGGCGCCTGCCAATATCCGCGGGCGGTGGCGGCGTCGGCAGCTGCCGCTGCGGCGGGGGCGACCAGCGGAGAACGTAACAAAGGAGCGGGCCGCCGCGCCGGTTTGTTCCGCAGTCGCTGCGAAACTTGTTGAAGTTGGCTCGCGGCGCTGAAAGGGTTGCCGTAGCAGCCCGCGGCTGTGGCTGCGCGCCCACCCGTGGAGGGCGCGCCGCCGTGAAAGGGACAGGAAAAAAAAGAAAACAGGCGGCGTAGGGCTAGGAAGGGCTGGCTGCTCTAAATTCATACGGCCGTCCCCAGCGTGCGTCACACAGGATGCGGTACCGACTTCACAGCTCATCGGCTGTAACGCAGCGATCACACAGCCAGCTGATGCGATTTGCCGTCGCGACACGGCGACGGTCGCTGGATGGCGGCAGCTAAAGCGACAGGGACGGGGGACCGGACGCTAGCGGGGCTAAGCCTTTCAGTACGGGTAACACCCGCGAAGGTGTTCGTCATTCATCCGGAAAATACTCTGGCCAGTGAGCCAGTGATCGTGCTGCACCACGTTTAAGAGTTTACCCTTCTACTCAGTTACGCACAAACAGAACCGATCAAAAGTTACAGCAAACAGTCCAGTTCAATTCCAAAATGTATGTTGAAACGTGGTACTTAGGGAAAGCAGGAAAGGTGTGGATGGGGCCTAATCAACTACCGTTGTTTGTACAGAAAACACATACACTTCCAGAAATTTCAATAATTATTTTTAAAAGGTTTTACTGCACTGGGGGCTGAAAGCCTTATTAGAAGAATTGCAAGTTTTTGCCGGCTGAGCCGGCCGAGGTGGCCGAGAGGTTCGAGGCGCTACAGTCTGGAACCGCGCGACCGCTACGGTCGCAGGTTCGAATCCTGCCTCGGGCATGGATGTGTATGCTGTCCTTAGGTTACTTAGGTTTAAGTAATTCTAAGCTCTAGGGGACTGATGACCTCAGAAGTGTCCCATAGTGCTCAGAGCCATTTGAACCATTGTCGGCTGAAGGCTACAAGCAATGTTACACACAATCAACGGCTGAAGGCCTGATTAAGAAGGTTGAAAATGGATGCCACAAGCAATTTCAGAATGCACAAGGGCTGAAGACCTGAATTACAAATAAGGTGGACAATTACACTTTAAAATAATAAAACCCTTTCAAATAATCTTAATAACTTCTAACAAGTTATAGTGACCGCTGAAGGCCTCAATAAAACAGAATTGAAAATTATTTGTCGCCTGAAGGCCACAAAGGCAACGGCCTTGCCGCAGTGGATACACCGGTTTCAGAAATTAAGCGCTGTTGGGCGTGGCCGGCACTTGCATGGGTGACCATCCAGGCCGCCATGAGCTGTTGCCATTTTTCGGGGTGCACTCAGACTCGTGATGGCAATGGAGGAGCTACTCGACCGAATAGTAGTGGTTCCTGTCAAAGAAAAGTATCAAACGACCGGGAGAGTGGTGTGCTGACAGCACGCCCCTCCTATCCGCATCCTCACCTGAGGATGACACGGCGGTCGGATGGTCCCGATGGGCCACTTGTGGCCTGAAGACAGAGTGCCTGAAGGCCACAAGCAATGTTACAAGCAATTAACGGCTGTAGGCCTGATTAAGAAAGCGTTCAAAATTATTGGGGACTGAAGTACATAAGCAATTTTCAGAATACTCAACAACTGAAGGCCTGAATTACAAGTGGGGAAGGCCACTTGTTAATGTTAAAACATTATGGTAAATTTTAAGCAATTATGACCTCCATATAAGATGGAGTGATCCACAGACGCCGCGCGGGATTAGCCGAGCGGTCTAGGGTGCTGCAGTCATGGACTGTGCAGCTGGTCCCGGCGGAGGTTAGAGTCATCCCTGGGGCATGGGTGTGTGTGTTTGTCCTTAGGATAATTTAGGTTAAGTAGTGTGTAAGCTTAGGGACTGACACCTGACTTAGTCAGACAGCTACTACTGCACTGCTGGCTTGTGAAACTGCAACACCAGTAAAGAAAGCAAATAACGGAAGTTAATTTGTTGAGCGTATAAAGTACGCTAGGATGATGTTTGGTTTGTGGGGGGCTCAACTGCGCGGTTACCAGCGCCCGTACAAATTCCCAACCTTTGCTCAGTCCAATCTCGCCACTTTCATGAATGATGATGAAATGAGGAGGACAAAACAAACACCCAGCCATCTCGAGGCAGGTGAAATTCCTGACCCCGTCGGGAATCGAACCTGGGACCCCGTGCTTGGGAAGCGAGAATGCGACCGCGAGACCACGAACTACAGAGAGTACGCTAGGAGGAACATAGTATTTACATTGATGAGAGATACGTCATGGGATAGCAATATGCACATATACAGATGACTGTAGTATCGCGTTCACTAGGTATAAAAGGGCAGTGCTTTAGCGGAGCTGTCATTTGCAGTCAGGTGATACATGTGAAAAGGTTTCCGACTTGATAATGGCTGCACGACAGGAATTACCAGACTGAACGTGGAATGGTAGTTGGACCCAGACGCATGGGAACATTCCATTTCGGAAATCGTTAGGGAATTCTATATTCCGAGTTGCACAGTGTCAAGCCAGTGCCGAGAATGCCAATTTAAGGAATTACCTCTCATCACGGACAACGCAGTACCCGATGGTCTCCACTTAACGACCGAGACTAGCAGCATTTGCGTAGAGTTGTCAGATTAGCAACACTGCGTGAAATGACCACAGAAATCGATGTGAGTCGTACGATCAACGTATCCCTTAGGACAGTGCGGTGAAATTTGGATTTAATGGGCTATGATAGCAGACAATCGACGCGAATACCTCTGCTAGCAGCACGACATGGCCTGCAACACTCTCCTGTAACTCCTCTGGGCTGACCAAGTCGGCTGGGCCCTAAACGACTGCAAAACTGTTGCCTGGTCAGATGAGTCCCGATTTCAGTTGGTAAGAGCTGACTGTACAGTTCGAGTATGGCGCAGACCCCGGGAAACCATTGACCCAAGTTGTCAGCAAGACATTGTCAAAATGGTGGTGGATGCATAATGGCTCAAATGGCTCTGAGCACTATGTAACCTAACATCTGAGGTCATAAGTCCCCTAGAACTTAGAACTACTTAAACCTCATTAACCTAAGGACATCACACACATCCATGCCAGAGGCATGATTCGAACCTGCGACCGTAGCAGACTGAAGCGCCTAGAACCGCCCGGCCACACCAGCCGAACGATGAATAATGGTGTGGGCAGTATTTACATGGAATGAACTGGGTCCTCTGGTCCAACTAAATCGATCATTGACTGAAAATGGTTATGTTCGGCTTCTTGGATACCATTTCCAGCCATTCACGGACTTCGTATTCTCAAACAATAATGAAATTATTATGGATGTAACCAGATCACAATTGATCGCAGGACATTCGGCACAGTTCTAGAGAATGATTTGGCCACTCAGATCACCCGGCATGAATCCCATCGAACATTTTTGGGCATAATCGAGATGTCAGTTCGTGAAAAACTCCCAAACGGCAACACTTTAGCAATTACGGACGGCAGCATGGCTCGATTTTGCCGTAGGGGACTTCCAATGATTTATTAAGTCCATACCACGTCAAACTGCTGCACTATGGCGGGCAAGAGGAGGTCCGACACGATATCAGGAGGTATCCCATGACTTTTGTTAGCTCAGGGTACATATTCAGTCCAATCAACTAAGCGACAGTTACTTATAAGGGGAAGCCACGATGTTGGGATCACAGATTTACTTCAAACTTTGTACACCTTTAGTAGGTCATTAAAACAACATAATGTGCAAATAGTAAGGTGCACTACACTGTCAATTCGGAGAAAATCGCAAGAGACGTTTCACGCGTTGTAGTGGGACGCGACATTGAAGCGTCACCCATCCACCAGTGTCAGCCCAGTTTGCAGGTGAATATAAGTTTAATTTAGTGTTTTGTTTATGTATTTTGTAATATTTGTAATGGTTGTAAAGTTTTGTATTTATTTTTATGTTTCATGTACGGAGAGGGCGGCGCAACGAACGGAGACAGCATCTTCACTGCCGGGACCAGAGAGAAAATTGCTGGCCACTATACGTCGCGGGTCGACAGCCAAAGAGAACAGAAGATCCTGAAACCGAGTTGTTGCGTCGTGCTTCTAAAAACTGAAAAAATAAGAATTTGTAATGTTTGTACAACAATGACGTCATAGAAAGTTAATCATGTTGTAAATGTTCAGTCCTATCTTGTCAAGGCTCAGGTTCACGTCTATATGTAGGAAGATAATAAACTAGTGGATGCTACTAAAGTTTAAATACGTGTTCCGAGAATTTATTTATGAAGAATTATGTTAATGAATTAAATTTATTTGACAAGATTATTAATTTTGGCAACGTTCATCGCGAGTTTGAGTCTTGAAAGTTTATTCAATGTGGTTCTAATATTTATTAAAGCAGATAACTTGCATTAATATAATTTCTGAGAAGAAACAAACGACATCTAAATTGAAAAAAGTTTGCGCAAACCAATTGGACTGAGTGACGTAATTCTGCGCATACGACTCAAATGATGATGTTTTAATTACAGTTTCGTTCAAGAACCATTCAGAGACATTTTTAAAAAGAATTTAAATAATTTTGAAGTGTGTTGTAACTGACTTAGGTGACGAAGTCTGCACATGGTCGTATGTCAAAAGAAAATCATTTACACAAACTTACGTCGTTACACTACACCGTGGCGACCTTATAAACAGGACTTGTGTGCAACTAAGACACACAGGTACGAAACAAAACATCAAGAGTCTTTCGGAAGTCAACGCGAGTTTTCGTGGAGCCTTCACCAGCCAGCGGCGACTTCGCGGGTGTGGGCATCTGACGGAGCGCAGCCAAGCAGTACGATCACGCAGTTATTCCACGAGAAGGCGCATCTGTTGGGCAGCAGCTGAACGCTGCAAACCCCGACAACCTTTTCCTCCCTAAACTAACAGGCCCAGTACGTCAGTTGGGGGGCGTTCCCCCGGCTGGTATTAGAGGTGTTGCTGAGGGCTTCGCCTGTCTACGGTGGGGCCGGGTGTGGTTGCGGCCAGTGACGTCTCCGGTGTTCGACTCAGCGTCCTGCCGGTTGCGGAAGCGGGGTCGCAGCATCTCAGCGGCTGTATCGACGGCTGTTACTTCTGCAGCCCATAGCAGCACACTGATCACCGAGAACTACAAACTACAATATTAGTGTCCGGTGAGTCTGTTTCAAGTTGGAAGTGGAGTGTTGTACATAGGGAGTGTGCTTTTAATAGGATTGTTGATTAAACGTCTGCATGTGTAACTAGTTAATATCTTACAATAATGTCGGGAAGTGAAATGTCAGACGGAGAGCAATCTGTGTCCGATAGGAGCATGAGATCCCTTTTTAGGGCGATCGCTAAATTAAAACAATCTAACGAAGAATCTACTGCTAGATTAAAAGAGGAATTAAAACAGTCTAACGAAGAATCTACGGCTCGATTAAAACAGGAATTAAAACAGTCTAACGAAGAATCTACTGCTAGATTAAAAGATGAGTTAACAAAATCTACAGACAGGTTACAGGAAGATCTTAATGAAACCAGTCGAGAATTAAGTGACCAAATAGAGGCTTCTAAAGTTGAAATGCAGGAAAAACTAGTAGGACTTAATAAGATTGCTGATAATTGTAAAAGGTTAGAAGAAGATATACAGGAATCGCGTGAGGAAAAAGCTCGCATGCGAAATGATATTACTGAATTAACCAAGAGACTAGATGATGTCAATGTCTTAGTTGTAAATGAAATAGAGAAAAATAACGATAAGTTACGAGATGAATTTTCTATGCAAACAGAAACGGTTCGTAGAGAATTATTAGAATCTTTTAAAGAGGTTTCTACCAAACATGTAGAGATTTCTTCAATAGATAATGTAGAATTAGAGACATTAACTCATCGAGTAGAAAAAGATCATACTGAAATAGAAAACATTTTTTAATTACCGAAATATGCAGTAACCTTGAGACTTCCAAAGATAATAACATTGATGAAGGTACAGAGCGTTCACATCGTGAACACAGTGAAGATTCGATATTAGCTAACAGCGTATCCAATACAGAAATGCGAATACAGGAAATTACTAAACGGTTATCGGAATTAGATAATAATGAAAACATTTCAAGTAGTAGAAGTAATAACGTAATCAGAGACAACAGTCGCATCGTGTTTGCTAGCTCGGACGACAACAACACAAATAAAGAAATCACGGCAAGCAAATCCGACGCAACTCCGTCTCTGCAATCTAAACAAAATCCAACTATGTCTCTCGCAGAATATTGGGATGATATAACGACAAATTCAAATGTAGCAAGTCGATTTCCTGTATTCAAACCAGGAAGCGAACTTCACCCTATAATCTTTATAAAAGCTTTTGAAACTTCATTATCTCCTAAATGGAGTAATGAAAAACGTATTCAATTTGTAATAGGACATTTAGAAGCAGAAGCTGCGGGATGGGCAGTACTGCATAGAACTGAATTTAGGGACTGGGATGATTTTGTTAAGCAGTTTAAATAAAATTATTGGTCAAGAGGAAAACAACAACACTTAACTTTAGAGTTGTTAGACCCTCCTCCATATTCTAAACGGTGGGGAGGTTATAGGAATTATTTCGAATGGCATTTAAACCATGCTAAATTAATTGAAGACCCAATTATTGAAAGTCATCTAATACGAGTCCTAATTAGTAGGTTACCGTATTATGTAAAGGAAAGAATGATAGAAAGAGAATGGTCACAACCTTGCGAATTATTAGGATATTTAGAACAGTTAGATATACTTAATAGAGAACGGGAAGACGAGAAATTTAGATTTGGTAGAAATGACAATCCTCGAAATAATAATAATTCAGAACCACGAAAATTTAACAACAACAATCATAGCCGGTTTTGTTACATAAAACGTCAATCTATAGATAAAGAGAGCCAACACAATCGTGGTAATAACTCTAAAATGCGGAAATTACACAATAACGATAACGAGATAAAGCATCCTCAAGTAATTAATGAAGGTCAAGTTGTAAGTGACGTTATCATAGAAAGTCCGGAAAACTAGTAAAGTCCTTTAGTACGGGTCGACTAATGGGAACTGTTAGTCAAAATTATACAAGACCCAATTGCAATTTATCATTAAGCTGCCAAAAGGAAGGTGATTGGCAAGAAGATTTACTTCAGGAAGACAATCAGATAAGGGAGAATGTAACTTATAAACCCGTTGTTAAAGGTTATATTAAAGATGCCGAAGTAAATATTATAATCGATTCGGATAGCGAAGTAAGTATTTTATCTAAAGAATTATTTCAACTTAAAAGAAAATATTGGAATTTCCCAATCTTACCTGTAACTGGGGTGAAAATTATAGGAGTTACTGGTAAAAGAAGTCAAAATATTACTGACGAAGTTTATTTAACTTTTGAGATGTCTAAACAATTAATTGCTCACTCTGTACTTGTCGTAGCCAACTTAAATGTGGCCATAATTTTAGGCATAGATTGGCTGTGTAAATATAAAGCTATATTAGATTTTAAAGACTCTTCCTTAACCATCCATAAGGAGGCATGTGCTTTTAAGGTGAGGTTTTCTAATAATCAAGTACCTGAAAATTGCTACGAATCCTTACAGATTAAGTACACACAGACCATGAACCTATTAACAGATTCTAGTGATCTTAAATATGAAGTATACCAATGTGAGGCTAGTAATAGTATCGAAACCGAAGTGAGAGAAAAATGTTATTCTACGAATTGTCTATCCGAACAAGAAAAGGAAGAGTTGGAATCTTTATTGTTAGAATTTAGAGCCGTCTTCTCAGATGACCCGGGGGGGAATCGAAGATTACGTTTGTAAACTTAAGATTAAAGAGCAAAAACCATTCTTTAAGAAACCCTATCCTATTCCAGTACAATTCAAAGAACCGGCTAGTAGAGAAATAAGTAAGATGCTAGAACAAAATATTATCGAACGATGATGTAGTGCTTTTAACAGTCCTTTGTGGGTAGTTAAGAAAGCTACTAGTGGGGTACGACTGGTTCTGGATGCTCGTGAATTAAACAAAATTACAGAGATAGAAAGAGACAGACCTATTCCTATGGAGGACGTACTTCTTAAGATTGCTGGTTCTCGTTATATGAGTACAATGGATTTAACTGCTGGCTACCATCAAGTAATATTACACCCGGATTCACGGCAATATACGGCTTTTCTTTTTGAAGGCAGAGCATATCAGTTCCAAGTTTTACCTTTTGGACTTAATATATCAGTGTCAACTTTCATTAGGGCATTAGATTCTGCTTTGGGTCAGCAATTATTACAAAAGATTATTTTATATGTAGATGATATTTTGATAGCCACTAAAACGTGGGAAGAACTCGTAACGATATTACGGGAATTGTTTGACCGTTTAATTGGCAGAGGAATTACTTTAAAATTATCTAAGTCTTACTTCTGAAAGGAGGAAGTGAGATTTTTGGGGCATATAGTGGACAGTAAAGGTATTAGGCCAGACCCAGCACGTATTGAAGCTATTGCTCGATGCCCGAGTCCTAGAAATCGGAAGCAACTGAAATCATTCTTAGGAATGGTAGGATTTCTGAGAAGATTTCTTCCAGGACAGGATATTGTTAATCCTAAATTACTGGATTTATTAAAAGAGAAACCAGTATGGCTCCGGGGAAAAGAGGAAGAGGAAGTTTTTAATAAGATAAAAGGAGCGTTAACAGAAGCCAAAATGTTATACCATCCAGATTTCAATCAGGACTTTTGTATGTGTACTGATGCCTCTGATTATGCTGTGTCTTGCGTAATATTCCAAGGTGATCTGACCAATGAAAAGGGATTATATCAGCCTATTGGATTCGCTAGTAGAACTTTAAATAAACATGAAAGAAATTATTTTGTAACCGAGAAGGAAGATCTCGCAGTGGTATGGGGTTTTCAAAGATTTAGAGGATTATTAATTGGAAGAAAAACAGTTGTATATACTGATCATCAGGCTTTAACCTTTTTGAACAATTGTCGGTTACTTCACCGTAGATTATTACGTTGGGTATTATGCTTGCAAGAATTTCAGTACGAAATTAGGTATATAAAAGGATCTCAAAATTTAGTTTCTGATGCTTTGTCGAGACTTCCAGTAGGAATGGAGAATATTAACATTGCAGAAGAACCAGGAACAAATTACCATGTTTATTTCCTTTTAACTCAGAAGAACGAACGTAAGGTTAAACGGATAGTAACTGGTATTAGATGCAATCAAAGAAATGACGATCAATATAGGGAACTTATACAAAACCTTAATAATGGGGAAGAAACGGTTAACACCCGGGGTGTGTGGTTATATTTTAACGACTTGTTGTATTGGAAAGCACAGAGGGAACACCAGAGATGGAAAATCTGCATTCCGAAAACTGTTGTGTACGAATTAATTACTTATATTCATGAAGGTTACGGGCAGTTTGGAATTCATAAATGTATTAAACATCTAATGAAGTATTATTATTTCAAAAATATGCCCGTATTGTGAGAAGTATTATTAGGACTTGTGAAACCTGTCAAAAAGTTAAAGTTAATAACAAATCTAAGCGTTATAAATTATATGCTGTAATTCCTCGAGGTCTGTGGGACCTACTGTCATTAGATTTTTTCGGTCCTCTGCCTCGTAGTTCAGGAGGATTTACTTATGTGTTTGTTGTAGTGGAATGTTGGTCCAAACATGTGAAGCTATATACTTTGAAACGAGCGAATACAGCAAGCGTTATACGCTGTCTTACCCGAAATTACTTTGTTAACTGGGGCATTCCTAAACGACTTATGTCTGACAACGGTAGTGCCTTTATTAGTCAAAAGTTTCAAGATATGATAAAACAATATGGTATCAAACATATCTTAATTTCGAAATATCACCCTCAAAGTAATTTAGTAGAAAGAGTCATGAAAGAATTAGGACGATTATGTAGAACTTATTGTGCATATAAACATACTCGGTGGGCCAAACTAATGCCTGAATTCGAAAAGATATTAAATGAATTGCCTCATCTAACGACGGGATTATCACCTATAGAAATTTTAGGCAAACGAATTATAGGTGAGCCTTTACTAGCTGCTCTACCTTGGCCACCAGTAAATGAGATCCAACAATGCATTCCAAACGAAAAAATTCGCGAACAGATTGTTAAAAATGCTGAACGGAGAAGTAAAAGTTATAATCAACATGCTATAGAACCCTCATTTCAGGTGGGAGATCTCGTATTAGTACGATCTCATCCTAAAAGTTCGAAGATCAATAAGGAATGTAGAAAATTCTTCATTATCTTTGTAGGTCCATATGTTGTACGTAATATTGTACATCCCAAAGCGTTACTTCTTATGGAACCTTCATCAGGTGTAATTAAAGGATTATATAGTGTCGATCAAATTAAACCATTCATTCCCAAATAAGTTAATATTTAGTATATGTTACATATGGACGAGCGTTCATAGTTTATTCATGTGAAGTTTTTCGTGATAGTTACTTGTTATTTTAAAGAAATGACAGGAAGTTTAAGCAAGTGCTCTACAATAATCTACCGGTACTTCAAAAAGGGAAAGATAACTAAAAGGGGATTTATATGGAAGATAGTTTTGTTATTAGGTCATAAGGAATTTTGTATATTTTATATTTACTCGGATAGTAGGAACCAAAGGGGATGGTTAATAATTTTAGGGACCATGGGCGTCCAGAGCTATATGGCTCACGAGAACATAGCAGAGTGCCTTTAATAGAGATTTGTAATAGTGTTAATATAGGACACACCAAGCGGGCTCTCTCGCTTGTTTCTCCTAAATAAATTGCCATTACCCAACAAAGTGTCCGAAGGTAAAGAAAGCCGTGCCGAGATTCTAAAGAAAGTTTTGCTGGATTTCTTGTTGACCTCAGGCATAAATAAAGCATTAGGGAAAAGAACGACGTAAAGTAAATAGTACTATTAGTTATTGTGAGAAACTTATTAGTAATATACATTTTGGAAAGAATAACTCTAGTAAATGAATAAAACTGAAACTAACCTATCACAATTTGAACGCTCTGTCCTAATGTAACAACGTTAAAGAACGTACTAAATTATTATTTACTGGCAACTATTAAATGAAAAGGAGTAATCTCCATATATTCGGTTGTGAATTACCATAATAACACAATTAAAAGTAAATGACAAATAGTCACAACAATATTGTCATAAAAGGATTGAATCTATCTAAGAGCAAGGACTTTAGATTACGGAAAATGTGAGAAAAATGTATAATATTAACAGTTAAATATTGTATATAGAAGAAGTTTTATTTTCGGTTAAAACCTGACAAACTGAGCTTGTGGGTGGGGTATGTAGTGGGACGCGAAATTGAAGCGTCACCCATCCACCAGTGTCAGCCCAGTTTGCAGGTGAATATAAGTTTAATTTAGTGTTTTGTTTATGTATTTTGTAATATTTGTAATGGTTGTGAAGTATCTAAAGTTTTGTATTTATTTTTATGTTTCATGTACGGAGAGGGCGGCGCAACGAACGGAGACAGCATCTTCACTGCCGGGACCAGAGAGAAAATTGCTGGCCACTATACGTCGCGGGTCGACAGCCAAAGAGCAACAGAAGATCCTGAAACCAAGTTGTTTCGTCATGCTTCTAAAAACTGAAAAAATAAGAATTTGTAATGTTTGTACAACAATGACGTCATAGAAAGTTAATCATGTTGTAAATGTTCAGTCCTATCTTGTCAAGGCTCAGGTTCACGTCTATATGTAGGAAGATAATAAACTAGTGGATGTTACTAAAGTTTAAATACGTGTTCCGAGAATTTATTTATGAAGAATTATGTTAATGAATTAAATTTATTTGACAAGATTATTAATTTTGGCAACGTTCATCGCGAGTTTGAGTCTTGAAAGTTTATTCAATGTGGTTCTAATATTTATTAAAGCAGATAACTTGCATTAATATAATTTCTGAGAAGAAACAAACGACATCTAAATTGAAAAAAGCTAGCGCAAACCAATTGGACTGAGTGACGTAATTCTGTGCATACGACTCAAATGATGATGTTTTAATTACAGTTTCGTTCAAGAACCATTCAGAGACAGTTTTAAAAAGAATTTAAATAATTTTGAAGTGTGTTGTAACTGACGTAGGTGACGAAGTCTGCACATGGTCGTATGTCAAAAGAAAATCATTTACACAAACTTACGTCGTTACACTACACCGTGGCGACCTTATAAACAGGACTTGTGTGCAATGAAGACACACAGGTACGAAACAAAACATCAAGAGTCTTTCGGAAGTCAACGCGAGTTTTCGTGGAGCCTTCACCAGCCAGCGGCGACTTCGCGGGTGTGGGCATCTGACGGAGCGCAGCCAAGCAGTACGATCACGCAGTTATTCCACGAGAAGGCGCATCTGTTGGGCAGCAGCTGAACGCTGCAAACCCCGACAACCTTTTCCTCCCTAAACTAACAGGCCCAGTACGTCAGCTGGGGGGCGTTCCCCCGGCTGGTATTAGAGGTGTTGCTGAGGGCTTCGCCTGTCTACGGTGGGGCCGGGTGTGGTTGCGGCCAGTGACGTCTCCGGTGTTCGACTCAGCGTCCTGCCGGTTGCGGAAGCGGGGTCGCAGCATCTCAGCGGCTGTATCGACGGCTGTTACTTCTGCAGCCCATAGCAGCACACTGATCACCGAGAACTACAAACTACAATATTAGTGTCCGGTGAGTCTGTTTCAAGTTGGAAGTGGAGTGTTGTACATAGGGAGTGTGCTTTTAATAGGATTGTTGATTAAACGTCTGCATGTGTAACTAGTTAATATCTTACAATAATGTCGGGAAGTGAAATGTCAGACGGAGAGCAATCTGTGTCCGATAGGAGCATGAGATCCCTTTTTAGGGCGATCGCTAAATTAAAACAATCTAACGAAGAATCTACTGCTAGATTAAAAGAGGAATTAAAACAGTCTAACGAAGAATCTACGGCTCGATTAAAACAGGAATTAAAACAGTCTAACGAAGAATCTACTGCTAGATTAAAAGATGAGTTAACAAAATCTACAGACAGGTTACAGGAAGATCTTAATGAAACCAGTCGAGAATTAAGTGACCAAATAGAGGCTTCTAAAGTTGAAATGCAGGAAAAACTAGTAGGACTTAATAAGATTGCTGATAATTGTAAAAGGTTAGAAGAAGATATACAGGAATCGCGTGAGGAAAAAGCTCGCATGCGAAATGATATTACTGAATTAACCAAGAGACTAGATGATGTCAATGTCTTAGTTGTAAATGAAATAGAGAAAAATAACGATAAGTTACGAGATGAATTTTCTATGCAAACAGAAACGGTTCGTAGAGAATTATTAGAATCTTTTAAAGAGGTTTCTACCAAACATGTAGAGATTTCTTCAATAGATAATGTAGAATTAGAGACATTAACTCATCGAGTAGAAAAAGATCATACTGAAATAGAAAACATTTTTTAATTACCGAAATATGCAGTAACCTTGAGACTTCCAAAGATAATAACATTGATGAAGGTACAGAGCGTTCACATCGTGAACACAGTGAAGAATCGATATTAGCTAACAGCGTATCCAATACAGAAATGCGAATACAGGAAATTACTAAACGGTTATCGGAATTAGATAATAATGAAAACATTTCAAGTAGTAGAAGTAATAACGTAATCAGAGACAACAGTCGCATCGTGTTTGCTAGCTCGGACGACAACAACACAAATAAAGAAATCACGGCAAGCAAATCCGACGCAACTCCGTCTCTGCAATCTAAACAAAATCCAACTATGTCTCTCGCAGAATATTGGGATGATATAACGACAAATTCAAATGTAGCAAGTCGATTTCCTGTATTCAAACCAGGAAGCGAACTTCACCCTATAATCTTTATAAAAGCTTTTGAAACTTCATTATCTCCTAAATGGAGTAATGAAAAACGTATTCAATTTGTAATAGGACATTTAGAAGCAGAAGCTGCGGGATGGGCAGTACTGCATAGAACTGAATTTAGGGACTGGGATGATTTTGTTAAGCAGTTTAAATAAAATTATTGGTCAAGAGGAAAACAACAACACTTAACTTTAGAGTTGTTAGACCCTCCTCCATATTCTAAACGGTGGGGAGGTTATAGGAATTATTTCGAATGGCATTTAAACCATGCTAAATTAATTGAAGACCCAATTATTGAAAGTCATCTAATACGAGTCCTAATTAGTAGGTTACCGTATTATGTAAAGGAAAGAATGATAGAAAGAGAATGGTCACAACCTTGCGAATTATTAGGATATTTAGAACAGTTAGATATACTTAATAGAGAACGGGAAGACGAGAAATTTAGATTTGGTAGAAATGACAATCCTCGAAATAATAATAATTCAGAACCACGAAAATTTAACAACAACAATCATAGCCGGTTTTGTTACATAAAACGTCAATCTATAGATAAAGAGAGCCAACACAATCGTGGTAATAACTCTAAAATGCGGAAATTACACAATAACGATAACGAGATAAAGCATCCTCAAGTAATTAATGAAGGTCAAGTTGTAAGTGACGTTATCATAGAAAGTTCGGAAAACTAGTAAAGTCCTTTAGTACGGGTCGACTAATGGGAACTGTTAGTCAAAATTATACAAGACCCAATTGCAATTTATCATTAAGCTGCCAAAAGGAAGGTGATTGGCAAGAAGATTTACTTCAGGAAGACAATCAGATAAGGGAGAATGTAACTTATAAACCCGTTGTTAAAGGTTATATTAAAGATGCCGAAGTAAATATTATAATCGATTCGGATAGCGAAGTAAGTATTTTATCTAAAGAATTATTTCAACTTAAAAGAAAATATTGGAATTTCCCAATCTTACCTGTAACTGGGGTGAAAATTATAGGAGTTACTGGTAAAAGAAGTCAAAATATTACTGACGAAGTTTATTTAACTTTTGAGATGTCTAAACAATTAATTGCTCACTCTGTACTTGTCGTAGCCAACTTAAATGTGGCCATAATTTTAGGCATAGATTGGCTGTGTAAATATAAAGCTATATTAGATTTTAAAGACTCTTCCTTAACCATCCATAAGGAGGCATGTGCTTTTAAGGTGAGGTTTTCTAATAATCAAGTACCTGAAAATTGCTACGAATCCTTACAGATTAAGTACACACAGACCATGAACCTATTAACAGATTCTAGTGATCTTAAATATGAAGTATACCAATGTGAGGCTAGTAATAGTATCGAAACCGAAGTGAGAGAAAAATGTTATTCTACGAATTGTCTATCCGAACAAGAAAAGGAAGAGTTGGAATCTTTATTGTTAGAATTTAGAGCCGTCTTCTCAGATGACCCGGGGGGGAATCGAAGATTACGTTTGTAAACTTAAGATTAAAGAGCAAAAACCATTCTTTAAGAAACCCTATCCTATTCCAGCACAATTCAAAGAACCGGCTAGTAGAGAAATAAGTAAGATGCTAGAACAAAATATTATCGAACGATGATGTAGTGCTTTTAACAGTCCTTTGTGGGTAGTTAAGAAAGCTACTAGTGGGGTACGACTGGTTCTGGATGCTCGTGAATTAAACAAAATTACAGAGATAGAAAGAGACAGACCTATTCCTATGGAGGACGTACTTCTTAAGATTGCTGGTTCTCGTTATATGAGTACAATGGATTTAACTGCTGGCTACCATCAAGTAATATTACACCCGGATTCACGGCAATATACGGCTTTTCTTTTTGAAGGCAGAGCATATCAGTTCCAAGTTTTACCTTTTGGACTTAATATATCAGTGTCAACTTTCATTAGGGCATTAGATTCTGCTTTGGGTCAGCAATTATTACAAAAGATTATTTTATATGTAGATGATATTTTGATAGCCACTAAAACGTGGGAAGAACTCGTAACGATATTACGGGAATTGTTTGACCGTTTAATTGGCAGAGGAATTACTTTAAAATTATCTAAGTCTTACTTCTGAAAGGAGGAAGTGAGATTTTTGGGGCATATAGTGGACAGTAAAGGTATTAGGCCAGACCCAGCACGTATTGAAGCTATTGCTCGATGCCCGAGTCCTAGAAATCGGAAACAACTGAAATCATTCTTAGGAATGGTAGGATTTCTGAGAAGATTTCTTCCAGGACAGGATATTGTTAATCCTAAATTACTGGATTTATTAAAAGAGAAACCAGTATGGCTCCGGGGAAAAGAGGAAGAGGAAGTTTTTAATAAGATAAAAGGAGCGTTAACAGAAGCCAAAATGTTATACCATCCAGATTTCAATCAGGACTTTTGTATGTGTACTGATGCCTCTGATTATGCTGTGTCTTGCGTAATATTCCAAGGTGATCTGACCAATGAAAAGGGATTATATCAGCCTATTGGATTCGCTAGTAGAACTTTAAATAAACATGAAAGAAATTATTTTGTAACCGAGAAGGAAGATCTCGCAGTGGTATGGGGTTTTCAAAGATTTAGAGGATTATTAATTGGAAGAAAAACAGTTGTATATACTGATCATCAGGCTTTAACCTTTTTGAACAATTGTCGGTTACTTCACCGTAGATTATTACGTTGGGTATTATGCTTGCAAGAATTTCAGTACGAAATTAGGTATATAAAAGGATCTCAAAATTTAGTTTCTGATGCTTTGTCGAGACTTCCAGTAGGAATGGAGAATATTAACATTGCAGAAGAACCAGGAACAAATTACCATGTTTATTTCCTTTTAACTCAGAAGAACGAACGTAAGGTTAAACGGATAGTAACTGGTATTAGATGCAATCAAAGAAATGACGATCAATATAGGGAACTTATACAAAACCTTAATAATGGGGAAGAAACGGTTAACACCCGGGGTGTGTGGTTATATTTTAACGACTTGTTGTATTGGAAAGCACAGAGGGAACACCAGAGATGGAAAATCTGCATTCCGAAAACTGTTGTGTACGAATTAATTACTTATATTCATGAAGGTTACGGGCAGTTTGGAATTCATAAATGTATTAAACATCTAATGAAGTATTATTATTTCAAAAATATGCCCGTATTGTGAGAAGTATTATTAGGACTTGTGAAACCTGTCAAAAAGTTAAAGTTAATAACAAATCTAAGCGTTATAAATTATATGCTGTAATTCCTCGAGGTCTGTGGGACCTACTGTCATTAGATTTTTTCGGTCCTCTGCCTCGTAGTTCAGGAGGATTTACTTATGTGTTTGTTGTAGTGGAATGTTGGTCCAAACATGTGAAGCTATATACTTTGAAACGAGCGAATACAGCAAGCGTTATACGCTGTCTTACCCGAAATTACTTTGTTAACTGGGGCATTCCTAAACGACTTATGTCTGACAACGGTAGTGCCTTTATTAGTCAAAAGTTTCAAGATATGATAAAACAATATGGTATCAAACATATCTTAATTTCGAAATATCACCCTCAAAGTAATTTAGTAGAAAGAGTCATGAAAGAATTAGGACGATTATGTAGAACTTATTGTGCATATAAACATACTCGGTGGGCCAAACTAATGCCTGAATTCGAAAAGATATTAAATGAATTGCCTCATCTAACGACGGGATTATCACCTATAGAAATTTTAGGCAAACGAATTATAGGTGAGCCTTTACTAGCTGCTCTACCTTGGCCACCAGTAAATGAGATCCAACAATGCATTCCAAACGAAAAAATTCGCGAACAGATTGTTAAAAATGCTGAACGGAGAAGTAAAAGTTATAATCAACATGCTATAGAACCCTCATTTCAGGTGGGAGATCTCGTATTAGTACGATCTCATCCTAAAAGTTCGAAGATCAATAAGGAATGTAGAAAATTCTTCATTATCTTTGTAGGTCCATATGTTGTACGTAATATTGTACATCCCAAAGCGTTACTTCTTATGGAACCTTCATCAGGTGTAATTAAAGGATTATATAGTGTCGATCAAATTAAACCATTCATTCCCAAATAAGTTAATATTTAGTATATGTTACATATGGACGAGCGTTCATAGTTTATTCATGTGAAGTTTTTCGTGATAGTTACTTGTTATTTTAAAGAAATGACAGGAAGTTTAAGCAAGTGCTCTACAATAATCTACCGGTACTTCAAAAAGGGAAAGATAACTAAAAGGGGATTTATATGGAAGATAGTTTTGTTATTAGGTCATAAGGAATTTTGTATATTTTATATTTACTCGGATAGTAGGAACCAAAGGGGATGGTTAATAATTTTAGGGACCATGGGCGTCCAGAGCTATATGGCTCACGAGAACATAGCAGAGTGCCTTTAATAGAGATTTGTAATAGTGTTAATATAGGACACACCAAGCGGGCTCTCTCGCTTGTTTCTCCTAAATAAATTGCCATTACCCAACAAAGTGTCCGAAGGTAAAGAAAGCCGTGCCGAGATTCTAAAGAAAGTTTTGCTGGATTTCTTGTTGACCTCAGGCATAAATAAAGCATTAGGGAAAAGAACGACGTAAAGTAAATAGTACTATTAGTTATTGTGAGAAACTTATTAGTAATATACATTTTGGAAAGAATAACTCTAGTAAATGAATAAAACTGAAACTAACCTATCACAATTTGAACGCTCTGTCCTAATGTAACAACGTTAAAGAACGTACTAAATTATTATTTACTGGCAACTATTAAATGAAAAGGAGTAATCTCCATATATTCGGTTGTGAATTACCATAATAATACAATTAAAAGTAAATGACAAATAGTCACAACAATATTGTCATAAAAGGATTGAATCTATCTAAGAGCAAGGACTTTAGATTACGGAAAATGTGAGAAAAATGTATAATATTAACAGTTAAATATTGTATATAGAAGAAGTTTTATTTTCGGTTAAAACCTGACAAACTGAGCTTGTGGGTGGGGTATGTAGTGGGACGCGAAATTGAAGCGTCACCCATCCACCAGTGTCAGCCCAGTTTGCAGGTGAATATAAGTTTAATTTAGTGTTTTGTTTATGTATTTTGTAATATTTGTAATGGTTGTGAAGTATCTAAAGTTTTGTATTTATTTTTATGTTTCATGTACGGAGAGGGCGGCGCAACGAACGGAGACAGCATCTTCACTGCCGGGACCAGAGAGAAAATTGCTGGCCACTATACGTCGCGGGTCGACAGCCAAAGAGCAACAGAAGATCCTGAAACCAAGTTGTTTCGTCATGCTTCTAAAAACTGAAAAAATAAGAATTTGTAATGTTTGTACAACAATGACGTCATAGAAAGTTAATCATGTTGTAAATGTTCAGTCCTATCTTGTCAAGGCTCAGGTTCACGTCTATATGTAGGAAGATAATAAACTAGTGGATGTTACTAAAGTTTAAATACGTGTTCCGAGAATTTATTTATGAAGAATTATGTTAATGAATTAAATTTATTTGACAAGATTATTAATTTTGGCAACGTTCATCGCGAGTTTGAGTCTTGAAAGTTTATTCAATGTGGTTCTAATATTTATTAAAGCAGATAACTTGCATTAATATAATTTCTGAGAAGAAACAAACGACATCTAAATTGAAAAAAGCTAGCGCAAACCAATTGGACTGAGTGACGTAATTCTGTGCATACGACTCAAATGATGATGTTTTAATTACAGTTTCGTTCAAGAACCATTCAGAGACAGTTTTAAAAAGAATTTAAATAATTTTGAAGTGTGTTGTAACTGACGTAGGTGACGAAGTCTGCACATGGTCATATGTCAAAAGAAAATCATTTACACAAACTTACGTCGTTACACTACAGCGTCTATTATTTAATGGATATATCTCTCCGTAGGTGAGGGACGTCAGAATTCATGGTGGTCCGTGTTCGTTCAGATAGCCGGCACGGTAGCTCAGCGGATTCGGTCATAGGATTAGCTGTCCTCTGTAATAAAAAACTGAGTTAATTTATCAACGATGAACTTGAACAAGCGTCATGGGACGTCCGCTCTGAATAAATAGAACGAACAAAAACGAACAAAATGAGTTAAAATAAAAAAAAGAGCTGGCTGATCTCTGTAATAAAAAAAAACTGAGTAAAGTGATCAACAAGGAACTTCAAATGATGCAATGTGAAGTCCGCTAGGACCCAATACAAGGAACAATAACCAGCAAAATGCAAAGAAAGCGGCAGCGCTACGTAAGACTAACGTGTCTGGGGCGACAGTTCACCTCCAGATCGGACTTCATTTTTAATCTGTATTTATTTCATCACTGGTCATAATAATTTACATGAAATTTGAGAGGTAATATAATTAAAATAACTACATGTGTTTGCATGAAATTTTAGTGAATTTCATGTTATTTGACTACTTACTATTCTGAACTAAATTTAATTATTAGAACAAACATTTTTATAGCTATCGACAAGTAAATGAAGAAACGCATAGAGTTTTTCTGAAAATATATGCCTGTGGTGATTTGCAGTCTGGTAAGGTAGCCAGAACTACTTTTCACCACAACGCTTCGAGGTGCAAACCCCGAGGCAGGCGTCATTTCGCATTTAACCTTCGTATCGCCGAGACGTAGCTAAAGTAATAAGAACGAATAGTGTGGGTTTAAATTTCCTGAATGTCATAGAATTTACGCTTATACTACTAAATTGAAGGCTTGAGCGGGAGTCGAAGCGTCGCCTCACACACTTCCGTCTCATGAACCTCGAACGCTAACCACTAGACCGCAATGAATTCTAACGCTCGCTACCTGTGCACAGTTACATCAGTTACATAATAGACGCGTAAAACTTCTCTTCTGATTTTTCTCGGAATTTCCAGAGGAGTGCACGTTACTACTTTCAGATTATGTTGTTTCGATAGCCAACTAAAGATGTGCAAAGTTTGAAGTAAATCCGTGCTCCCAAGGTCGTGACCTCCCCTCGTTTGTCCGGCAGCTACTGCTGCACCGCTGGTCACTGAAACTGCAATACCAATAAGGACGGCAAATGACAAAATTTTGTTTCATTGAGGTTATACAATATGGTAGGAGCAACACATTACTTAATATGCCGGTGATCAAGGGCTCCGCAGTGTCCGAAATTTACTAGACGGGCTGTTCTGGCACCTAAAACAATGCTTATTCCGTAGAACAAAGGGATGGGGAAGACCGACAAGTTAAACCGATACCACTGTTTTTGGTATTTATTTGGTTTCTGTTATAACAAGTATTTTTATTTTTCACTAATAACAGATTAAAAACTGATGTATCAATTTACGATGCCATTGGTCCCAAAATTTTTAGCTCTAAAATAACACTTTTCTGTGATGAATCTGGTAGGAAGTTCTGTTGCTTCTGAAAGATTCGTATCGTCTTTGAATAATATTGTTCTGATTAAGGGAGTCACCTTACAGATCAACACATTACTGAAGGAGTATTTAAAAACAAATTGGGCAATAAATTAATATCAGCCATTGCGTTAATAACTGAAATTTAATTTTAATTTGTCATGCAATTCTTTCTGCTGAGTCTTGTGTTTTGCCTATTATTTAACTTGTTCATTTGAATTTTTTGAAAGAGCATTTTTTTGTTTTGTCAGTAAAAAATCAGTTGTATTCAAATACACGCTAAAAGATAAAGACGCGTATTTGACTAAAAGTCGGGTTTTTCGTTTCAAATATTTAAAGAAAAAGAAGCTACAAATTTTACATAAAAGCTTTTTATCTGTCTGTCATTTCTATGAAGTAATAAAAGAGAAATGAAGTTATGGCAACAGCAATAAACTGAAAACTTAACAATTCATTCATAGTTCGCAATAAAAGTGGAAAGGAGCTGATCTGCAGCCTATGTCTACAGAATATGCCTTTATCTCCTTGTAGTTCTTGTAAATACACACCTTAATAAGCAAAATAGAGTTTTGTAACCTAAATTTTCACCTTATAGAACTTTTGTTTGGGGTTCGAGCAGAGACTTAAAAATTAGTCAGAAGGAGAATAATGGTGAATTCATTTGTAGTGTTCAACACCTCACTAGCTTTGGACTGAAGTAGTGAAAGGTGAACAAACTAAGTTTTTTATTTACCTGTTTCATTTGATGTCTTGAGTCTATAGATCTTTAAACGAGTAATCCTAAAGTGTGAGGACATCTTAGAATTTTTCAATCTTTGTTCGATGTCTTAGTTTATAGTTGAAATAATAGCAACAAAAAACCGAAATTCGGCTATTTCAGATACCGGTTATCTTGAGCGATTTTATACTCTGGAGATGCAAAAATGGCTCTGAGCACTATGGGACTCAACTGCTGTGGTCATAAGTCCCCTAGAACTTAGAACTACTTAAACCTAACTAACCTAAGGACATCACACACATCCATGCCCGAGGTAGGATTCGAACCTGCGACCGTAGCGGTCGTGCGGTTCCAGACTGTAGCGCCTTTAACCGCTCGGCCACTCCGGCCGGCCTGGAGATTAAAAAAACATTACAACTGACAACCGGTTGTTTCAGCGATAACCACCATCTCTAGCTGAACACCGAGTCGAACTATAAAATGTAAGTTTCGTGTGGCTAGGGCCTCCAGTTGGGCAGACCGTTCGCCGGGTGCAAGTCTCTTGATTTGACGCCACTTCGGCGACTTGCGCTTCAATGGGGATGAAATGATGATGATTAGGACAACACAACACTCAGTCCCTGAGCTGAGAAAATCTCAGACCCAGCCGGGAATCGAACCCGGGCCTGAGGATTGAGATTTTGTCGCTCTGACCACTGAGCTAGCGGGGGCAGACACCGAGTCGAACTGAGCTTTAGTGACGATTACAATTACGTCATTCTATGCTGCTTCAATTGTATTCCACAGTTCATCGATGGTAGTGATTGGTTGGCAAGCGACGGCTTGCTAGTCTTTCGGCAATCCATAACCATGTGTTCTCAGTGCGTTAGACATCTGGGAAACGTACTGGTTGGGGTGTCAGACGATCACCGTCTGTAATGACATAGTGAGAACAGCACCGACGATTGCGTTCTAGCGTTACTTTGTTGCAATGCGTTACGGAGATCTCGAATACAAGGAATAGCCACTGATCTTAACGCGCCAGGACTGCTATGGGAATCAGAAATCATCTTGTTATCTACCCAGTGGTACTCCATACCTTCGTAGTATGTTCTAGGCCTGTGTGACGATGAACCTGCAATAGTGGTCGCTGAGCTGTAGTGCTCCAAACGTCGTCGCTCTTTCCATGTGGATACTTGTCCTGCCGAAAACAGGTTCGTTTCCTCACTCAAAACAGGTGACGTTTTATACAACCCCGCACACGCCATTAAAAAAGATGTCCATCTTCTCTGGCGCTAGTTAGTGAGGCCGTTGAAATTGGTCTTTCCTTAAACAGAGGACGTCTGGTTAATCATTTACATATTCAAGAATGCCGTGAACTTCATGACAATTTGACATTCCTCGCCAAAAGAAACCTATTAAAATGAATATAAGGTGTAATTTGGGTGATACAGTCTAAGATTGTCTGTTTGGACCATAGCATTGCATGGAAGTGAAGCGTGGACACCAGAAAACGCAGAATGAAACAGAGTCCAAGCGGTTGCTATGTGCAAGCCTCAGCTTGTTCTGACTTGTCGGGTAAATGAAATATGACGTTTCAGAACGTATTGGCTTGTTGAATAAGCACGTTTGCTTGTCGAAACATCTCAGTAAATGCTGGCTCTGTAAAAAATGAAGTATAATTACGAGGCAACTACACGTAGATGTATCATTGGTGCTTTTGTTACTGCTATTTCTGCCGCTGTTGTGGCTGTCCTCAGTGCGTGCGTCATCACATCTACATCTACATGGATATTCTGCAAATCACATTTAAGTGCCTGGCAGAGGGTTCATCGAACCACCTTCAGAATTCTCTATTGTTCCAACCTCGTATATCGCACGGAAAAAACGAACACACATCTTTCCGTACGAGCTCCGATTTCCCTTATTTTATCGAGGTGTTACTTCCTCCCTATATAGGTTGGTGTCAACAAAATATTTTAGCATTCGGAGGAGAAAATTGGTGATTGGAATTTCGTCGCAACGAAAAACGCCTTTCTTATAATAATGTCCAGCCCAAATCCTGCATCATTCCAGTGACACTCTCTCCCATATTTCGTGTTAATACAAAACGTGCTGCCCTTCTTTGAACTTTTTCGATATACTCAGTCAGTCCTGTCTGGTAAGGATCCCACACCACGTAGCAGTATTCTAAAAGAGGACGGACAAGAGTAGTATAGGCAGTCTCCTTAGTAGATTTGTTACATTTTCTAAGTGTCCTGCCAATAAAACGCAGTCTTTGGTTAGCCTTCCCCATAACATTTTCTATGTGTTCCTTCCAATTCAAGTTGTTCATAAATCTAATTCCTAGGTATTTAGTAGAATTTACAGCCTTTAGATTTGGCTGATTTATCGTGTAACCGAAGTTTAACGAATTTCTTTTAGCACTCATGTGGATGACCTCACACTTTTCGTTATTTAGGGTCAACTGCCGATTTTCGCACCATTCAGAAAGTTTTTCTAAATCATTTTGCAGTTTGTTTCGATCTTCTGGCGATTTTATTAGTCGATAAACGACAGCGGTATCTGCAAACAACCTAAGACGGCTGCTCAGATTGTCTCCCAAATCGATTATACAGATAAGGAACAGCAAAGGGCCTGTAAAGCTACCTTGGGGAATGCCAGAAATCACTTCTGTTTTACTCGCTGACTTTCCGTCAGTTACTACAAATTGTGACCTCTCTGACAAGAAGTCACCAATCCAGTCACATATCTGAGACAATATTTCATAAGCACGCAATCTCACTACGAGCCGCTTGCGTGGTACAGGTCAAAAGCCTTCGGAAATCCAGGAATACGAAATCGATCTGAAATCCCTTGTCAATAGCGCTCAACACTTCATGCGAATAAAGAGCTAGTGTTTCACAGGAACGAAGTTTTCTAAACCCATGTTGCCTGTGTGTCAATAGTCTGTTCTCTTCGAGGTAATTCATAATGTTCGAACACAATATATGTTCCAAAATTCTGCTGCATATCGACGTTAACGAGATGGGCCTGTAATTTAGTGGATTACTCCTACTACCTTTTATGAATGTTGGTGTGACCTGTGCAACTTTCCAGTCCTTGGGTACGGATCATATCACTAGTTATCACGACTACTAATAAAATTTGTATTTATTTTATCACTCATTTGTAATTCAAGATAACATCTGCTTTTTTGTAGTGCGAGATTGCTGATTATTACTTTTTTTCCAGAACAATGTATGAAGTTCTGTTTGACTGCCAAGAATCCCCCACCACAGATAATAGATTTATTCTAATGGAACATGTCTTTCGGATTCTGGGCGGTACTTGAAGTCGTGTAGTTGCTTCCGATGGTTTCATTGTAGAATGAATGATTCGCAGTTGAGAGTTCGACAAACCGCAGCAAAATGGTTCATGATAAATAATCACTGTCACAGTATTGGCTCAGCTGGTGTTTCATTCTAGACGGCACTGAATTGTGTAGGCTCCGTTATTCCACAAACGTTTCATGTCTTCGTGAAGAGTTTGGAGAATGTGAAGTGGGTTAAAGACTTGTTGCCACAATACGACGTGGTAAACACTTAAGACAACGGTTGCCCCTCACTTCGTGCGCTCCATTTCAAAACGTGTGTAGACAAATACAAACCAGTGACCGAGGAGTTGAAAGTGAAGTAGGAATAATGGTGGCGTGATTGTCACTTGTGAGGTTTTTCAGATGAAGTCAGTGACTATAATGCATTTTGTTCTTGAACAGTGAAAAAAATGAAATTTTTGTAATAAAAATTTATATGCGCTTCAACTGAAAATTTTTGCTGAGGGGTAATTGTGATTTTAGTGTATGTGTGAAAGTCGGAGCTATTGTGTGAAAATGTAGGCAAAATTTGTATCTTGAGTATTTATCTTAGAGTTAGTTTTCCTTCCCATCCCTCTGTAATACAATATTGCTGACTCATTCAAGGAACCATTGCAGCTTTTAATGAGGTATTATATCTCAAAATGGTTCAAATGGCTCTGAGCACTATGAGACTTAATATCTGAGGTCATCCCTAGAACTTAGAACTGCTTAAACCTAACTAACCTCAGGACAGCACACACATCCATGCCCGAGGCAGGATTCGAACCTGCGACCATAGCGGTAGCGCGGTTCCAGATGGAAGCGCCTAGAACCGCTCGGCTAACCCTATTATATCTAAACTTACTGAAGTGCACGAGGTACAGCTAACTGCAGGTGGTTGCTCGCGTCGGTAACAATGATTTGTGTCACTCTGTATCAGAAGAGATTCTCTGTGGTTCCGAGAGGAATTCATGGCGGGCCGCATCAAACCAGTCAAAAGATTGATGACAAAAAAAAGTATCTAAACGATTTGCGAGACAATCTGAGCAGCCGTCTTAGGTTGTATGCAGATTCCGCTGCCGTTTATCGACTAATAAAGTCATCAGAAGATCAAAACAAATTTCAGAATGATTCAGAAAAGATATCTGAATGGTGCGAAAATTGGCAGTTGACCCTAAATAACGAGAAGTGTGAGGTCATCTACATTAGTGCTAAAAGAAATTCGTTAAACTTCGGTTACACGATAAATCAGCCAAATTTTACTAAATACCTAGGAATTATAATTACGAACAACTTAAGTTGGAAGGAACACATAGAAAATGTTGTGGGGAAGGCTAACCAAAGACTGCGTTTTATTGGCAGGACACTTAGAAAATGTAACAAATCTACTAAGGAGACTGCTTATACTACGTTTGACCGTCCCCTTTTAGAATAATGCTGCGTGGTGTGGGATCCTTACCAGATAGGACTGACGGAGTATACCGAATAAGTTCATAGAAGGACAGTACGTTTTGTATTATCGCGAAATATGGGAGAGAGTGTCAGTGAAATGACACAATATTTGGGTTTAAATGGCTCTGAGCACTATGGGACTTAACTTCTGATGTCATCAGTCCCCTAGAACTTAGAACTACTTAAACCTAACTAACCTAAGGACATCACACACATTCATGCCCTAGGCAGGATACGACCTTGCGACCGTAGCGGCCACGCGGTTCCAGACTGTAGCGCCTAGAACCGCTCGGCCACCTCGGTCGGCTACAAGTTTGGGCTGGACATCTTTAAAAGAAAAGCGTTTTTCGTTGCGACGGACACGAAATTCTAATCATCAAATTTCTCCTCCTAATGCGAGAATACTATTTTGACACCGACCTACATAGGGAGACGCCGTCACCACGATAAAATAAGGGAAATCAGAGCTCGAACGGAAATATATATGTGTTCGTTCTTTCCGCGCGGTATACGAGATTGAAATAATGGAAAATTGTGAAAGTGGTTCATTTACAGAGTATCCATGTAGATGTAGATGTAGATGAGACAGTAAAATATTTGTCTTCAACATTAATTACTGGAGTACAAATCAGACGGCAGAGAAAAATTTACTGATGAATCTGAATTTTAGATGTTTATGTATTGTTCGTAAATAATGAAGCTGTGAAAATAGTCATTTTTTGCTGTATGTGTGTGTGTGTGTGTGTGTGTGTGTGTGTGCACGCGCACGTGCTAACAAAATCAAATACTTTTGAATATGGCGCCTGAAGGAAGTGGAGATGCAGTGTACACTTTTTAACATGTTGCAAAAATGAAAAAAATAATTGTTGCATGTATGTGTTTACAATTTTATGCTATTGCACATGTCACGCTAAGTCAAAAAATACCTACTGCGCTGTGACTGGCTGTTGAAATATCCCCACCAGCACCTTCTTGCAGCGTGACTGGTTGAAAAACTGTTTCCCGCCAACATTATTTTTTTAATATTTCATCATCTGCTATCTTTAATTTTTAAATTTCCTGTCATCTGCAACCTTGATGACGTCATTGAAAAAGGTTCAAAATGGTTCAAATGGCTCTGAGCACTATGCGACTCAACGTCTGAGGTCATCAGTCGCCTAGAACTTAGAACTAATTAAACCTAACTAACCTAAGGACATCACACACATCCATGCCCGAGGCAGGATTCGAACCTGCGACCGTAGCGGTCACGCGGTTCCAGACTGAAGCGTTTTTAACCGCATGGCCACACCGGCCGGCCTTTTGAAAAAGGGGCGTGTCTTGTGATGTCATGGGTAGAGTGCTGACCCGGGTCACGTTTCATAATAAATGTAAACAAAGTGTACTGCCTTAGAAACAAATAGCAGTTTTGTTGTTTGAACTTTCAGACAATGAAATAGTACGTAGTCGAAGTTTATTCAGTTATGCTGTCAGAATAATCAAAATGAAATGAAATAGCTGGCAGATCATAGGTTCTGTGCAGTCTGCAGTTAAAATTCCAAATTGGGTGCGATTTGTTAGAATCTGTATGACGTAAAACTAAGGTTTTTTAATTGCGTAATTGTGTACATAGAAAAAACTTTACCTAAAAAATTTCATGTCTTGTATTCTGTATTCTTGAGATAGACTCGATTTTTAAATAACTTTTTTTGTTTCCACTTCAAGTTTTCTCAATATTTGGCCCACATTACAGCGTTTGCGTTTGTGGGGCAAGTGCCGGAGGTTGGCCCTCTCCTCCACTCTTGCCCTCATTCCCAATTCATCAGAACATCTCTCTTGCCCGGCAGCACCCCTCATCTCTACACTGCACCAACATCCTGCTTGCTCTATTCCTACTTCAGTCAAAAATAGAATAAGGAAAACCTAATAAGAAACAGTAATTTATTTCTAATAACTTAGCGCAACTACCTTCAAAATATTTACTCGATTATACCAATAGCTGAAACAAATATTTATGGCTTTATTATTAAACATATAAAATACTACACGCTTCCCAAAGCAGATTTTAATAAAATACAAAAGCAAACTGTTTTTAACCTATATTTAATTATCAATAAAACCTATATATTTTTAGAATAAAAACAATAAATTCACTTAACTACAACAGACAACAGTATAACAAAAGCTGAAATAATATCTAGTACACCTCTGCAAGACATAAAATAAACGTTAATCAGAAAGAAGTAGCCTACACAAATAAGAAAATCCAGTGTAAAATGTGAACTCCTAGTGAAATGTGCTTAGTGCGCAAAATTTTTGTTTTGTGTAAATCATTTTTCTTAGCTTTTTCATGTGCAAAAACAATACATTATTTTAGAAAACGCAATGCTGTGTGCCCTTTCAGTTTGTGTTGAAAGTATTATCAAACCAGACAAGCATTTCTAAGTCACTGTTGACCATAACCAGTTTTTATTTCTTTTTATTTTCGAAATGTTCTGCTTTTGCAACAATCACAGGTAGCGCTAGAGATACCATAATGGCTCTGCCTACGGCAGGCTATCTCATTGTCGGTGAGCTATGTTTTAGTGATCTGCTAAGTCTTGTACATCAGACAATTTTGATATTCATACTGTATATGAAGTACTTATCAATACAAGTGGTCTGAAACCAGAGGAGAAACGTCACCAGGGAACCTCATTACGAACTAATGTGACACTTTTATAATAAAAAATGGTTCAAATGGCTCTGAGCACTATGGGACTTAACATCTGTGGTCATCAGTCCCCTAGAACTTAGAACTAATTAAACCTAATTAACCTAAGGACATCACACACATCCATGCCCGAGGCAGGATTCGAACCTGCGGCCGTAGCAGTCACGCGGTTCCGGACTGCGCACCTAGAACCGCTAGACCACCGCGGCCGGCACTTTTATAATATCTTCGCCTCAACGAGTAAATATGAAATAAAATTTTGCCGCTTGGTATGCGTCTACAGCTTCAACATTCCTTGAAACTGTCTATTTAGTACAGAATAAATGGTGTAAATCACTCAGTAAGTAGGGTGAAATCTATTTATGGGCTCTATCACCCTGCAGGACTCGCAAAGTTCTTTAAAAAAATTTATGGTTATTTTAGGGAGTTGACATTCTCAACGCCAAGTGAGCCACACACCAGCAAATACTGGCAATAAAATTTTGTCATTACTGAAATTGAGAAATACGAAGGGTATACTGATCTTTGCAGAGCACTAAAAGTAATCTACTTCTGCATCTACATCCATACTCCGCAAGCCACCTGACGGTGTGTAGCGGAGGGTACCCTGAGTACCTCTATCGGTTCTCCCTTCTATTCCAGTTTGGTATTGTTCGTGGAAAGAAGGATTGTCGGTATGCTTCTGTGTGGGATCTAATCTCTCTGATTTTATCCTCATGGTCTCTTCGCGAGATATACGTAGGAGAGAGCAATATACTGCTAACTCGTCTGTGAAAGTATGTTCTCGAAACTTCAACAAAAGCCCGTACCGAGCTACTAAGCGTCTCTCCTGCAGAGTCTTCCACTGGAGTTTATCTATCATCTCCGTAACGCTTTCGCTATTACTAAATGATGCTGTAACTAAGCGCGCTGCTCTCCGTTGGGTCTTCTCTATCTCTTCTATCAACCCTATCTGGTACGGATCCCACACTGCTGAGCAGTATTCAAGCAGTGGGCGAACAAGTGTACTGTAACCTACTTCCTTTGATTTCGGATTGCATTTCCTTAGGATTCTTCCAATGAATCTCAGTCTGGCATCTGCTTTACCGACGATCAACTTTATATGATCATTCCATTATAAATCACTTCTAATGCCGACTCCCAGATAATTTATGGAATTAACTGCTTGCAGTTGCTGACCCGCTATTTTGTAGCTAAATGATAAGGGATCTATCTTTCTATCTATTCGCACCACATTACACTTGTCTACATTGAGATTCAATTGCCATTCCCTGCACCATGCGTCAATTCACTGCAGATCCTCCTGCATTTCAGTACAATTTTCCATTGTTACAACCTCTCGATACACCACAGCATCATCTTCAAAGAGCCTCAGTGAACTTCCGATGTCATCCACAAGGTCATTTATGTATATTGTGAATAGCAACGGTCCTATGACACTCCCCTGCGGCACACCTAAAATCACTCTTACCTTGGAAGACTTCTCTCCATTGAGAATGACATGCTGCGTTCTGTTATCTAGGAACTCTTCAATCCAATCACACAATTGGTCTGATAGTCCATATGCTCTTACTTTGTTCATTAAACGACTGTGGGGAACTGTATCGAACGCCTTGCGGAAGTCAAGAAACACGGCATCTACCTGTGAACCCGTGTCTATGGCCCTCTGAGTCTCGTGGACGAATAGCGCGAGCTGGGTTTCACACGACCGTCTTTTTCGAAACCCATGCTGATTCCTACAGAGTAGATGTCTAGACTCCAGAAAAGTCATTATACTCGAACATAATACGTGTTCCAAAATTCTACAACTGATCGACGTTAGAGATATAGATCTATAGTTCTGCACATCTGTTCGAGATCCTTTCTTGAAAACGGGGATGACCTGTGCCCTTTTCCAATCCTTTGGAACGCTACGCTCTTCTAGAGACCTACGGTACACCGTTGCAAGAAGGGGGGCAAGTTCCTTCGCGTACTCTGTGTAAAATCTAACTGGTATCCGATCAGATCCAGCGGCCTTTCCTCTTTTGAGTGATTTTAATTGTTTCTCTATCCTTCTGTCGTCCATTTCGATATCTACCATTTTGTCATCTGTACGACAATCTAGAGAAGGAACTACAGTGCAGCCTTCCTCTGTGAAACAGCTTTGGAAAAAGACATTTAGTATTTCGGCCTTTAGTCTGTCATCCTCTGTTTCAGTACCATTTTGGTCACAGAGTGTATGGACACTTTGTTTTGATCCACCTACTGTTTTGACATAAGACCAAAATTTCTTAGGATTTTCTGCCAAGTCAGTACATAGAACTTTACATTCGAATTCATTGAACGCCTGTCGCATAGCCCTCCTCACACTACATTTCGCTTCGCGTAATTTTGTTTGTCTGCAAGGCTTTGGCTATGTTTATGTTTGCTGTAAAGTTCCCTTTGCTTCCGCAGCAGTTTTCTAACTCGGTTGTCGTACCACGGTGGCTCTTTTCCATCTCTTACGATCCTGCTTGGCACATACTCATCTAACGCATATTGTACGATGGTTTTGAACTTTGTCCACTGATCCTCAAAACTATCTGTACTTGAGACAAAACTTTTGTGTTGAGCCATCAGGTACTCTGTAATCTGCTTTTTGTCACTTTTGCTAAACAGAAAAATCTTCCTACATTTTTTAGTATTTCTGTTTACGGCTGAAATCATCGATGCTGTAACCGCTTTATGATCGCTGATTCCCTGTTCTGCGTTAACTGTTTCAAATAGTTCGGGTCTGTTTGTCACCAGAAGGTCTAATATGTTATCGCCACGAGTCGGTTCTCTGTTTAACTGCTCAAGGTATTTTTCAGATAAAGCACTTAAAAAAAAATTCACTGGATTCTTTGTCCCTCCCACCCGTTATGAACGTTTGAGTCTCCCAGTCTATATCCGGCAAATTAAAATCTCCACCCAGAACTATAACATGGTGGGGAAATCTACTCGAAATATTTTCCAAATTATCCTTCAGGTGCTCAGCCACAACAGCTGCTGAGCCAGGGGGCCTATAGAGACATCCAATTACCATGTCTAAGCCTGCTTTAACCGTGACCTCCACCCAAATCATTTCACATTTCGGATCTCCGTCAATTTCCTTCGATACTATTGCACTTCTTATCGCTATAAACACGCCTCTCCCTTCACTGTCCAGCCTGTCTCTGCGGTATACATTCCAAGTGTAATAGCACATTTTCCATTTAAGTTAATACTGAACAGACACAACAGTTGCCCGACAAACACAGATAGAGGTTTAATATCGTTTGCATTCATCCACAGCTCATACAAAAAACCTACAGTTGAAAAAAATTGAAAATCTTTCAGATTTGCAAAATGCATCTTTCAACTGACAGAATGTTCTCATATGCAATATTCCATTCTGTAATCGAGTCTTTCATATTACACTCCTGGAAATGGAAAAAAGAACACATTGACACCGGTGTGTCAGACCCACCATACTTGCTCCGGACACTGCGAGAGGGCTGTACAAGCAATGATCACACGCACGGCACAGCGGACACACCAGGAACCGCGGTGTTGGTCGTCGAATGGCGCTAGCTGCGCAGCATTTGTGCACCGCCGCCGTCAGTGTCAGCCAGTTTGCCGTGGCATACGGAGCTCCATCGCAGTCTTTAACACTGGTAGCATGCCGCGACAGCGTGGACGTGAACCGTATGTGCAGTTGACGGACTTTGAGCGAGGGCGTATAGTGGGCATGCGGGAGGCCGGGTGGACGTACCGCCGAATTGCTCAACACGGGGCGTGAGGTCTCCACAGTACATCGATGTTGTCGCCAGTGGTCGGCGGAAGGTGCACGTGCCCGTCGACCTGGGACCGGACCGCAGCGACGCACGGATGCACGCCAAGACCGTAGGATCCTACGCAGTGCCGTAGGGGACCGCACCGCCACTTCCCAGCAAATTAGGGACACTGTTGCTCCTGGGGTATCGGCGAGGACCATTCGCAACCGTCTCCATGAAGCTGGGCTACGGTCCCGCACACCGTTAGGCCGTCTTCCGCTCACGCCCCAACATCGTGCAGCCCGCCTCCAGTGGTGTCGCGACAGGCGTGAATGGAGGGACGAATGGAGACGTGTCGTCTTCAGAGATGAGAGTCGCTTCTGCCTTGGTGCCAATGATGGTCGTATGCGTGTTTGGCGCCGTGCAGGTGAGCGCCACAATCAGGACTGCATACGACCGAGGCACACAGGGCCAACACCCGGCATCATGGTGTGGGGAGCGATCTCCTACACTGGCCGTACACCACTGGTGATCGTCGAGGGGACACTGAATAGTGCACGGTACATCCAAACCGTCATCGAACCCATCGTTCTACCATTCCTAGACCGGTAAGGGAACTTGCTGTTCCAACAGGACAATGCACGTCCGCATGTATCCCGTGCCACCCAACGTGCTCTAGAAAGTGTAAGTCAACTACCCTGGCCAGCAAGATCTCCGGATCTGTCCCCCATTGAGCATGTTTGGGACGGGATGAAGCGACGTCTCACGCGGTCTGCACGTCCAGCACGAACGCTGGTCCAACTGAGGCGCCAGATGGAAATGGCATGGCAAGCCGTTCCACAGGACTACATCCAGCATCTCTACGATCGTCTCCATGGGAGAATAGCAGCCTGCATTGCTGCGAAAGGTGGATATACACTGTACTGGTGCCGACATTGTGCATGCTCTGTTGCCTGTGTCTATGTGCCTGTGGTTCTGTCAGTGTGATCATGTGATGTATCTGACCCCAGGAATGTGTCAATAAAGTTTCCCCTTCCTGGGACAGTGAATTCACGGTGTTCTTATTTCAATTTCCAGGAGTGTATTATATTTGGCAGACATCGTAGACTTCAGGCAAAAGTCGATGCTTGCCGAAGTTCCTTTTCGTAGATATTGTTTCAATATCACGTGAATTACTGCCTGTCGCTTTGAAGTTAGCAAAAAACTAATCACTTTACCAATTCATTTGGGTCCTCCCAGAAGACATAGCCGACATGTGTTGATGATTTGTTGGACAGTCTTCCAGTCATGAACATTTTTCCTGGCGTATACATTCTCTGCTTTATCGTCATAATCATCATCATCTATATCGTATACCTCGTCATAATCTTCCTACTTGTCTTCTCCTTCAATAACACCACAATCTGTTTCATAAATACGTCGCTCTCATTGGTTTTAATATTTATTTTTGTCTCTCTTCTTCTTTCAGGATAACTCTCCCAGTATTTGTACAGTGAAAAATGGATTCAAAGGCTTTTTACAGAACAGGCTGAGCTTAAATTGCCTCTTTTTTGCAGCAAGATAATAACTGTGTCGTGTGGATGTATCGTCAATATCTCATGAAAATCTGATAAGATATTTTTGTGCCCAACATTAGGCACAGCTGGATTAGGGTCTGAAATTAACAATTACATAACATCTCCATTAATATTTTTATTAAATAATGGCGAGAGACTACATAAATATTGTTATTTTACATACTGACTGACTGAGTTTGGAAATGGGTCTCATGGGAAGTTGGAGAGCATGTTTCTTCAGTCACTCTTCAAACACAGAGTAGGTGACTTAGCACCGTGTGCACGCTTTCTTCCTAAGCTCAGATCAGTTTCATTTCCACTCTTTCATTTGGCTTGCAGTGTGCTCAAAAATATATGAATATTTTCAGCAGTCTTTCTACTTGATGATCTCTCAGTAACAACTTGTTTCGCATTTTTCGTATTTTCTGCAGTCCACTTATCTTTGTCTGCCTGCCTTATATATCTTCCATCCATCTTTTATATATATTACTGAGGCAATGATGTTCATTGTTCATTTTATGGGGTGTGGGGTGATTGTCGGTAACCCTCGATCATGGTAACTACCATAAACTCAAATGCATTATTTCTTCCACATTTAAAAAAATAATATACCAAAAATCCTTAATAAACAGTTATGTGGTATAAGAGTGAGGGTCCTCTCGATGTTGTGTAAACATTAGTATGACAGCAGAAGCAGTAAAACAGCCAATTAGTTGCTATCTGTGTTATGGTACAGCTTGTGTCATTCAACGTCCAAACAAAAACTGCCTAGATGGTCCACAGCATGCCTCTTAAGTTTAAAAGGCTACAAGGTTGCGCTCATCATCGTTAACGATGCTCAGTACACAGGATGATCAATATTACCCCAGTCGTGGTGATATCATAACCCCGAATGTTTGGTGTATACTAGCGGAAGATGTGATTGTGAGGGTCAGCTGACACGGTGACCATCTTTAACCTGATCGTAAGATCATCAGCATCACATAATCCCAAATCAGACGTTCACAGAAGACTCTTTGCCTGAAATCATTCGACTTCAATGGATCAAGCACTGGTTGAGGACGCTGTGAGAACAAATCTTGTCATGTTATCAAAACACACAAGCGAATCACATACTCTGATGCCTCATGAAACTACAACATAAATCTACATTTACGGACGTGAAGACGTATTGAGAAACTCTCCACTGCTGGGTGAAATTTGCAACGGTAAGTAGCAAGCAAATGGATCTATTAATACCTTACGAATTATTGAATAAGTACCTACTTGCAGACTACTGGAATAAATATCATCATGACGTTGATTTGCTGCAATTCCATGTTCGATAATCTCGTACACTCTGGTTGTGCTCTAATTTGCCAAGTTCTGTGTCGCTGACTATCTATATCTGCACACGTCAGAAGTTCCACTATTTAAAATATAGGCTTGCTTATAGGTCGACGACATTGCCACTTATACAAACAAAGAGTAAATTTTGTTAAACTTTCATTGGTGTGTTGCACTTGATTTACCTGAAAACGTATTGTGGACCTTCCATTTTCTTAGCATGGCAATACAAATCATGTACACAAATACAATTCAATTTTTACAGACGTTGCATAATTTGCTTACTGTCTGAATAGGAGCTATCGTCCAATCTAGCATACAATACACCACACCTTTTCATTTTCTTGCATGTCGCTCACATGAGGGTCATAGCAAAAATGAAACTTATATGTTTCATCGTGTCACAAAATCCGAAAGTTTTCAGGTGTTTCATTAATAAAATAAGAATATGAGATGAAAACATTGAAACAACTTTCGTATATACCAACAGTCTTCACGAATAGCAGTCAATTATTCATTGTTGGTGCCGCGAACGCAATGCAAGTGGACTCGTTATGGACCCATGCTGTGGATTCGACAAATTCTCGGCAATTTTCGAGAGACAGTGTAGGATGTTTGATTTTAAGTATTTTTAGTTCCCTTGTGTGTTGAATTTTTTCCTCCGTAAGCTCTCGTAAACGTCAACGAGCAAAATTTGCTGCGAAATTCTGAAATCTGTGTATGTAGCAGCTAATGCTACATGCGTTGTAAGGCGCAAATGCAGAAGATATTGTTCGAATGTCAGAATGATACGACATGATGGATTTGCAGACGCAGTAATATGCTCTAGAGGAAAAATTTACAACTCTCAGGAAACCTGCATAAAGCGAAAGCGCCGAGAGCGCGGCGTCTTTTAAACGACTGAGCTGACAGATACACAGCTGATGTGTGGTGTGTCTTTGTGTGTGTGTGTGTGTGTGTGTGTGTGTGTGTGTGTGCGTGCGTGCGTGTGTGAGTGGAGTGTGAGTGAGTGAGTGAGAGAGAAAGACAGAGAGAGATGGCATGCTGCGAGATACGCTGACTGCCGCTGCTGCTCTGCAACAGTAAGGGAACCTGTGATGTTCGGAAGTATTTGAATATCGTGTCATGTTCAAAAGTATCCATACGGCTTTAATTCCGTGTTATGTTCAAAATTTTAGTGGAAGATTTGTTGGACATCTTATTAACAGTGCATTATTTATCATTGTCAATAATCATGCTATGGACGTAGATGATTGACATTATAGTATCTTATGTCTCTATAAATCACTCCATTTTTGCATTTTCCGCCAATGCATTTGACTCTTGGCTTGGGCTAATGTGAGACACATGCCGATTCTTTTTGGCAGGTAGCAGACATGAGGAAGTTGTTGACTACACACTTCGCAAGCCTCAACTTATCCTGATTCGCCATGTCGGTGATACATGACATGCTTAGAGACTACTAAAGCACTGATTCGATGACTAAGCGAAATGACTGTTAATAAAGGGCAATAGGCAAAAGTAAAAGTTAGTCATTCGATGCTGCCGTCGCCTGAGAGTTTCTCATCGAGAGATTTTGCGTTAGCTTCAGCATCAGAATGTAAGTAATAAGGATGTTACTACCAATAGACCCAACTTTTATTTGTTCATTTATTTTTTTTTTACCAGAGTGTTCCGGAAATCTTCTTCTTATTCTTGCATAAAAAACCATAAACTGCACGAACACATATTTGGGAACGGGCCGGAACGGGATGATTAATGTGCAACAATTTTTTAAAAATAAAGGAAAACAAAAAACCAGTTCTTCGAGGTATAAAAAAATCACCTCGTAGTGTAACTAACAAACCTTGCATGAAAATCACTGGAAACTGTATAATGTTTTTTTCTAAATTTAAAAGAAATGCGTATTTGCCGTTTTGATGAAAAAAGACACATTATTTATTATGAATTTATTCACTTTTAAACAGTACAGTCAACCTTGATTCATATCTTTTTTACACTATAGTGATCCCATGCTAGCTTCTAGTGCAATACATTTGGTATCAATTGCTGATAATACTGTTCTTATGTTGAGACATGCTGACATCTGCCATAGAGTCCTACATTGTTTGGGAAACACTGAAAGCATAGTAATCATCGTTTCTTATATGTATGAATGTGCATTACTGATGTTCAGATTGTTGTTCCATCGAAGTGTCACATATTTTCTACTGTGTGATAGGAGAAGATGACTGCATTCGGAACTACAAGATGAAGTTAATATCAATTAATGGGATCATTATGAAGTGATACATTTAATGTTTTTTCATTATTTTCGTAACACAAAGTTACTCCACATGCAAAAATGGTTACGTGTGTGTGTGTGTGTGTGTGTGTGTGTGTGTGTGTGTGTGCGTGCGTGTTTTTGTATAAAAATTTGTACTGTTTTTGAAACTTCCTGGCAGACTAAATAGATGTATGGGATCTGATCTTGAGTTCAGAACTTTTTTTTTTTTTTTAGACTTTAGTCTCCCGACTGGTTTCATGCGGCCTACTATGAATTCCTCTCCTGAGACAATCTTTACACCTTTACACCTCAATTATTTGTTGGATGCATACCCATCACGTCTTCCTCTACGGTTTTTACCCTCTACAGTTCCCCCTAGTACAATGAAAGTTATTCACCGACATTTTAACAGATTTTTCTATCGTTCTGTCTCTTCTTATTCTCAGTGTTTTCTATACATTTCTTTCCTCGCTGCTTCTGCAGAGAACCTTCTAATTTCTTACCTTCCCAGCCTACCTAATTTTCTACATTTTCTGTAATACAACTCAAATGTCACAAATGCTTTGATTCTCTTCTGTCCGGTTTCTCCCACAGTCCATTTCTTCCTCAAATTAAGGCCTATGTTTGACTCTGGTAGACTTTTCTTGGCCAGGAATGCCAATTTTGCTAGTGCTAGTCCGTTTTTTATGTCCTCGTTGCTCCATCGGTCATGGGTTATTTCGATGCCAAGGTAACAGAATTCCTTAACTTTGTCTCCTTCGTAATCTGCAATTCTGATCTTATGTTTCTCGCTGTTCTCATTTCTGGTTTCTTCCTTTTATTCTCAATGCATACTCTGTACTCATTAGACTATTCATTCCATTCAACAGGTCCTGTAATCCTTCTACACTGTCACTTAGGCTAGCAATGTCGTCAGCGTATCTTGTTATTGATATCCTTTCGCCAAGAATTTTTGATTCAACTCTTGAACCTCTCTTCTATTTGCGTTATAGCTTCTTTGGTGTATAGACTGAAAGGTAGGGGTGAAAGACTACATTCCTGTCTTCACCCTTTTTAATTCGAGCATTTTGTTCTTGGCTTTCAAATCTTATTATTCCCATTTGCTTCTTGTACATATTGACTTGTATATCATATTACCCTGTAGCTTACCCATCTTTTTTCTCAGAATTCCGAGTACATTGCAACATTTTATCTTGGCTAATGCTTTTTTCAGATGAAAGATCCTAAGAACGGTTCTTCATTTTCCTTCGGTCTTGCTTGAATTATCAACTGAAACGTCAGAATTGACTCCATGGTGCCTTTATCTTTTCTACAGACAAACTGATCGTCATCTAACCGGTCCTCCACTTCCTTTACCTTTCTTCTGTTTACTATTCTTTCCAGCAACTTGGATGCATGAACAGCTAATCTGATTGTGAGGTAATTCTCTGACTTGTTGGCTCTTGTTACCTTCGAAACTGTTTGATGGTATATCGCCAGTATAATACATTATACACACCAAAGTGAGTAGTCGTTTTGTTGGCTCTCTCCCACTGATTTTAAAATTCTGTTGGAATGTTGTCTTTCCGTTGCATCTTATTTGATCTTAAGTGGCCCAAAGCTCTTTTAAATTCTGACTCTAATACTGAATCCTCTCTCTCTTCCCTGTCGACTCCTGTTTCCCCTCCTGTCACGCCTTCAGACATGTTCTGCCCCTCATAGAGGCCTTCAGTGTATTGTTTCCACCTATCTGCTTTCTCCCCTGTAATTTCCCGTTCCACTCTTCATGTTACCGCCCTTGCTTTTAATTTCACAGAAGGCTGTTTTGACTTTTCTCTGTGTTGAGGCAGTCCTTCCGACAATCATTTCCTTTTCCATTTCTTCATTTTTTCATGTAGTTGTTTCGCGTTAGCTTTCCTACACTTCTTATTTCTTTCCTTCCTAACTTACTTGTAGTTCTGTATTACTGAATTTTCATAAATATTTTTATGCTTCCTTCTTTCTCCGATTGACTGAAGTATACCTTCTGTTACCCATGGTTTCTTCGCAGTTACCTTCCTTGCACCTACCTTTTCCTTACAACTTTTGTGATTACCTTTTTTAGATTGCCCAATCCTCTTCATCTGATCTGCCTCTTAAGCTAAACTTGCATCGTAATGTCTTCTTTCATTAGTGTTTAATATTTTCATCTGTGTTTGCATACTGTTTAATATCCTCGTATAGTTTATCTGTTCGTCTTTTGCTTGCGATATCCGCATGTGTATCTGAACTATTGTTATCGGTGTTATTTTGCTGTCGATTCTGATGAGAATATTTGCTGATTTCAAAAATGAAAATGTTTAAGATGATAGCAGAAACGAGATTTGAATGTGCACATTAATTTATTCAGATAAAGCACAAATACAGATACTTCTCTGATCATCTTACAAAAATAAGTAATATACAAAGATACCATGAACTTCAAACAAAGTTAATCTACTAGTTGGCTAAGTTACTTTGAAAGTTTCAAATGGGCAGCTACTCGTATATCTGCAACTGAAGATCTGAAATAACTCTTGATTTTCGGCCACGCGGGGTAGCCGCGCGGTCAGGGGCGCCTTGTCACGGTCCGCGCGGCTTTTCCCGTCGGAGGTTCGAGTCCTCCCTCGGGCATGGCATTTGTGTTGTCCGTAGCGTATGTTAGTTTAAGTTAGATTAAGAAGTGTGTAAGTTTAGGGACCGATGACCTCTGTAGTTTTGTCGAATAAGACCTTATCACAAATTTCAATTTTTGCTGTTAAGAACTCTTCATATGTACCTAATATTTGCTGTGACACGACGTGCCATACTCATAACGCTGATGGAATGCTCCTACCTCGCATGTGGATTTTGCAATTGTACTGTAACACCTAAAAGGAGTGGAGATTTAAATGCAATTCGATGGCCAACGTACAGTCACCGTTAATTGAAATGAAGTGTGACGTTTTTACGGCAATTAAGCTGTTAATTAATAAGTGTTAATTTTTGAAAATCGATTTTCTGTTAGTTTCCAAAACGAAAGAAAGTGGGGTGACATCATCAGTCAGTTACAGAAGAATTTTGGGATGCTATTAATCTTCATGTCACGTCTCTTAATTTATGATTATTAGTTAAGATTGCTTTGCATAAAGGAGAGGGGCATCAGTGCAAGGACACATTTGCTGTGAGTTGGTTCGTGGTTAGGACCAGCCAGATAACGGCAAGCTAATAGACTACTCGTGTTCCCACAGAACACACCAGTAAGAGTGAAGTTGCATTTTGTAGAAACGTCTGATGAGGTATAGCAATAGATAATAGTACACCGTTCCCTTTATGGAATGGAATATTTATCTAGGACAGACAGCTGTCACTCTTTGCAGGATGATTTCTCATCAGTATTAAGGGACATGACTGTAAAGGCAGGCACTGAGAAGCACTAATTTTGCTATTTTCCTTGCTGTCATAATTGGTATTTGAACAGAGGTTCAATCATAAACCATTCTGATGTAACAGCTAATCAAACTGCCCACCAACTTCTCACGAATGGTAAAACAAAACACCAAAATAAAGCTAAGACAACTACTTGGAAGCTTACCTCCAGAGAGGAAAGTAGAAACATCTGAACTTAACTGAAAAATGCAACAAAACAGTGCAATTCAGGGAAAGTTGCTGGTTTGGATGATATCAGAGCCGAAAAATGAAGATCTTCCGCATGGCCACTAAGGCACAGCTGATGCAACTTTTAATAACTGCTTAAGGAGGAGATCCAGTATACCAAAACTATTAGCCATTCTAAAGGATGTCCTGTGAACTGCACCCAGTGAACTTTGCACCAGAAAAGGTCGACGAAGAGTTCACTAATCCCCCCTCCCCCGCTCCGTCCCAACTCCGCGACTTGCCAGCAGGTAGAATAGCAGAGACCCTGCCCCGGCCCGTCCTTACAGGGTCCTTCAAGCAGTCACTGGTGTCCACACACTGTCGGAGGACTGGAGGTGCTCCAGCAAGAACTATAATGCCTAAATTTTTACTGTTACAAGTGATCATTTTTTTATCTACTTTTCAGCCCAATAATTTTTTATTTTTTTTGTTTTTTGCTTACTACCATGTCTTCACAAAATGCGATGGAAAACGTTAAAACCGAATTACAAACACGGATTTTTATAAATCATATCTGTTCTTCTCTAAAAGACATAATTTAAAATAAAACATGCCCTACATCCATGGATCAGCATATAGTACATGCAGTGATCGTAAGAGGTGTTATTCTAACGAAAAGGCCATTTTGTGTGTATACTGGGTGAAGTTCACCGACAAAATTTCGAAGGTTGTCCAGGGATAAAATGGTTCAAATGGCTCTAAGAACTATGGGACTTAACGTCTGAGGTCATCAGTCCCCTAGACTTAGAACTACTTAAACCTAACTAACCTAAGGACATCACACACATCCATGCCCGAGGCAGGATTCGAACCTGCGACCGTAGCAGCAGCGCGGTTCCAGACTGAAGCACCTAGAAGCGCTCGGCCACAGCGGCCCGCTGTCCAGGGTTATTTTCGGAGAATTTTGATATAACGGTAACGTGGTATCGAGTAGTTCATTGCAGAGTAATTAAATTTTCTTTCATTTCTTACCCCCTTGTATCCGTATCGTATTGAAAACATGCACATCACTGAAAATGTTGACGGTATGCGCCGTGTCTTGACTGGAAACAAACTTGTTCCATTCAATCGACGTACCAGTAAGGCCTACTTTACTCTTGGTGCTCAGAGCTTGCATTCAGTACTGCTCGTCCAGTCTCCAGTTGGTTTTTCCGCTAATGTTAGTCGTACATTAACAGTGATAAACAACAGAATGCACATGTTTTCTAATAAAAAATCGGCTGATACGCAACTCGTCTTTGGGTTCACCGAATTCAATGGAAACAGTGCACGATTATTATATGTCCAGCTGTCCCCGCAACGATGGCAACACCATAACAGCAGTTTTGCGCGTGTACATTGGCGCCCACGAATAGCCTGATCCTTTCGTGTTTTTACGTTTTGATAATTGACTATTACAGCCTTTGTCACTGTTGTGAAAATATTGTCACAGAAATAAAGACAATCCTCGAAACAAAGCGTATTACGTCATAATTACGTTATTACTGTTCAACGAGCCACCGAAGATCACGCTTCCTTATACCAAATTAGAAACAATCCTGCAGTGTTTTGGTGGAGTCCTGATTAACTCTGTCGAGGTGATGAGAGCTATATGTAGCTTCTTCCGCCACCTTCCGCCACTCCTAGCGATACGTGTGCTTGTCGTCTGAATGATGTAAAGCACGAAAAAATTTTATTTAGAACAATAATTCTACATCTACGTCCATACTGTGCAGACCACTGTCAAGTCCGTGGCAGATGGTTCTTCTCACTTATTAAGGTTTCTTGACATACCATTCACGCACGGAGCGCGCAAAGAATCATTGGTTAAACGACTTAGTGGGTGTTGTAGTTATTCTAAACTGTCCTCGCGATCGCTACGGGACTTAAGCGTTGAGGGTTGTGTATGTTGCTAGGTCGATTATTTACATTTCATTCTTGAAACATACTACGTTTTCTTTGGATAGTTTGCCTCCGTCTTCAAGTGTCTGCCAGTTCAGTTTCATAAGTATCCGTGACACTCTCCTACTTTGCAAACAAACCTGTGACCACCAGCTCTGCCTTTCTCTTTGTCGGTGAATATTCCCTGTTGGGTATATCTGGTACGCGTCCCACACATTTGAGCAATATTCGAAGATGCGACACGCAGGAGTTTTGCTTGCAGTCTCCTTTGTATACTGACTGCATTTTCCTAGTATCCTACCAATGAACTCCTACTGAGTGTGTGTGATCGTGCCAATTCATGTCCATGCGAAGTGTTACACCCGTGTATTCGTTTGAGCCGACCGACTCTAAATCGTATGAGTTTCCAATTATGATTCGTTGATACTGTAGTCATAGTAAACCAAGCTGTTTTCGTTTTCTGTCCATTTCAAGCAAGTTATCAGTCTTTTCACCACTCTGAAGTCTTATCAAGATATAACTGAATAGTTGTGTAGCTTTTTTTAAGGTGGCACCACATTATAGATAAGTACATCATCTGTGAAATGTCTGAGCTTACTGAAATTTTGTCCACAAGGTCATTTCTACACAACATCAACAACGGGGGTTCCAACACACTTCCCTGGTGCACGTTCGAAGTTACTTCTACATCGGTTAATGACTCTCCAACCAAGATAACTTGCCGGGTCCTCATTACCAAAAAATCCAAAAACCACTCGCAAACTTTGCTCCAAATTCCATGCGTTCGTATTTTGTATAGTAAGCATCGTTGTGGTACAGCGACAAATGCTTTTCGGAAATCGAGAAGTACTGCATCTACCTCACTTCCTCGACCCTTTAAAGGCACATTTTTAGCCATAGCATGTAAATCTATTTTTTAAATCAGAGAACCAACCCTGTTTAGTAAAGCGTGAAAGCCAATGCAAGTTATCTTGTGCACGGACGCATGTGCTCGCTGGTGAGACACAGAAGGGATGTCTAGTCTTTTGTTAATTACTTCTTCTGTTATCTGTTCTGGAAGGGAGTCGAGAGAGAGCCTCGCGTGTTAGACTGGCCGCTCTAATTTAAACTCTTTAATTTTATAAAAAGTCACTGCGTACTGCAGGGCGCATACTAGTAATTATATAAGGAAATTTCCACTGCGCACGGACGAGATAGCGACGTGCGGATAATCAACATATCACTAGCGATTAATATTGTATTCCCAATGTAAGTAGCATAGTGCACTTCAGTAATTATACTTATGATTAATTGTGATTACATTATTTGTTTAATCCATGGTCCTAAAATTTCAACATTATATGTAAACTGTATTTTCAGTATTTATTTCATTTTTAGCTCAGAAATAACGTGGCCCACGAACCTCCTTCTTACGGCGACGAAATTCTCAAAGTATACGTCTGATGCCACCTTATCATGGTTGATTCACTGATTTTTTTAATATTTCCACCCATCTCAATTCAATTCAACAAAACTTAAAATTATATATATATATATATATATATATATATATATATATATATATATATATATATATATATATAATTATTTACAATCCATAGATTTCAGGAGATAACGTTAAAAAGGTGCGAGTTGTGTTTCACATGTTCGATGTTTTCGGAATCCAAGCTGTATGGTATGGAGGAGTTATTGCTTACGTTTAAGTTTAAAATATGTTCTAAGGTTCTATAACAAATGGATCTCAAGGATATTGGTCGATAGTTTTATGGTTCACTTCTGATTCGCTTCTTGAATTTCTTCCAACCGCTGCACACCGTTATTTGTGCAACGGATATATAATATACTCGTATTGTGGTTAAATGGAGGCTAACTCAGACGGAAATCTGGTATACAATCAGATAAGGATACCACCTGGTGCTGAAGCTGTGTTCAGATTTAGCGGTTTCATCTGTTTCTCAACACCACTGACACTAATATATATATAAGTTATCTTTGCAGTGTGCAGTAATTATGTAGGAGCAATACTCCTGGGAAACTCTGCATATCATTATTGTTGCTGCAAGTGTAAGATGCATGATCATCAGAAAACTGTAAACTAAGTAAGGTACGTTTTAAAAGGACAGAGTATTCATCACTAGTTACCTAACATCCTAACATACATAAATCATAACTTACGAAACAAAAGTACAAAATTTTTCTATGGTAACAATACATAAAGATTTTTCATATTAGGACAGAATAAGCACGGCAATGTTCGAGATTACAGCGCCACTAAAGGGAAATTATTAAATCCGGTTTTCCGAAATTCCTTTACGAAAGAACTCGAAGTAAATACTCCTGGATTCGAATGAATAACTTCAACCAACGTAAGTTACTTAGAAGTAGATAACCTGGGTACAGCAAAACAACTCAAATCTGTTAATAAAGGCAAGTATTCCGGCCCAGTTTCTATACCATCTAGGTTCCTTTTAGAATATACTGAGATAATAGCTCTATATTTACCGATCATATACAGCTGTTCGCTCGATGAAATATACATACCAAAAAACGGGAAAGTTACACATGTCACAGCAATACTCAATAGAGGAAATAGGAGTAATCCACTGAATTGTAGACCCATGTCCCAGACGGCGATTTGCAGCAGGATTCTGAAATATAATTATCCTGTGGCCGCACATTATGAATTTCCTCCAAATAAATGATCGACTGACACACAGTCAGTACGCAATTAGTAGAATCATTCTTGTGAAACACAAGCACTCCTTTACTTTCATGAAGTAATGAGCGCTATCGACAGGGGAATCCAAATTGCTCCCATATTTCTAGGTTTCCATAAGGCACTGGATACTGTTCCTCGCTAGCGACTTCTAATCAAATTGTGTGCCTGTGGAGTTGTAAGATGGCAAGAACTATGCCCCATATATGAAGTCATTAAAGATCACCTAACTCACCTTTAGCGATCAGTAGGGCTGAACAAAAATGACTGACAAGGCACAATGCATCTTGTAGAGGGTATAGTATGGACGTATTGAATAATTAATGTCGGGTGATGGTTTTAAACTTTGTGGAAATGCGTCGATTTACTGGAGGCTAGTTTATCCCAGTATTCGAGTTGACCGTGGCCAGCTGGGGAGCGCCGATGGGAAGCGACAATTGGCAGCTTAGGGCAGCTCAAGCTCTGGGAAAGCTGTAACAGGGCGCGGTCTCCAGCTGCCTTAAGGTGAGTGACAGTGAGTGGGTGGTTGACCCCATGCTGGTGTACCGGGAAGCAAACGGAGAACTTGTACGCCTGTTGATAAATGTCCGTCATCCCGTTTTCAGTGAAACATGCGAGTAAGTCGCGCAAAGCTACGGTGGAGTGGTCAACAGAGGCCAAAATATGCGTGTTCGTGACTATAGCAACTTCACGCTGAATTCACGGTCCCCAGAGTCTGAAGTAAATCAGGCGAAGAGCGACAGAATAAATACGCTGGCCTCTGATGGGAACATAGGACCAAGGAATTTGAAGTACTCTCCTGGGAGTCAGAATTCTGGAAAAATTGGTGTTTTGTGCAGACGCTAACCTTGATGGGTGGCCTGGGAGGAGCTAAATAGCAGAAGTTGAGAGGAAGGGAAATTTTGTGGGAATTCGTTCACTTCCCAGAGCAGGAATTGGTCGGCGCTGGGAAGTCATGCATAATTAACGCGACTTGCGCTGCAATGGGCGTTAGTGATTTTGCTGGAGGGGAAACCGAGGCGAAGAGCGGACTGGGAGAAATCCCTGTAGTGGTCTTCCGCTCCCAGCTTCCCTAGAGTGCGGATGTGGCGTTCTTTACTCAGCCTGCCTGAGAGAGAGTGAGCATCTCTGCAGTTTAGGACTTAGCAAACGGAACGATTGAGCTTGGAGATAGAAAGTTTTCGTTCAGCTGTGTACTGAGCAAGATAGCTAGAAATGAACAAACGAGTGCAGCCTTGCAGCACCAAGAGGTCGGTCGATGTCCGCCTAATGAGGCCGCGCCGCCACGCTGAATTCGGTGATATTGCGCCCGCTCCGGCCACTGATTAATTTGTTGGATCATGTCGGCAAAGTTTCCATGAGGGTTTCATGGGCCGTGTATTGTAGAATTATTCTCACACTTCGCATTACGCCTGGGTCAGTCGATAGGAATTAATTTTGATTTTTCGCTCTTTACTCCACGCAAACGCAATTTATTACCACTGCCTGTTAGGAGAGTCATGTAATGTGATGATTGAAGGTTGTGAGTTAAAATAAATCTGTGCTAATCAACTGCATCTGTTTTCAACCAATTAATTGAAATCCCAAGTCACTTTCTTAATTAATTTTATGTTCAACATTTGCATCTGGTGCTCAATAGCTGAATATATCATCAATGTGCACCCCTTTTTAATTAAAAGGGATCAATTCTGAATCAATTAATGTCAACACTGCCACTGCAGTTCAATCAGGAGTCACAGGGCATTATTACTTTCTTTGCATTATCTGACATTGCGGCAGTTTTGCACTCTCTGTTGATCTGTTAGTCAATTACCTGGGGTGAACACACACCAAAAACAGATAAGTGACGGGTGGGGTGTTACAGAGTATCGCTTCATTTGTACGACTGGATTCATGATTTCCTGTCAGAAAGGCCACAGTTGGTAATAACTGACAGAGAGTCATCAAGTAAAGCGGATATCTCTCCTGTGTCAGTTATAAAAGATATTCGAAAGAACGTAACCAAGCCAATGCATTCAGGCTGTTGACTGACAGCTCACCCCACAACAAGCAGGATTGAGACTAAGCAAGGATGCTGTTGCACAAATGCTCAGCCTAATTCAACACTCTGAAGATGTTTTTGAAAACAAACGCAAGACAGCAATAAACTTCAATGACCTTAGCGCTGCATATGTTACGGTTAACTATCGAATTCTCTTACAAAAAGTATTTGTTCTCACCAAGGACCCAAAACTCAGCACGCTGATATTACCACTGTTGCAGAAAGCTGATTTCGTGTTCATTTTGAAGGGTAACAAGATAAGCATAGCATGCAAATAAATCGTCCGCTTGAAGGAAGCATGCTAACTCCGTTACTGTCTAATATTTACATAAATGATCATGAACTTCCTTACAACACAAGAACTTTCATCCATGCCCTGGCCTCCCAAGGTGAAACATTTGAGGAGATTGTACTCACTCTTGATGGTGTTCTGAAAGAACTAGACATATACTACAAGGCTGACTACCCGAAACCCAACCTCTCACAAAACTCTGTTCTGTGCTTTCCGTATTAGGAACAGGGAGTCCCCAAGAAAATTTAACGTTATATGACAATTGAAGTTGAAGGACGAAAAAGGAAAGGCCCGGGACATTACTCGGAATCAGAGGCGACGAGTGTAAACGGGTGCTGGGATTCGAATCCAGGGTGTCCTGCTTATGAGGCAGGTGTGGTAACCACGGCGCCGTCCGGGACGCAGTGATATCGGAATTGCGCAGTCTATCTCGGCACGCCAGACAGCCGACACACACTCCCACCATGCACCAAATATCCGCAGTGCCAGTCCATTCCCTCCATGCTCACTACTCTGAGATTCTCGCATGAAGTCGGACGTATTTGTGCATCTGCACTGAAGGAGGTGGATCCGTTGCCCATCTAGACGAATCAATTATATGAAGACGTGGTGTCTGTTCTTTCGGACATGTCCGAAAGAACAGACACCACACACTCATATAATCATCTCATAAAATTTAATGTGTCTTTGAACAGCAACTCCTTGGATCATTGTTTTCGTCCAGAGTACCTAGGAGTAACACTGGACCACTTCCTTAGCTTCAGACAACAGTGCTCCATCGCCAGACAGAAAACCAGCATCGGAATAACATCTTGACAAAGTGAAGAGACTCAAAATGGGAAGCTAAGCCACAAGTTCTTAGAATCACTGGTTTGAGCCTGTGTTAATGTGCAGCAGACTACGTCTCCCCTGGTTGTGTAGATCATGCCATTCCAAAACTATGGAATCTAATCTGAAAGTAACTTGCAGACTGATTATCGGGTTCTTAAAACCCACCCCTGTTCAGAAGATTTACTCTTGCCGCTATTGTATGTCCAACTATTCGACGAAGGGTGTCGGCCCATCATCAACGACTCAAGGCTGATAACATTCAAGCTCACACACTGTTTCACCATAAAGTGCCTCACCTAAAGCTAAAATGAAGAATACGTATCCTTCGAACAGCTGAAACTTCGAAAGTTTCTCTAGACAAGGCAAGCTTTTTTCAACAAGATTGAAAGGAACCACAACAAGGAGAGAGGTATTTGAAGATCTCTTAACCATGTAAGAACTCTTGTCGGTAGGGCGAAGTTCTCTCTTCAGCTATACAGTTTCACATTAGAGAATAGGAAGTGGGAGTGTGAGGAAGAGCAAACTGTGGAACGCCTGACCCAGTACCCTTTTTGTTCATGTACGTGTTCAACGCAGGACCTAATGCTTGGAAATGTTAGTGCCCTTGGTATGGCTCCATTTTGGACAAATGTTTCCCGATATGGAAATCTGGTCGATAATAAACGTTGTGTGCCAATTCCGTTAGGACTGCTTGTGTGAAATTCCAAACTGTAATGCTATCTCGGGGCGATCTGTGGCGTCACGATCCTTGAAGCTTGGACAACAGGCATGTAGAAGGCAAACGCGCTAGCATCGCTGCGGGAGGAGTCCTGACCACAAATGTGGCTGTGGTACAGCAAGGCAACATTAAGCTTTGTTTTAAGTTTTGTGTTTGTGGGCAAGATATCGTCAGTTCGACCCAAATACCGAGAGGAAGGGTCCTGGTCTTTCCTCCACAACAATGTCAGAGCCCTCAAAGGGAAGATCGTTCGCAAGTTTTTGTCCAGCAAACGGATCACCTGCCGTACTCGCCGGATTTTGCCTCAGACGACTTCCGGTTGTTGACGACTGAAGATACAGTGAAGAGATACCGATATAACACAGTTCATTCTATGTGGTAACTCAATGCTAACTGCAATTCCAAGAAAGCACTACAGTCGTTGTATCAAAACACTTTTAGAATGATTTTACCTGTATATTTATGCAGGGAGAGACTATTTTGGACAAGTTGTGATTTTGTGAACATAATTCATGAATTTTATTTTTCATAGCTGCAGTCCTAATGGAACTGGGACACACTGTGTATTTCCGTCTGTTCTTTTTTTCGTTTTGTAAATATGTATGTGCTGTGAATAAATGTATGTAATGTAAAGGTAGGCTTGTGACACGAGTAAATAAAATAGTATCACTATTATTTCCGTTCAACTCTTCTGACGCAGCCAGTGGTCATGGTGTGGTCAGTGGTTACCACATACCATGCTGGCAAAATTCTTCTACAGAGAACTCACACAGTTAGAGGAGCAAAGGGAAAGTGTATAAGTGGAACAGAAAGGATCAAAAATCATTCTAGCCACGATACGGGCCGAAAATGGGGGAATCCTCTGACGTAAGCGATGTTGACAAAGGTTAGGTCGTTACGCCCAGCGCTTGGGAACGAGAATCTGGGAAATGGCACTAGCTGGTCGGCTGCTTGCATGCTCCTGTCATGAGCATACATGGAGAGTGGTTTAAGGACGCTGAACCACAAGAGGCGGAAAAGTGTTGGACATCTACACGTCATCAAAGAATATGGAGGTCGGAGGTTTGTCCGCTCTCCGAAGTAGGATACGCAGCAAGTTGTGGCAGACCTGACAATTCTGGTGCAGGCACAAAGTGTTTCGGCGCTCGCCGTCCAGCGCATACTGTTCCATAAGGAGTTAGACAGCAAACATTCCCTACGTGTGTTACCATGTTGGCACAACGACATCGTAAATTATGATTGCAGCGGACATCGGACCATCTATGGAAACCAGTGGCCACGTCATATGAATCACGTTTCTTCTTACACCTGGTCGATGTTTACGTCCAGATACACCGTCATCCAGGCGAATGGCTGTTCGAAATATGTACTCCGTCAATGACGTAGGTCGCTGGGCCAGTGTTCTGCTCTGGGGAACATTCAGTTGGGCTTCCGTGGCACCTCTGTTAGTAACTGAAGGCACCATTACAGCTGTGAACTACGTTAACGTTATCGCGTACCATCTGCAGCTCTTCATGCTTGTTTTATTCCCGACGGCCGGTGTGGCCGAGCGGTTCTAGGCGCTTCAGTCTGGAGCCGCGCTGCTGCTAAGGTCGCAGGTTGGGATACTGCCTCGGGCATGGATGTGTGTGATGTCCTTAGGTTAGTTAGGTTTACGTAGTTCTCAGTTCTATGGGACTGATGACCTAAGATGTTAAGTCCCATAGTGCTCAGAGCCATTCGAACTAAATTGATGCCTCAGAACAGGTCCTACCAACCGGTCCGTTCTTCTAGTCAAGTTGTGCCACAAACTCCTCTTCTCCCCAATTCTAATCAATACCTCCTCATTAGTTATGTGATCTACCCATATAATCTTCAGCATTCTTCTGTAGCACCACATTTCGAAAGCTTCTATTCTCTTCTTGTCCGAACTATTTATCGTCCATGTTTCACTTCCATACATGCCTACACTCCATACAAATACTCTCAGAAACGACTTCCTGACACTTAAATCTATACTCGATGTTAACAAATTTCTCTTCTTCAGAAACGCTTTCCTTGCCATTGCCAGTCTACATTTTATATCCTCTCTACTTCGACCATCATCAGTTATTTTGCTCCCCAAATGACAAACCTCCTTCACTACTTTAAGTGTCTCACTACTTAAGTGTCTTACTACTTTAAATTTCTCATTCCCTAATCTAATTCCCTCAGCATCACCCGACTTAATTCTACTGTATTCCATTATCCTCGTTTTGCTTTTGTTGATTTTCATCTTATATCCTCCTTTCAAGACACTCTCCATTCCGTTCAACTGCTCTTCCCAGTCCTTTGCTATCTCTGACAGAATTACAATGTCATCGGCGAACTTCAAAGTTTTTATTTCTTCTCCATGAATTTTAATACATACTCCGAATTTTTCTTTTGTTTTCTTTATTGCTTGCGCAATATACAGATTGAATAACATCGGGGAGAGGCTACAACCCTGTCTCACTCCCTTCCCAACCACAGCTTCCCTTTCATGTCCCTGGACTCTTATAACTTTCCCCTGGTTTCTGTACAAATTATAAATAGCCTTTCGCTCCCTGTATTTTACCCCTGCCACCTTCAGAATTTGAAAGAGAGTGTTCCAATCAACACATTGATGTACTGGCCGCCAAATTCGCGCGGTCTGAATTCGATGGAACAGATCTGAGATACCGTCAGGCGCTGGATCCGCTAACACAAACCACCGACCCGAGACTTAAGGAAACTGCATCACTTGTGCGTAGAAATCTGCTGTTTCATACGTCCGAGAATAGCCGGCCGGAGTGGCCGAGCGGTTAAAGGCGCTACAGTCTGGAACCGCACGACCGCTACGCTCGCAGGTTCGAATCCTGCCTCGGGCATGGATGTGTGTGATATCCTTAGGTTAGTTAGGTTTAAGTAGTTCTAAGTTCTAGGGGACTTATGACCACAGCAGTTGAGTCCCATAGTGCTCAGAGCCATTTGAACCATTTTTTCGTCCGGGAATCCACAAATCTATGAGCTTCCATACGAGATCTAATTTCTCTCATATTATCTTCGTGGCACTCACGCAAAATATACGTTGCCGGCTCAAATACCGGTTCCCTAAACTTCCCCATCAGCGCCTCGCGAAAAAAACGTCGTCTTCTCTCCATTACACTTTTGGTGTACTAAATACGAGAACGTGCCGAAAGTAATGTCTCCGAATTCCTTATGTGAAAACTCTTACAGCTTTTTAAATCAAACAAACGTTTACCATCTTTGATTCCATAAGGAACCAATGTGAACAGTGACAGTAGATTAGTTAAGGAAGGATAGGAACACGGCAATCAATTGCAATACCATTGTCTTTTTATTATTCTTCAATATCCAGATTTCAGCTATAAATTGCCGTCTTCAGCGCTCTTGAGTGAGCTGCTGCTCAACAATCTCAGCAGTTAATGTCACGATATCACATTACTGATGCAGAGGCAGAAGGAAACTCACCTTTCCTTACACCGCACTATCACTATCAGAGGAAAGTCCTCGAAGATTTTCTACATCTACATCTACATCCATACTCTGCAAGCCACCTGACGGTGTATGGCGGAGGGTACTTTGAGTACCTCTATCGATTCTCCCTTCTATTCCAGTGACGTGTTGTTCGTGGAAAGAAAGATTGTCGGTATGCCTCTGTGTGGGATCTAATTTCTCTGATTTTTTCCTCATGTTCTCTTCACGAGATATACGTAGGAGGGAGCAATATACTGCTTGACTCGTCTGTGAAAGTATGTTCTCGAAACTTCAATAAAAGCCCGTACCGAGCTACTAAGCGTCTCTCCTGCGGAGTCTTCCACTGGAGTTTATCTATCATCTCCGTAACGCTTTCGCTATTACTAAATGATGCTGTAACGAAGCGCGCTGCTCTCCGTTGGATCTTCTCTATCTCTTCTATCAACCCTATCTGGTACGCATCCCACAACGGTAAGCAATAATCACGCAATGGGCGAACAAGTGTACTGTAACCTACTTCCTTTGTTTTCGGATTGCTTTTCCCTAGGATTCTTCCAATGAATCTCAGTCTGGCATCTGCTTTACAGACGATCAACTTTATATGATCATTCCATTTTAAATCACTCCTAACGCCTACTCCCAGATAATTTATGGAATTAACTGCTTCCAGTTGCTGACCTGCTATATTGTAGCTAAATGATAAAGGATCTTTCTTTCTACACTCCTGGAAATTGAAATAAGAACACCGTGAATTCATTGTCCCAGGAAGGGGAAACTTTATTGACACATTCCTGGGGTCAGATACATCACATGATCACACTGACAGACCCACAGGCACATAGACACAGGCAACAGAGCATGCACAATGTCGGCACTAGTACAGTGTATATCCACCTTTCGCAGCAATGCAGGCTGCTATTCTCCCATGGAGACGATCGTAGAGATGCTGGATGTAGTCCTGTGGAACGGATTGCCATGCCATTTCCACCTGGCGCCTCAGTTGGACCAGCGTTCGTGCTGGACGTGCAGACCACGTGAGACGTCGCTTCATCCAGTCCCAAACATGCTCAATGGAGGACAGATCCGGAGATCTTGCTGGCCAGGGTAGTTGACCTACACCTTCTAGAGCACGTTGGGTGGCACGGGATACATGCGGACGTGCATTGTCCTGTTGGAACAGCAAGTTCCCTTGCCGGTCTAGGAATGGTAGAACGATGGGTTCGATGACGGTTTGGATGTACCGTGCACTATTCAGTGTCCCCTCGACGATCACCAGTGGTGTACGGCCAGTGTAGGAGATCGCTCCCCACACCATGATGCCGGGTGTTGGCCCTGTGTGCCTCGGTCGTATGCAGTCCTGATTGTGGCGTTCACCTGCACGGCGCCAAACACGCATACGACCATCATTGGCACCAAGGCAGAAGCGACTCTCATCGCTGAAGACGACACGTCTCCATTCGTCCCTCCATTCACGCCTGTCGCGACACCACTGGAGGCGGGCTGCACGATGTTGGGGCGTGAGCGGAAGACGGCCTAACGGTGTGCGGGACCGTAGCCCAGCTTCATGGAGACGGTTGCGAATGGTCCTCGCCGATACCCCAGGAGCAACAGTGTCCCTAATTTGCTGGGAAGTGGCGGTGCGGTCCCCTACGGCACTGCGTAGGATCCCACGGTCTTGGCGTGCATCCGTGCGTCGCTGCGGTCCGGTCCCAGGTCGACGGGCACGTGCACCTTCCGCCGACCATTGGCGACAACATCGATGTACTGTGGAGACCTCACGCCCCACGTGTTGAGCAATTCG